>NC_073259.2:103156212-103459242 GCF_029289425.2 Pan paniscus | reverse complement strand
AAAGACCACATATTGTATGATTCCATTTGCATGAAATATCTAGATTAAGCAAATCTATACAGAAAGCAAATAGATCAGTGGCTGCCCAGAGGCCAAGGAGAGGGAGCGATGCAGGTCACTGCTAGTGGACACATGGTTTCTTTTTGGGGTGATAAAAAATGTTCTAAAATTGATTATCATGATTGTTGCACAACTCTGTAAATATTCTAGAAACCATTGAACTCTATACTTTAAATGGTGACTAGTATGTGAGAACTATATTTCAGTAAAGCTATTATATAAAAAAGGGAGGTATTTTTAAAAACTACTGTTGTTCACACGTGTAATCCCAGCACTTTGGGAGGCCGAAGTGGGCGGATCACCTGAGGTCAGGAGTTAGAGACCACCCTGGCCGACATGGTGAAACCCCATCTCTACTAAAAACACAAAATTAGCTGGCCATGGTGGTGCATGCCTGTAATCCCAGCTATATGGGAGGCTGAGGCAAGAGAGTCACTTGAACCTGGGAAGTGGAGGTTGCAGTGAACCGAGATCACACCATTGCACTCCAGCCTGGGCAACGAGAGCAAAACTCCGTCTCAAAAAATAAATAAATAAATAAATAAATAAACAAATAAATAAACAAATAAATGTATTTAAAAAATAAAGAGAGACACAGCTCAATGAATTAATATATAATTTGCTGTCTTGTATTGCATGATTAAAGTAGGTGTCATTATTTCCCTTTCACCTAATAAGAAAATTGGACCTGCACTTGGTATTTCTTGTTCACTCCAATTTTATGAAATTTAAAAGAATTATCATTCCAGGAATACTAAATTAAAAATAAAAGCTATACATGAAAAAATTAATAGGTAGTGGTTGATGCAAGAGTTGAGCAACATGATTCCTGAGATGTCCTTTATGACTAATTGACAGTCTTAGAGAATTAGAAGTCAACAACGTTAAAATGGAAATAAAAATACATCACAAATCTTCACTTTCTAGGCAGAAGCTAGAATGTTCAGTGCCCTGATCAGACTTTTCCCAACAGTTAAATTTACACTGGGAAATTGTTCCCTTTATTTGACACATAAAATTAAATGCCCAAGATGAGAATTATATCCGTGAAATAAACAGGAGATGAAAAAATTTTCTCCACTCGCCCCTCCGGGGTGGTTGCCTTCCTCATCCTCCCCCTGTCTTCTTTGATAATAGCATCTAAGCAGATAAATGCAACACCATCTGCTGATGGTATTTTGGGAACTTCACACAAGTCCAAAACACTAAGCCAAAACGCTAAGTCCTGCCCCTGTGTAATGTTATCCGAGCCTCATAGCCCATTTCTTGGCAGAGAGTAATGTCTACTTTCAGCAGAACTGAAGACTCTGAAAGAGACAAGGCAAAACAAAAAGAAAGTTGCCTTTAAAGGGATTTCAGTATTTCACTATTAACGATCTTTTAAAAGAATCCTCCTTTTGGGCATCTGCCCTCCCACCAAAGGGGGTCTTGGTGAGAAGGCTCAGCAGTACATGCAGGTAGGAAGAGGAATAAATGAGGGGTGTGGAGTGAGACCCCTGTTACTGGGATTCAGCGGATAGGGAAACACTGTGTGGACAGGAAGACAGCTGCTTTAGCCAAAGCTCCTACCGAAATGCACGGTGGATGGGTAGGGTCTTTCCTGAGGCTTCTGGCAGGAACGAGAACAGCTGAAGGCTAGACCGCTCAGGGTGAGTGAAAGGGTAGGCTGTTCAAGAAAGGAATGTACTCTAGGTGGCCAGGACTTGGCACTGCTATTTCTGCTTTTTTTTTTTTTCCACTGGCTAGGTCGCTTTGCTCCTCCAGCCCAGCTTGCAGGCTCCTTGGTTAAGCCCAAAGTGCTCCTTTTATACTATGAACTATTCTCATCCTTCTGGTAGAGGGTGAGCCTATCAAACTTTATATTAGGCTGCAGGTAGTTTATTAACTAACCTCTCTCAGCCTCTGTTTTCTCGTCTATGAAATGGGACTCATAATACCTATAGATGGGATTGTGAGGACTTAATCATGAAAGCCAACATTTTTATAGAACTTACAAGGTGCCTGGCTCTGAAGTGTTTTACACGTATTAACTCATTTAGCTCTCACAACAGCCCTATGAGGTAGGTGCTATTGTTATCATCACTTTTAAGGCAAGGAAACTGAGCCACAGAAAGGTTGAGAAATATGTCCAAGTCAGGCCGAGCATAGTGGTTCATGCCTCTAATCCTAGCACTTCGGGAGGGTGAGGCAGGAGGATCACTTGACCCCAGGAGTTCAAGACCAGCCTGGGAAACATAGTGAGAGCGTCTCTATAAAAAATAAACAAAATTAGCCAAGCATGGTGGCATGCCCCTGCAGTCCCAAATACTCAGGAGGCTGAGGCAGGAGGGTCACCTTAGCTTGGGAAGTCAAGGCTGCAGTGAGCCATGATCATGCCACTGCACTCCAGCTTGGGCAACAGATCAAGAAAAAAAAAAAGGAAGGAAGGAAAGGAGGGAGGAAGGAAGGAGGGAAAGAAAGAAAGAGAAAGAAAGAAAAAGAAAGAAAGAGAGAGAGAAAGAAAGAAAGAAAAAAAGAAAGAAAGAAAGAAAAAGAAAAAGAAAGAAGAGAAGAGAAGAGAATGGAGGGAAATCCAAATCTACAAAAATAGGATGTGGCAGACTGCCATGGTTACTACTTGAGACCATCACTACGACAGTTACTACTGTTACTACTTGAGACCATCATTACGAGACCGAACGAAGGGGGACGAACATAGAAATGAAAACTTAAGACAAAAGAAACTGTTTTAAAGGAAGGGGCCAGTGGAAGAAGAAAAGGGCTCCCTGCTTCTACTGAGCAAAGGCAGCAGCCACCCTGAGTTTCTACAGCCCTTCGTATTTATTGGGTAGCAAGAGCAGGGAGGAGGAGGTAACGACTGGTCAGCTGCTTAATTGATCACAGGTTCACATTATTGGTAACAGGCTCCAGATGCGCCTAATCACAAGAAACACTGTGCTTGGGGCTTGACTGCCCTCAGCGTTCCTTCTGGGCAGCAGACGCAGTTTGTCAGTTTGCCAACATCCTGCTTTCATGAGAACAGTTTGCTGTTTACTCATACAGCCTCCAGTGGTATACTGAGTTGATCACAACCCTCACTCAGCCTTCAACAATAGCACACAGACGAACCAGATTCAATATCATACCAGTCTGGCTGTATAGGGTTTGGAACCATTAAGCAACGCTACCTACTAAAAGCCTGTAGTTAAGGCTCTCATACAACACTCAGAGCTTAGTAGGCGCTATAATAAATGTTGTCTATCAAAATAATTATTACCTCAAGACAGAAAATGTCCTAAGTGTAGAGAGAGAACTGCAATCAGGGCATCCCTGGAATGCCTAAACAGTGTCCTGCGTCTAATAATTATTCAAAATATATTGGCTTAACAATCCATTTTGTCAACATGATTCAACAGACTTTCTTTAAGCTTCTTCTCTGTGCCAGGGGCTCTGCCCAAAAGAGAGAAGGCCCAAAGATGATTTGGACAAGGACTCATAGTGTGATGCTACTGATCCTGAAACTAATAAAATGCTTGGCTGCATTCACAGACTGAGAGAGTATAGTGGAGATAACATCAACACATTCCTCTCATTCACCACCCAAATCCCATCCATCCAAACCCTAGATGGTTCTTGAATCCATACATGGGTCTCCATCTTTCTCACCTGTGCTTGCATCCAAGCTGCCATCTTCCCTGGACCACTCAGCTAGTCATGACCTCTTAACTGGTCTCCCAGCATGTACTGTGGTCCCTCCCTAATCCACTTGATCATGTAGCCTCCTTGCTTAGTTATTAAAACCCTTCTATTATTTTTTGCTCTTTTTTCTTTTTATCATTATTATTATTATTAAAATAGAGACGAGGTCTTGCTTTGTTGCCCAGGCTGGTCCTGAACTCCTGGCTTCACGCAGTCTTCCCACCTAGGCCTCCTGAAGTGTTGGGATTACAGGCATGAGCCATTGCACCCAGCCTGGTTTTTTGCCCTTAAGATAAAACTTATGCTATGGCCAAGGATTCCTGCATATCTGACCACTGCCTGCCAATCACTCCCATCTAATTTACGCCACTCTTGACCCTAGTCATGCTGTCTTCCTTTCAGTCCTTTGAATGCACTATGCCCACCTCCTCTCCTGAGTCCTTTGACACATATGGGTGTATCCATTTGGAACACAGCTGTGGTTAAATGTCCACCCCTGATTCAATCAGCCATAGCCAAGGTAGCAGGCCCACATGGTATGATAATTGTGGCTGGCAGGATCCATTCCTACGACCCTATAGATGCAAGGGGAGGGAGAAGGCATGTCTCAGAGAAGGGACATCTAATCAGCTGAGCAGGTATGTATCAAGCTTCCTTCCAGAAAGATATTCAGGCAGAGAGAGTGACTATCCTCCAGGAATGTGACAGGAGAGATTCCCATGCTCTTAAAAGCTGTATCTTGGTGACTTCCATCACCTCAGCCAAATCAATGAGTGCATGAATTTTTCTTGTTCTAAATGGGTCAATTTCTGTCTTTTTTGTAGACAAACAGTAGCAGTGATGTTTAATTAGGAAGGAGGCCTGGTGATCAGCAGAAAAGGAAACATCATAAGGGAATGGACCTGGCCTTCAAAGGGAAAACTTGATAATCCAGTGGAAATTTGGGTATTATTTTACAATTAGCATTCTTATGGTTATTTTTATGTTGCAACAGTAATTTACTTTGGGTATCTAAAATATACTATTATGGGACTAGGCACAGTGGCTCACACCTGTAATCCCAGCACTTTGGGAGGCTGAGGCAGGTGGATCACCTGAGGTCAGGAGTTCAAGACCAGCCTGGCCAACATGGTGAAACTCCATCTCTACTAAAAGTACAAAAATTAGCTGGGCATGGTGGCGCATGCCTGTAATCTCAGCTACTTGGGAGGCTGGGGCAGAAGAATCACTTGAACCTAGGAGGCGGAGGTGGCAGTGAGCCAAGATTGCACCACTGCATTCCAGTCTGGACAACAGAGTAAGACTCCATCTCAAAACAACAACAACAACAACAACAAAATGCTATTAAAGGAAAACAAGGTTGAGAAGACTGAATTAGTTTGCTGGCTATAAATTTTTTTATTTGTACAAATTTATTACATGTATATTTATTACATGTACAACTTTGTTACATGTATATAATATGTAGTGGTCAAGTCAGGGTATTTGGGGTGTCTGTCACCCGAGTAAAAAACAGTTTTGGGGTTTTCTGTTTCTTTGTTTTTTTATAGAGTCAAGATTTCAGTATGTTGCCCAGGCTGGTCTCAAACTCCTGGGCTCAAGCAGTCCTCCAGCCTTAGTCTCCCAAAGTGCTGTGATTACAGGCATAAACCACCATGCCCAGCCCAAGTACAAAACATTTTTGTTAAGTATAGTCACCCTACTGTGCTGTCAAACATTTTATGTATTCCTTCGTACTGTGTGTTGTTACCCTTTAACCCGCTTCTCTTCATCCTCCCGTTACCCCTGCCCCACCCCTCCCAGTCTCTGTTCTCTATTTTCCACTCTTTACCTCCATGTGATCACATTTTTTAGCTCCCACATATAAGTGAGGACATGCGATATTTGTCTTTTTGTGCCTGGCTTATTTCACTTCAGATAATAACCAGTTCCTGGATGTGATACATTTTTACTTCAGTTCTTCATTTCACTTGGCAAACTATACTTGGCCCTTTCTTAATGGATTTATCTTTGCTAAACAGCAGTTGCTTTAAACAGCAATTTTTTAAAATTGTTATTAGAAAAGCAGTTCATGCCTACTGTAAAAACATTTCTAAAATAGGAAAGTATAGTGTTCAAAGTGAAAGTCTCCTCCTCCTCAATTTCACTCTGCAGAAATCAACCATATTCATAGCTTGGTATGTATCTCTGTAGGATCAAAGATTCCAAATTGAGATAATATAAGAGTGAGTCTACCAAGTAGGAACGGCAGTGAACTGGAAGTGTCCCACCTGAGGGGGTCAGCCTCTACTCAGGGCCAGAAGGTTGTTGCCACATGGGAATACAGGCCTGGGGTTACTACATTTTATGGTTTTTTCCAGCTAGAAATTCAGACTTTTATGTGAAATATCCTGAAATTTAACTGCTGACAATTAATTCAAACTTTGACAGGATTAATTCAAACACTTCTGAGCTGCCAGTCTGAAACTGTGTCCGGAATTGGTGGGTTCTTGGTCTCACTGACTTCAAGAATGAAGCGGCGGACCCTCGCAGTGAGTGTTACAGCTCTTAAGGTGGTGCGTCTGGAGTCTGTCCCTTCTGATGTTCAGATGTGTTCGGAGTTTTTTCCTTCTGGTGGGTTCGTGGTCTCGCTGGCGCAGGAGTGAAGCTGCAGACCTTCGCGTTGAGTGTTACAGCTCATAAAAGCATCGTGGACCCAAAGAGTCAGCAGTAGCAACATTTATTGCAAAGAGCGAAAGAACAAAGCTTCCACACTGTGGAAGGGCACCCGAGCAGGTTGCCAGTGCTGCCTAGGGCAGCCTGCTTTTATTCTTATCTGGCCCCACCCACATCCTGCTGATTGGTAGAGCCGAGTGGACTGTTTTGTCAGGGCGCTGACTGGTGCGTTTACAATCCCTGAGCTAGATACAAAGTTTCTCCAGGTCCCCATCAGATTAGTTAGATACAGAGTTTGGACACACAGGTTCTCCAAGGCCCCACCAGAGCAGCTAGATACAGAGTGTTGATTGGTGCATTCATAAACCTTGAGCTAAACACAGAGTGCTGATTGGTGTGTTTACAAACCTTGAGCTAGATACAGAGTGCCGATTGGTGTATTTACAATCCCTGAGCTAGACATAAAGGTTCTCCAAGGCCCCAGCAGAGCAGCTAGATACAGAGTGTTGATTGGTGCACTCACAAACCTTGAGCTAAACACAGGGTGCTGATTGGTGTGTTTACAAACCTTGAGCTAGATACAGAGTGCCGATTGGTGTATTTACAATCCCTGAGCTAGACATAAAGGTTCTCCACAGCCCCACCAGAGCAGCTAGATACAGAGCTAAACACAGGGTGCTGATTGGTGTATTTACAATCCCTGAGCTAGATATAAAGACTCTCCACGTCCCCACCAGACTCAGGAGCCCAGCTGGCTTCACCTAGTGGATCCCGCACCGGGGCTGCAGGTGGAGTTGCCTGCCAGTCCCGCGCCTTGCGCTCGCATTCCTCAGCCCTTGGGTGGTCGATGGGACTGGGCGCCGTGGAGCAGGGGGTGGTGCTCGTTGGGGAGGCTCCGGCCGCACAGGAGCCCATGGAGTGGGTGGGAGGCTCAGGCATGGCGGGCTGCAGGTCCCGAGCCCTGCCCCGTGGGAAGGCAGCTAAGGCCCGGTGAGAAATTGAGCGCAGCGCCGGTGGGCTGGCACTGCTGGGGGACCCAGTACACCCTCCGCAGCCACTGGCCCGGGTGCTAAGTCCCTCACTGCCCGGGGCCAGCAGGGCTGGCCGGCTGCTCGGAGTGCGGGCCCGCCAAGACCACGCCCACCTGGAACTCCAGCTGGCTCGCAAGCGCCGCACGCAGCCCCGGTTCCCGCTCACGCCTTTCCCTCCACACCTCCCTGCAAGCTGAGGGAGTGGGCTCCAGCCTTGGCCAGCCCAGAAAGGGGCTCCCACAGTGCAGTGGGGGGCTGAAGGGCTCCTCAAATGCCACCAAAGTGGGAGCCCAGGCAGGGGAGGTGCCGAGAGCCAGCGAGGGCTCTGAGGACTGCCAGCACACTGTCACCTCTCAAAACCTCTGCGCTAGATTTTCTCCTTTGTATATAGTTACCTCAAGTGTGTGTGTGTGTGCGCGCACGTGCGCACACACACATGCATGTTTATATGTACAAAATGGGATGCATTAGTCCAGGCTCACTGTATACAGATGTGCAGGTGCCTCACTGCACAACCAACCTTCAGGGCACCATTTATAGAGAGCTATGCTATCCAATATGGCAGCCACTAGGCATCCATGGTTATTGAAGCATTGAAATATGCTGTAAGGATAAAATACACACCAGATGTCAAAGACTTAGTACAAAGAGAATAGAAACTATCATATTAATAATTTTTATATGTAGTACATGTCAAAATGCTAATACTTGGAGATATTTGGTTATAAAAAAGTTATTCATTTCACCTGCTTTTTATTCTAACCTGTCTACTAGAAAATTTAAAATTAGGCCAGACATGGTGGCTCACACCTGTAATCTCAGCACTTTGGAAAGCCAGGGTGGGAGAAGCATTTAAGCCCAGTAGTTTGAGATCAGCCTGGGAAACATAGCAAGACCCCATCTCTACAAAAAACTTTAAAATGAGCTTGGTGTGCATCTGTAGTCCCAGCTACTTGGGAGGCTGAAGTGGGAGGATCACTTAGGCCAGGAGTTCAAGGCTGTGGTGAGCTATGATTGTGCCACTGCACTCCAGGCTGGGCGACAGAGTGAGACCTTGTCTTTTAAAAAAAATAAAGGGCCGGGCGCGGTGGCTCACAGTTGTAATCCCAGCGCTTTGGGAGGCCGAGGCGGGCGGATCACGAGGTCAGGAGATCAAGACCATCCTGGCTAACATGGTGAAACCCCGTCTCTACTAAAAATACAAAAAGAAATTAGCCGGGCGTGGTGGCGGGCGCCTGTAGTCCCAGCTACTGAGGCAGGAGAATGGCGTGAACCCGGGAGGCAGAGCTTGCACTCCAGCCTGGGCGAGAGAGCAACACTCCATCTCAAAAAGAAAAAGAAAGAAAGAAAGAGAGAGGGAGGGAGGGAGGAAAGAAGTAAGTAAGGAAGGTTGGTTAAAAATTACTCACTTGCCTTACCTTTGTGGCTTGCATTCTATTTTGACTGGACTGCACCATTATAGGCTACTGGATAGGGAATAACCTCTAGGTCTCTGTTCTATGCGACTTACAAAATCATCTGTGGTAGCCACATGCTCTGCATGGACTATTTAGATGGTAACTTTTAAAGAAGTACTGTTTAACTCTGGAGGCTTAGGAAAGTAGAGTAGATAAAAAGGCTGTACCAGGATTCTATATGCAAATTTCCTGACACTTTAAAGTCAGAATTTCCTCACCTATCATCTAAAAAACAATCAGGATCACCAATGAAGTAGGTTATTTAGCTTAGATTACTTCAGCTAGTAGCCTTCAGGAAGCAAGGGAATGTAAACTATAACCAAACCAAGAGTCTTTGCCTGCTTAGAGCAGCTGACTTAATTAAGATGCTTTATTTACTGAAAGCCTTTTAAATATGCTCTACAAATCTGCCGATGTTCAAAGTTGTTCGTTTATTGTTACTTTCCCATTCTTGTCCTTTGTAAAATCTCTCCAACTTTAATGGGTTCCACAGGAAGATTAAGGCTTGTAAACCATCTAAGCACTTGGCAGCCATTGACTTTTCTCAACACCAAGGGAGTCAGATGTTGTTAATCGGATTTTACAGGTGAGACTGACTATGTCTCAGGGGCTAGAATTAGGGCTCAGAAGTGCCTGTAGGTTGACCTAGCATTTTTTCAATCTAAAATGGACCTGATGTTCTTTACCAGACATGACTACATTACTTGCAAAATAGTTTCTCCTCCCTTGTCTTTTTCCCTCCCCAAGTCATAACAACACACGAAATTGCAGCACAAAGCCCAAAACTCAAAAATGTAATAGTATTAAATCAAGAGACTGCAGCTGTCTGTGAATGTCAGTCCCAAATTTCCGTCCACATGTCATGCAAATACATGATTTCCATCTGAATTATGAGAATGAGGATTCCACGCAGGAAATGACCCTCCTTTCTGTTACCCCCAGGTAAATAGGTTCATCACTGTGAAGATTTCTGGACATTCTGCCACCACCTTGGTCTACAAGTGGCATTCCCAAAGCCTGAAGCTATCTTTGGCACCTGTAAAATGCCAGCCTTTCCCTCCATGCCTACCCAAAGTGGTAGGCCCAGAGATGTCTTGATCATCTTCATGCCACCACTTTGGCCGGACAGAGCGGGAGCAATGTTGACTGATGTCATATTCTTAACTTTTAGTATCACCTGGTAATTTCTACAATAAGGATGCTGGAGTCTTGCCTAGTTAGAAATCCTACCAGGGCTGTTTATGAACCTTACTCGTGAAACAACTAAAAGTTTAGAAAGAGGAGAGGTTAGAAGGTAAAGGTAGAATTGGGGAAAAAAATGAATACCTAGTTTATTCTAAGGCTGTGATTCCTAAGCTTTTAGAGAAAGGTTAGGAATCTTCTGGCCGGGCATGGTGGCTCATGCCTATAATCCCAGCACTTTCAAAGGCTGAGGCGGGTGGATTGCTTGAGTTCAGGAGTTTTGGATCAGACTGGGCAACATGGCGAAATCCCATCGCTACAAAAAATACAAAAATTGGCCGGGTGCGGTGGCTCACGCCTGTAATCCCAGAATTTTGGAAGGCCGAGGCGGGTGGATCACCTGCAGTCAGGAGTTGGAGACCAGCCTAGCCAACATGGTGAAACCCCGTCTCTACTAAAAATACAAAAAAAAAAAAAAAAAAAAAAAATGAGCCGGGCGTGGTGGTGCATGCCTGTAGTCCCAGCTACTCAGGAGTCTGAGACAGGAGAATCTCTTGAATCTAGGAGGTGGAGGTTGCAGTGAGCCGAGATCGTGCCACTGCACTCTAGCCTGGGCAACAGAGCAATACTCTGTCTCAAAAAAAAAAAAAAAATTACAAAAATACAAAAATTAGCCAGGCATGGTGGTGCGCCTATAGTCCCAGCTATTTGGGAGGCTGAGGTGGGAGGATCACCTGAGCCTGGGGAGGTCAAGGCTGCAGTGAGTTGTGATAGGACCACTGCACTCCAGCCTGGGTGACAGAGTGAGGCCTTGTCTCAAAAACAAAACAAAACAAAAAAACCCAAGAACTTAGTAAACATCAGCTAGTAATAATTTTTTAAAAGAGAGAATTAATTTCTATGCTACTTGGTTGAATTGTTTGCATTATATAATCTATTATCTCTTAAAAATAGAAACAGCATAGGGCTTACATATTGTTTTATAAGTCAGATGAAATTAAATCAATTTAAAGTTACTCTTTTAAGACATTAGTAACATTCCAAAAAAACATGGAGATGTTAGAGCATTGTTAAAATTGTGGCCCAAAATAACTTCTCTAAATAATCATTTCACACTCACTAAACCTCTGTTGAGGAAGTCTAGGCTAAAACCTTTGTTTGTCAAGAGGTGAAACACTTAACATGAATATCTCTACTTTCATGTAGATAAGTAGTGAGCTAGCTTGATTGATTTTGATCAAACTTTCGAAACTTTTTTTTTTTTTTTGAGACAGAGTCTCGGTCTGTCACCCAGGCTGGAGTGCACTGGAGTGATCTTGCCTCACTGCAACCTTCGCCTCCTGGGTTCAGGTGATTCTCCTGTCTCAGCCTTCTGAGTAGCTGGGATTAGAAGCGTGAGCCACCATGCCCAGCTAATTTTTTTTTTTTTGTATTTTTAGTAGAGACGGAGTGTCACCCTGTTAGCCAGGCTGGTCTTGAACTCCTGACCTTGGGTGATCCGCTGGCCTCGGCCTCCTGAAGTCCTGGGATTATAGGCATGAGCGACCACACCTGGCCAAACTTTTGAAACTTTTACAAATGTTGAGTGCATTTATGTGAATGTGACACAAAATACAGAAAGAATATGAGCACATATGAGATTTGTATTTTTAGGGACTGACATCAAAACTGTGTTACTCTTTAGAATTACTATGGTTATTTTGAATATGCTGAAGTTATACACTTTTTGCCATGATTAGCGTCTTTATGTCAAGCTGTCTTGCCTCTGGGTTTTTATGAACGATGTCATCTGAAAAGATCTTACACTCTCTCTCATTCATTCCCCGATATCAATTCCATCTCCGGAGAAGCCAGGGAGTTGTTCAAGGCCTATAAAATGAAGTACAAGCGACTGAGATTCACAACACAGAGCTAAAACATGTGAAATATTTTGATACTGCAGGCAAAGGAGGGTTGTAGTTTTCATGTTACTCTAGAAACGGTTTTCTCTTCCAACGTAAGCTGGATTTGTTTTTGAGAGCCAAAGAGCCAAGCTATCGAACACAGGTAGGCCCATGTATATACTCACAGAAAGGAGCATTGGCTGACTTCTGTTTGTTTGGTTTTTGTTTGTTTGTTTGTTTGTTTTTGATATTTCACTTTTCCCCACTAACCATTGTAACAATTTTTAAGTGTATAATTCAATAGTATTACATACATTCACATTGTCATGCAACCATCACTATCAATCTCTAGAACTTTTTCCTCTTGTAAAACTGAAACTCTGTGCCCATTCATTAAACACTAACTCTCCATTTTCCCCTTCCTCCAGCCTCTAGTCATCATGATTCTTCATTTATTTATTTATTTATTTGAAACGGAGTCTCACTCACTCTGTTGCCCAGGCTAGAGTACAGTAGCATGATCTCAGCTCACTGCAGCCTCCACTTCCTGGGCTCAAGCGAGCCTCCCACCCACCTCAGCCTCCCAAGTAGCTGGGACTACAGGCGCACACCAACACACCCAACTATTTTTTTTTTTTTTTTTTTTTTTTTTTTTTAGTGACGGGATCTAACTATGTTGCCTAGGCTGGTCTCGAGCTTCTGGACTCGAGCAGTGCACTCACCTCGGCCTCCCAAAGTGTTGGGATTACAGGCATGAGACACCATGCCTGGCCTTCATTTCATTTTTCACTGGGCTTTTTTGAGTTGTATTCCTATCACTTACTTGATCTGTACTATACTTTCCCAACCCCCTTCTTTTATTATTATTATTATTATTATACTTTAAGTTTTAGGGTACATGTGCACAATGTGCAGGTTAGTTACATATGTATACATGTGCCATGCTGGTGTGCTGCACCCATTAACTCGACATTTAGCATTAGGTATATCTCCTAATGCTATCCCTCCCCCTTCCCCCCACCCCACAACAGTCCCCAGAGTGTGATGTTCCCCTTCCTGTAGCCATGTGTTCTCATTGTTCAATTCCCATCTATGAGTGAGAACATGCGGTGTTTGGTTTTTTTGTCCTTGCGATAGTTTACTGAGAATGATGATTTCCAATTTCATCCATGTCCCTACAAAGGACATGAACTCATCATTTTTTATGGCTGCATAGTATTCCATGGTGTATATGTGCCACATTTTCTTAATCCAGTCTATCATTGTTGGACATTTTTCCCAACCCCCTTCTGGACTTCATGATTGGCTTAATTTACAAACATATTGGGTAGAATGAGGGGTCTGTGAAAGGTAATGAATTTGGAAAGTAGCTTGCCTTTCACATTGGGCTGCAAAGAAAGTAGGTTGAAAGAAATGTTTGGGCCAGACGCAATGGCTCATGCCTATAATCTCAGCACTTTGGGGGGCCGAGGCAGGAGGATCACTTGAGGTCAGGAGTTCGAGACCAGCCTGGCCAACATGGTGAAACCCCATCTATAATAAAAATACAAAAATTCGCTGGGCATGGTGGCACATGCTTGTAATCCTAGCCACTCAGGAGGCTGAGGCAAGAGAATCACTTGAACCTGGCAGGCAGAGGTTGCAGTGAACCGAGATCACGCTGTTGCACTGCAGCCTGGATGACAAAGCGAGACTCCGTCTCAAAAAAAAAGAAAGAAAGAAATGTTTGGCATGAAAAACCGTTTCCTAAGTGTCAGACATCTATCTGTGAATTATGTGTATGGCTCCAAAAGTAGAAGATTCAGTGGTATGCTTGTTACAATTGTTAGTGTTTTGGTATGCTGGAGTTAGCCCATCAGATATTCATGTGAAAGCTCACACTACTGGGAGAAAATTAAACAAACAAAAATCTACCTTGAAAATGTCATGCCTTAACATTCTCCTTTGGAAATACTGTACAAAGATAATATAAAACATCTAAAAATAACCCATATTTTAAAAAGATTTGAAAAAAGAATACATTTTCACAGTTTGAGAAGTTGATTCTTGTTATGCAAACTTGAACATTTATTTTTGAGGGGTGGGATGCCTGGGAAAATTACAGATTGTAGGAGTTGTTTATGGAAGTTACAAAAAGGGACTCTGATGATTATTTCATGCCATTTTTGAATGTGAGAAATAAATATGTCAATATTTATTATGAAAATAGCATAAGGAAGATTTCCATGCATATAGAGAGGGTGTCTGCATTCACAGCCTTTGGAAAATGGTCAATTTCATGGCAGAAATGAATATAAATTGTTCCACTCAAACCTTCAGAACTGCAGTCCTTTGATAATTACAATGTTGTTTTCTGATTTGGTTTCTCTGCTAATATTACCCATAACGTTTTCACGTTTGTGAGTTTCCTTACACATTTCACAAGTATCTTCTTTTCTCATTTCAAAAGTAATGTATTCAACACAAAAAATTAATGATGCATTTTCCCAGTCTATATAAATACATATAAGAATATTTTTTCTTTGGAATCATATAGTACATGCTACCTTGACATCTACTTTTTTCTCCACACTTAACAACGTTCTATGAACATCAAAGGGCCTTTGTGATACTACTTTCCTTAGACGCTAAAGTCCATACATATGAAAAGGAAGCAAATTCCTCACACTGAGAAACCGTGACTATAAGCATATTTCATCAATTTATAAACATTAAAAAGAGTATAATTTCTAAACATTGGTTTATATTAAATATCTTTTAAAAAATGATCACCAGTTTAACAGTGCCAAGTTCTTTTGACAACTTAAGAGCTGAAAACTGGCCAGGAACAGTGGCTCATGCCTGTGATTCCAACACTTTTAGAGGCAGAGGTGGGAGGATTGCTTGAGCCCAGGACTTCAAGACCACCTGGGCAGCATAGTGGGACCCCATCTCTACCAAAAATAAAAAAATTAGCTGGGTGTGGTGCATGTGCCTGTAGTCCCAGCTACTTGGGGAGCTGAGGTAGGAGGAGATTGCTTGAGGACAGGAGGTTGAGGCTGCAGTGAGCCATGATTGCACCACTGCCCTCTAGCCTGGGTGACACAGTGAGACCCTGTCTGAAAAACATAGGCATAAATCTTTACAATCTTGGATTCAGCAACGGTTTCCCAGACACAGTGCCAATAGCACAAGTGAGGGAAGATAAAGTAGATCAATTAGACTTAATCAATTTTAAAACATTTGTGTTGCAAACAATATAATCAAGAAAGTGAAAAGACAATCCAAAGAATGGGAGAAATTATTTGTAAATCATATATCTAATGAGGGACTTGTATCAAGAATATATAAAGAACTCTTACAACTCCACAATGAAAAGATGACCCAGTTTCTTCAGTGGGAAAAAGATCTGAATAGATATTTCCCCAAAGACATATAAGTGGCCAATAAGCCTGTGAAAAGATACTCAACATCATTTGTCATCAGGGAAATGCATACCAAAACCACCATGAAACATCACTTCACACCCACTAGAACGGCTAAACTATTTTAAGTTACTATACTTAAAAAGACGGGCAACTAGTTTTATTTATTTATTTTATTTTATTTATTTTTTTTTTTTTGAGACAGAATCTTGCTCTGTCACCCAGGCTGGAATGCGGTGGCGTGATCTCGGCTCACTGCAACCTCCGCCTCCTAGGTTCAAGTGATTCTCCTGCCTCAGCCTCCTGAGTAGCTGGGATTACAGGTGCCCACCACTACACCCAACTAATTTTTGTATATTTAGTAGAGACGAGATTTTGCCACGTTGGTCAGGCTGGTCTCGAACTTCTGACCTCGTGATCTGCCTGCCTCGGCCTCCCAAAGTGCTGGGGATTACAGGCATGAGTCACCATGCCCGGCCCAGACAAGCAGTTTTTGTGAGGGTTTGGAGAAATTGGAGCCCTTATTCTTCATTAGTGGGAATATAAGTTTAGCCACTTTGGAAAACAGTCTGGCAGTTACTAAAAAAATTAAACATGGAGTTACCATATGAACACCAATTCTACTCCTATATACTCAAAAGAAATGAAAACATACATCCACACAAAAATTTGCATATGAATGTTCATAGCAGAATTATTCATAACAGGCAAAAAGGGGAAACAACAAAAATGTCCATCAACTTAGAAAAGGATAAACAAAATGTGGTATATCCATGCAATAGAAGATTATCCAGCTGTAAATGAAGTACTGATCAATGCGACAACATGGAGGAACCTTGAAAACATGCAAAGTGAAAGAAGCCAGTAAAAAAAAGATGACAGGTTGAATGATTCCATTTATATGAAATGTTCAGGATGGGCAAATCTCAGGTTTGGGCCATAATCCCAAAAGGCACAATCCTGAGTGCTGTGACCTGGAATGATCAAAATCCCTAAAGTCTAAAATCCCAAAAACCACAATCCCAAAAGATCAACATCTCAAAATTAGAATTCTGGAAAAAATAGGCTGGGCGCAGTGGCTCACACCTGTAATCCTAGCACGTTGGCAGGTCAAAGCAGGCAGATCACTTGAGGTCAGGAGTTCAAAACCAGCCTGGCCAACATGGTGAAACCCTGTCTTTACTAAAAATACAAAAATTAGCCAGGCGTGGTGGTGGATGCCTGTAATTCCAGCTACTCAGGAGGCTGAAGCAGGACAATTGCTTGAACCTAGGAGGCAGAGGTTGCAGTGAGACGAGACTGTGCCACTGCACTCCAGCCTGGGCAACATGAGTGAGACTCCATGTCAAAAAAAAAAAAAAAAAAGAATTCTGGAAAAAATAATTTTTAGAAAATACAAGGACATTTATTTACATTTTTAAAGGAGATTCATTTGAGAAACATAAAAACACAACAGAATACACAATAAAAGACAATAATAATATACATATTTTTAAGCATAAACATCTAGGTATACTAACTACAGTTGCAAGAGTACAGTTACAAGTGCACGAAATGTATTATTAAAGAAATAGGTCAGAAAGCAAAATGAATAAATACATCACTATGGTTGGTAATTGCATGCACCCAGCTTTATAACCTCAGTCATCTGAAATACTGTGACCGGCAAACTAAGTCTTTTGATGAGACTGATCAAAAACCACGATGGGTCAACACCACATATGCAGCCACCCAAAGAGCCAAGATCTCGAGAAGTTTTCTCTTTCACAAATGCATGTGCACAGAAAGGACATCTCTTCATCTATTGAGGAAAATTTAACATTTTTGCATACACATGTGACGCTTACACACAGACTCAATGTGATAATGTACTTTCGTGAAGTCAAATTTGTAAAAAACAAAATACATAAAATGAATTAGAACTCTAAAAGTCTTTACACAATTTATACCTCCAGTATTGAAATGATGCAAAGATGAAATCCATAGCATAGCAAATTGCAAAAAAATAATGTTGACAATTTAAAATTGTGGGGAAGGGCTGGGACTCCGTGGCTCATGCCTGTAATCCCAGCACTTTGGGAGGCCGAGGTGGGCGGATAACCTGAGGTCAGGAGTTTGAGACCAGCCTGGCCAACCTGGAGAAACCCTGTCTCTACTAAAAGCACAAAAATTAGCCGGACATGGTGGCGGGCACCTATAATCCCAGCTACTTGGGAGGCTGAAGCAGGAGAATCACTTGAATCTGGAAGGCGGAAGTTGCCATGAACCAAGTTTGGACCACAGCACTCCAGCCTGGGAGACAGAGTGAGACTCCATCTCAATAAATAAATAAATAAATAAATAAAATAAAATAGTGGAGAAAATACTAAAAAAATTAAAAAAAAACTAAAAAAATTAAGAAGAAAATTCGGCATGTGAAAAAGTACATCAATTATGGGTAATTGCACAGAGGTTGTCCATAGAGCAGACCAACTTTCACAATCATTAACTATATTTGAAGCCTCTCGTGTCCATGAATACCTGCTTTCTTTTTCCCCTTTTAGGGTATGAATACATTCACAAAGAATACATTCACATTGATTTTCTACGTGGCACTGCTCTTTTTGAAATTCTTCTGAGTTAAGATACACCAACATGAACATTCCTGTATAATGTTCACATCTTTTGTGCCATACTTCTGTGTAATTTTGGGTATACAGAAATCCACTCCACAAGTACTTTTATGCAGACCACAAATTTCACAGAAACCATGTTGTTGATTGAACTCCAACATCGTTGTGCATTATTTTATCCTACTGTGCACATGATTATTTTTGAACCAGCCAGTAACTTTGCTGGCTTCTTCAAGCAAATTTGGCTTTAATTCATTAAAAATTCCTAGAATTTCATCAGCTGGAAGGGCTGCCAATGCAGACAAAGGATGCATTTTTATTTTTATTTTTCATTTTTTTTGAGACAGGGTCTCACTCTGTCACACAGGCTGGAGTGTAGTGATGCGATCACAGTTCAATGCAACCTCAACTTCCCAGTCTCAAGTGATCCTCCCACCACAGCCTCCTGAGTGGTTAGGACTACAGGCATATGCCACCACACCTGGCTAATTTCCTTTATTTTTTGTAGAGTTGAGGTCTCGCCATGTTGCCCAGGACTCGAACTCCTGGGCTCAAGCAATCCTCCCGCCTTGGCCTCCCAAAGTGTTGGGATTACAGGCATGAACCGCTGTGCCCAGCCAATGATGCATTTTTAAACTGAAGTTTTCATCACTGCATTATAATGTGGCCAATCCACTCACCTGAATTTTCCACCAAGTGCAAATAAAGACAATGAGAAGGTAATAGTTCTGCATAGCGTGATGCAACTAACATGACGCAACTGTCCTAAATACAACCCAAAACGCATTAATTCCTTCCCTAGAATTCAGCTTTCTAAGATTTCCAATTTCAGGATTTTGATCTTTCGGGATTATGATTTTTGGAATTTTAGATGTTAGATATTTTAGACTCTAGGGATTTTAATGTTTCAGGCTTGCAACGTTCAGGATTATGGCATTTGGAATTGTGTCTTCAGGGATTATGACTGGCACTAGCAAATCTCTAGAGGCACAAAGTAAGTTAGTGTTTGCCTAGGGCTTAGGGGTTGGGAAAGAATGGGGTGACTGGTAATTGGAATAGGATTTTTTTTGGGGGGGGTGTCAAACATGTTTTGAAATTAGATTGTGGCAATGGTTGCACAGCTCCATGAATATACCAAAAACAATTGAATTCTACACTTTGAAATGAAATAAATTGTCTAGAATGTGAATGATATCTCAATAAAGCTGTTTTAAAAAAAAATCTGGCCTGGACACCTTTACTTCTATTTATATAGCAGAAGAGATATTCTGAGAAGCCCTTTTATTGCAAAACACCTGGATACTGAATACATTATAACTAAGAAAATTTTAAATATATTACTGAGTTACAAGAAAGTAAGGAAACTAGTCTTATTGTTTAATAATTCATACATAAGAAATAAAATAATGGTAAAAACAGAATAAAACCGCTAAAACCAAAATTGTAAATAATTTTTTTTTTGACACTCTGTCACCCAGGCTGGAGTGTATTGGTGCACACAGAGTGAGACACACAGAGTCTCACTCTGTCACCCAGGCTGGAGTGTATTGGTGCAATCTTGGTTCACTGCAACCTTTGCCTCCTGGGCTCAAGCGATTCTCGTGCCTCTGCCTCCTGAGTAGCTGGGATTACAGGCACCTGCCACCACGTCCAGCTAATTTTTTGTGTTTTTAGTAGAGATGGGGTTTTGCTACGTTGGTCAGGCTGGTCTCGAACTCCTGGCCTCAAGTGATCTACCCGCCTCGGCCTCCCGAAGTACTGGGATAACAGACATGAGCCACCATAACCGACCTATATTTTCTTTCTTTTTTAAATTTAATTTTATTTTTATTTTAATATGTTTTTGGGAAACAGGTGGTGTTTGGTTACATGAATAAGTTCTTTAGTGGTGTTTCTGAGATCTTGGTGCACCCATCATCTGAGCAGTGCACACTGTACCCAATGTGTAGTCTTTTATCCCTCCCCCCACCCATCCTTTCCCCCTGAGTCCCCAAAGTCTACTGTATCATTCTTTTGCCTTTGCGTCCTCACAGCTTAGCTCACGCCCAGCCTATACTTTCTTATGGGGAGAGAGGGAATACGAATTGGGAGGAGTGCATCGAGGCCTTAAAGTTATTGGCATTAATAATGTTCTCTTTATTTTGCTAGGTAGTGGGTACATGGGTATGTCTTTTATTAATAATATTCTTTTTCCTATATTCTTTAAATTTCATTTAAAAAGTACACATCGCCAAGCACAGCGGCTTACGTCTGTGATCCCAGCACTTTGGGAGGCAGAGGTGGGAGGACTGCTTGACCCCAGGAGTTCAAGACCATCCTGGGCAACATAGGAAGACCCCATCTGTACAAAAAAACCAAAAAAACAAAAGAGCCAGGCCTGGTGGCACATGCCTGTAATCCCAGCTACCCGGGAGGCTGAGGCAGGAGGATTGCTTGAGCCCAAGAGGAGGCTGCAGTGAGCTGTGTTCCTGCCCCACTGCTCTCCAGACTGAGCAACAGAGTGAGACCCAGTCTCAAAAAAAAAAAAAGAAGGAAACATATACCCTGGAAAGCATGACATTCCTATGCACAAGATCAAAAGTAAAAATTTACAGTGAATGTAATAAAAAGCCAGTAAAATATGTGTACTCAGGCTTTAGCCCATTTAAATCATTCTGTAGCAATATAAAGGTCATCAGTACTTTGGCCCAGAGTAGCAACTACACTTCATTTCCAAAGAAACTTAAGGGAACTTGATAAATTGGACTCTGAAAATCAAAAACAGAACAAAAAAACCTTGAAAATACTAGCAAGAAAATGGAAAGGCAAGCCACAGAAAGGCAGAAAATATTCATAATATACATGTCTGACAAAGAACTTGTGTCCAGAGTATACAATGAATTTTTATAACTCTATAATAAATCAAATGACCCACTAAAAATACAGAAAAGATTTGAACATATTTCACAAAAGACGATATCACCAACGAACACACAAAAAAAGGTTCAATGTGTTCAGCATGAGAGAAATGCAAATTACAACCACAGTGAGATATCACCTAATACCTCAATTAGAATGGCTGTAAGTAAAAGACTAACAAGACCAAATGTTGACAAAGATGTGAAACAATTGGAACTTTCATACACTGCTTGTGGGAACAGAACATGTTATGGCGATATGAATAACATTCTGGCACTTTATAAAGTTAAACTTCTACCTACAATGTGACCCAGCAATTCCAATCCTAGGTATTTATTTACTCAAAGCTGGACACCTATTTTCACAGACTTCTACGTGAATATTGATAGCAGCTTTATTCATAATACCCCAAACTGGAAACAATCCAAATGTCCATCAGCTGGTAAATGGGTACACAAAATACGTGCATACAATGGAATATCATGCATCAGTAAAAAGGAATGAACCACTACACAAAAACAGATCAATTTCAAAAACATGCTGAACAAAAGAAGCCAGACATGAATGAGAACATATGGTATGATTCCGGTTATCTGAAACTCTGGAAAGGACTCTGGGGCCAAAGCGGAGGTTCTTGCAAAGGGGAAGGAGGAAAGTTTGGAGGCTAAGGGAAGGGCTCTCAAACTTGATTATGGTGGTGCTTACAAGGGATCAATATTTCACCAAATGATACACTGTATTATTTTTTATTTTGTTATATTTAGAGATGGGGTCTCATTCTGTCACCCAGGCAGGAATGCAGTGGTGCCATCATAGCTCACTGCAGACTCAAACTCCTGGGCTCAAGTGATCCTCCTGCCTCAGCCTCCCAAAGTGTTGTGATCACAGGCATGAGCCACTGTGCCTGGCCTGAATGACACACTTTAAAAGCTGTGGTCATTTATATGTAAATTATACCTCCAAAAAGTTGATAAACTAAAAAACACTTCAGGAAAGAGTATAGATTCAGTGAAGGGTCAAGTAGAAGAAGAGATCCGTAAACTAGACACACTTTGAGCATCAGATATGAAAAATGAAGCTGGGTGTAGTGGCTCACGCCTGTAATCCCAGCAGTTTGGGAGGCCAAGGCAGGCAGATTGCTTGAGCTCAAGAGTTCGGGACCAGCCTGGTAACATAGTGAGACCGCAACCAGAAAAAAAAAAAAATTAGGTGGGTGTGGTGGCAAGCACCTGTACTTCCAGTTACTTGGGAGGCTGAGGTGGGCAGACTGCTTGAACCGGGGCAGTGCAAGTTGCAGTGAGCCAAGACCATGCCACTGCACTCCAGCCTGGGGGACGGAGTGAGACCCTGCCTCCAAAATAAGAAAAAAAAATGTGAAAAATGAAATTTTGCTGTATATATGAAGAGACATGGACTAGAGAGTACTGGGGGATGTTGCCAAATCATAATGAGTTCTTATTTGTTGAAGTGGCTCAGACAAAAAAAAGTGCAGTTGTTTTCTGTTATTTTATTCATTCTTTTTATAACTGCTACCTCATTATCTTTCTGGCTCAGTCTGTTAATTATATAAACTCAAAGAAACAATCCCTGGCCGGGCGCGGTGGCTCACGTCTGTAATCCCAGCACTTTGGGAGGCCAACACAGGTGGATCACAAGGTCAGGAGTTTGAGACCAGCCTGGCCAACATGGTGAAATCCTGTCTCTACTAAAAATACAAAAATTACCCGGGCGTGATGGCAGGTGCCTATAATCCCAGCTACTCCAGAGGCTGAGGCAGGAGAATCACTTGAACCCGGGAGGTGGCAGTTGCAGTGAGCTGAGATCATGCCATTACACTCCAGCCTGGGTGACAAGAGCAAGACTTTGTCTCAAAAAAAAAAAAAAGAAAGAAACAATTCCTACAGGGCCCATGCACCTGTGGAGGGAGATAGTCATGTTTCAGGAATTTGGGGGTTTCGTATATTTTTTTTTTGGACCTAATATTTGCATTTACTAATCATTTGGGGGGAAAAGCTTTTTCTTGGTCCTTTTGCCTTTATATTTTTCAAAGATTTATTTCTCACGATTAGTGGTCATGCCTGCAAAATATCATATCTTGTCAACTCCATTTATTGTCTCTCTTTGATAGCGAATTGTGTTTTTCAGCAATGCAGGGAAAATTTTCTGTCAATTTCACTCTATTTAAATTGGCAGAAAATTAAAAGAAAACCTCTCAAGGATTCAGTTTGGTTGTGATTAACCAATTCAGTAAACATGTAACAGGGAGAGGCCTTAAAAAGTGCAGTGCCAATGTGCGGGGTTTTGATGTTCAAGATATTTTTGTGCATAGAAAAATGCAATCACTTTGGTTTTAAAAGCAAAATTCATTTTATTAGCAACCCATTAAAAACCCTCTCTTCACTAAGTTTTAAGGCCATTAAAAATCTATCTATTTTATCTGTAACCTCTAAGGTAACAATTGTCTTTACCTTTTCCTTGATAAATGTTTGTTTAACTCAAATTGAGCCGATTAAACTTTCTATAAAAATTAGACTCATAGACAATTTAATGAATAACAACCCTTCATATATGTGTGTGTGTGTATATATATACATATATACATATATACACATATATACATATATACACATATATATACATATATACACATATATACATATATACACATATATACACACATATATACATATATACACATATATACACACATATACACATATACACACATATATACATATATACACACATATACATATATACACACATATATACATATATACACATATATACATATATACACATATATACATATATACACATAT
Organism: Pan paniscus; assembly: GCF_029289425.2. Classification (NCBI taxonomy): domain Eukaryota; kingdom Metazoa; phylum Chordata; class Mammalia; order Primates; family Hominidae; genus Pan; species Pan paniscus. Next base: position 103,435,560 of record NC_073259.2, on the reverse strand, counting down.
ATACATACATATATACATATATACACATATATACATATATATACACATATATACATATACATATATATATATATATAGTGCGTGTGTGTGTGTGTGTATGTGTAGATGGGGTCTCACTGTGTTGCCCAGGCTGGTCTCCAATCAATTCTTTTTTTTTTGGAGACGGAGTCTCATTCTGTTGCCCAGGGCTGGAGTGCAGTGGCACAATCTCAGCTCACTGCAACCTCAGCCTCCCTGGTTCAAGTGATTCTCTTGCCTCAGCCCCTCAAGTAGCTGGGAATACAGGCACCTGCCACAAGGCCTGACTAATTTTTGTATTTTTAGTAGAGACAGGGTTTCACCATGTTGGCCAGTTGGTCTTGAACTCCTGACCTCAGGTGATCAGCCCGCCTCTGCCTCCCAAAGTGCTGGGATTACAGGCATAAGCCACCTCGCCCAACCTGGTTTCCACCTATTGGGCTCAAGCAACCCTCTCACTTTGGCCTCTCAATGTGCTGGGGTTACAGGTGTGAGCTACTGCACCTGGCCCCCTTCATATATTTTAAAGTGCATTTATATTTTGAATATATTTTGTTCCCCTTTAAGTACTTCCCCTTTAAGTATTTATAACCCTAACAAGCAAAACATTCTCAAGTTCTTAACTTTTATAAAGCAAATAAATTAAATTTGGAGGAATCTCAAGTTCTCTTAAATATTCCAATTATATTTTTGAACTTAGTCAAACTACCTTAAACTTATAAACTTAATAATCACAAATCTAAAATCAGTTTACTCAAATTTAAGTTGAAAGCCCAAAGGAAATCTCTCACATTCTCTAACTGGCTGAAATCTCTTTAATATTTCAAACATAATAAATACACAAGATTATCTCATAACTCAAAATTTATTCATATACGTTAAAGTTTTAATATTGTGGGATTAATTTATCTCTCTACTTAAATTTTAAACTTTTCTGAAGTTTATTTACCCACCAAATTTTGGAGGCTGAGACTCAGGAACTAATATACACATTTTTTAGTGATTTTTATCAATCCCACAAATGGGTTCTCTGAGTCTTTTTTGAGTTCATTATGACAAGGAAGTTCAAGTCCCTGCCCTTCAGATGTGGTTGATTTTTCCGGGATTCAAGATAAAATCTCAACTTTTATTGCCTGATTTCTGTAGACCAAATTCCCCAAAACTCTCCCTATTATCCACTTCAATAATCTCTTCATGGGTCGTTGAATCCTGTGTTCTCTTCATATTCTTCCTGGTTTCTGCACACTTTCCTCTGGGTCTGCTGTGACACGCCAAAATTATGCAAATTACACCTGGATAATGAGTTAAGTATACAATCATGCCTAATTTTATATGTAAGTATGTAAATGTCCGAGCCGAGGTCACGCCATTGCACTCCAGCCTGGGCAACAAGAGTGAGACTCTGCCTCAAAAAAAATAAAAAATAAAAACCCCACAAAAAAACTAAATTATCAACAATTTTTCTAGTCACATGAGCTCATCCAAATGAAAATAACTATATACCCAATATGTTTTGAAAACATCACACATACTACTCACTATAACAATATACTTTAATGTCTTCATGATGTACTTCTTAGAAACTTCTGCTAAATAGAAAGTCAATATTACAAACATTAAATTTCCTACTTATGCTCTGGTAACATTCTACTTCCATCTAACACAGCCCCTGTACTGTATGGTAATTGTCAACCCAACCAGTTCTTCACTGACTGTGGGGAAATGGCTTTTTCTTCCCCCCTTTTTATTGTAGTCAGATATACATGACATAAAATTTACCTTCTTAACCATTTTTAAGTTTATAATTCAGTGGCATTAAGTATATTCACAAGGGAATGTGGATGTTTTGTTTTGTTTTGTTTTGTTTTGTTTTTTGTTTTGAGATGGAGTCTTGCTCTGTCTCCCAGGCTGGAGTGCAGTGGCATGATCCCAGCTCACTGCAACCTCCACCTCCTGGGCTCAAGTGATTCTCCTACCTCAGCCTCCCAAGTAGCTGGGATTACAGGCGTGTGCCACCACATCCAGCTGAGTTTTGTATTTTTAGTAGAGACGGGGTTTCACCATGTTGGCCAGGCTGGTCTCAAACTCCTGACCTCAAGTGATCTGCCAGCCTTGGCCTCCCAAGGTAATGTGGATTTTTATATATGTCTTTAGTCTTAGTTTTTGTACCTGGCCCATAAATGGCATAAACACTTGTTGAATGACCTACCTAATGAATGAACAAGTGACAGAATTGATGTTTGCTAATCATGTATATAGTAAATACTCTCTCTCTCTCTCTATGTGTGTGTGTGTGTGGAACACACATCTTTCTGTTTTGAAGCCTTCAAGTTTAACAGACCCAGTGGATACAGATACATTTGATCCAGCAGTGGACATAAGCCCCATGCGTGACATTGCCACAGCTATCAAGCTAAGAAGACTGTAGAGAAAAGTCTGGCACATCCTCATTCACTGGCTATAATCAGTACAGATTTGCATTGGGTCAGTTATGGAATCCACTGTGTTGCTTCATAATAGCCGGTTCCCATCATTCAGACTTCCAGAGAACCAGCATTTAAATACCTCTTCCCTCCTTCCTGAGGTGGTGAGTTTGTAAACTGTAAAGCCCTATGCAGAAGGATTCTTGTCATGGATGCAGGTGATAGACTGTAGCAGGAAAAGAGAAGCAAACTTGATTTTATTTCCTTTCTCTTTTTGAAGAAAAGAATATATCTGGCCACTTCTGTGTTTTCTTAAGGAGAGGTGCTTTCATACTCATTTTTTGGATTGGAAAATGCTCTCACCCCTCAACCATCACCTCTTAGCGTTCCCACCAAAACCTCAATCCTTGCCCATATCTTTGGTTCACCTGCTGTGTTGAGAAGAGGCCTGTGTTCCCACAGTGGAGTGTGCTGTTGCAATGTTAACTCGTAGTTGGTGTTAACTACAGAGCCTATCACAGTTTCAGTTCTTGACTGATGATATAACATGGTTTATTCTCATTATTCATGGAAATTAGGTTCTGTAAAGTCTTGGCAAACACTAAGCAAATACTGAACCATTGCTGGTAGGGGTAGCTCCCAGGGTCACAATATTTTTGTCAATTGATCAATACATAACCTCATTTTACGTGTTTCTCTTTAAAAACACCTTATTTACTAGATATCGTTGATACATTAACATTGACTTTATGGCCAACAGCACTTTAACTCACCCTGAAAGTTTACTTACCACGTGTATTTTTTCTGTAAGGCACATCACAGACTTCTTGAGCTTAGAACACTAGACAACACATCAGTATTGCACTTGCAGCTCATTTTAAACAGCATCACCAACAACAGCACAGAAATGCAAGAAACACGCCACTAAATAGACCACAAAGAGACACGTTTACAGTATCCCTGAATCAAGAAGAGCGTAGGCTTGTTCGACCTCAGCTGGGAACATTCACAAGAGGTAACTCAAATTTTTCACTGCTCTGCACCTATCTGTGAATGACAACAAGAGTGTCACCAATACTGACACTGAGGTTTACAAATAAATTTTAGCAAGCAGTCAAAGTCATGAATACACAATCTGTGAATAGTGCACGTTGACTATATGCTAAATCCAAAGGCAAGCTTCTCCATTTGGGGAGGTAGTTTGCTGTATACTGTGGTATAGAGTAGAGCTTCCCAAAGGGTGTGCCTCAAATGTTGTACACAGGAACTGAAAAGTGGACATTACCAGCCTTCAGGGCCACTCAGCTGGGCTGGGGTGATTAAGCCACTGGGATAGTTGCTTCCACCCACAAGCAGCCTAGTAAATTTATCCCAGTGTGCCACACAAATACATCATCTTTTCTTTTCTTTTTCTTGTTTTTTTAGACATGATCTGGCTCTGATGCCCAGGCTGGAGTGCAGTAGCACGTCAGCTCACTACAACATCCGCCTCCTAGGCTTAAGTGATCCTCCCACCTCAGCCTCCCAGTAGCTGGTACTGCAGGTGTACACCACCATGCCCAGCTAATTTTTTTTTTGTAGAGACAGTGGTTTCACCATGTTGCCTAGGCTGGTCTCAAATTCCTGGGCTCAAGCAATCCACTCACAACAGCCTCCCATAGTGCTGGGATTACAGGCATGAGCCACTGCACCTGGCCTTCTTTCTTAATAGTACATTTTCTATGATAAGGATCTATATGTATATGTGCTTTACAATTTACACTTTTCCATGTGATGTAAAAAAAACGGGAAGCACTGGTCTCTATAGAGCATGGTAAGTAAAAGCTCAGTCTGGAATCACATAGGCCTGTCGAAATCCTGATTCTGCCTCTGTCTAGCCAAGTGACTTGAACTTATCTGTGATATCATGAAAATAAGAGTATTCAACTCATGGGGGCGCTTCCTTCAATGGGATAATGTATTTAAAGTGCCTGGCTCATTTCCCGGTACAAGATAAGTGCAAACAAACTCTTACGGTTTAGATTTGTTGATAGCCTGGAAACTTTCTTTATTACATAGATGCCATGTGTCCTCTGAGTAGAACAAGAGGTGCATTTAAAATTGAAGAACGAACAGAAGGAACTTCTGTAAATGGGTGAAGGAGCATCCAGACTATAGCAGCCAACTTAACCCAAACAGCTCAGCCTACAGATGCCTTGGTCTACTGAGGCTGCTGGGAGGAATATATTTTGTTTACATTTCAGGAATGGAACCGCAGCACATTTGCAAAATAACCAAGTTTCCACAAATAGTACCCAGGAAAGAGAACGCCTCATCAGCAAAAGTTTCTCTGAAACAAGGTGCAAAGGAGAAAGGCGAGGATAAGGAGTACCTTCAATGCCGAAATACCTGCCTAGAACAAAAGGGTGTCTTGAAGCCTTTGCCTCTTTGTCACATCCGGAAGGCCCCAGCCAGCAATCAGACCTTCCGGTAACCAGCTTCCTTTGCCTTAATAATTCACAGCCCAGCTCATGTTTGGGTTAAGGAGTGGCCACTTTCATGCAATCAACTGAAAATCTTTCCTAAAACTGGGACAAATGCACATGCCCAGATTCAAGCCTTTGAGCTCTCCTCAGTCTGCTTGCTAAGAGGCTTCCTGTTTAGCAGTGGAGTCACACCAATCTGGGATCATGACTCAGTTTGTTTTCATTTCTTTAGTGAATGCTTGTTCAAAACCTGGCCCTATGCTGAAAAGTCCTTAATCTATGCTTGGTGATAGTATATAAGCGCCACAAGTTCCTGCTTCTCTTGCCTTCTCATACCAATTCTCCTGGGGGAAATGTGCCCTTATTATCTTCACCAGCATAAAATGCCCTGTTCTTTCTGCATTTGTATCTCCAGGACTAGCCACCAAAACAGGGCTGCTTCCTACCTCAGGCAGAGAAGGTCGTGTGTCACTCTCTCCAGGTTTAGGTAGCATGTGGGAGGGAAGGGGGTTGCTGCAGGAGCAGCTTGGTCTCTCTACTGCGTGGCAGCCTTTGGAAGCCTTAAGCGAAGCCTTGCCCCCTAACACCACACATGCTGTAATTTAGCTGAGCACACATCTTCCAAGACCCCCCAGGAGCTGAGACTCCCTCGAGCTCCCAGACCTAATATTGCTTCAGTAACATTTGGTGCAGACTGTGCATTGAAAGAAAAGTTGTAAATACAATGAGGGCAATGTTTCCTGTATTCGAAGTATTGCCATGATACTTTACTAACGCCACTAAAGCAAGCAGTGCTGTCAGACCCCTGACCGTGGTATGAATTCATGCAACCAGTGGCTGTTATCCGCTACTGACAGGTGTGTGAGCTAGGCCCAGGGGGCAACATAAAGACTTGGCCCCAGTCTTCCCAAGGCTTCAAGGCTGCAGGAAGACGTAAGATAGTGTATACTATTAATAAATGAAAAATAAGGAAGGAGGCCGGGCGCGGTGGCTCACGCCTGTAATCCCGGCACTTTGGGAGGCCGAGGCGGGCAGATCACAAGGTCAGGAGATCGAAACCATCCTGGCTAACACGGTGAAACCCCGTCTCTACTAAAAATACAAAAAATTAGCCGGGCGCGGTGGCGGGCGCTTGTAGTCCCAGCTACTCGGGAGGCTGAGGCAGGAGAATGGCATGAACCCGGGAGGCGGAGCTTGCAGTGAGCTGAGATCGCGCCACTGCACTCCAGCCTGGGCGACAGAGCGAGACTCCATCTCAAAAAAAATAAATAAATAAGGAAGGAACTGCTAGCAGAGCTGTATAGATAGAACGCTAAAGAAGTTTTGGGGAGGGAGAGTATTTTGGGAAATAAAAGGTTATTTATTTATTTTCATGTATTTATTTATTTTGAGACAGGGTCTCACTCGGTCACCAGGCTGGTGCAGTGGTGCAATCTCGGCTCATAGCAACCTCCACCTCCTGGGTTCGAGTGATTCTCCTGCCTCAGCCTGTCGAGTAGGCGGGACCACAGGCACCTACCACCACGCCGGCTAATTTTTGCATTTTTAGTAGAGATGGGGTTTTGCCATGTTGGCCAGTCTGGTCTCGAACTCCTGGCCTCAAGCCATCCGCCCACCTTGGCCTCCCAAAGTGCAGGGATTATAGGCGTGAGCCATCGCACCTGACCAGAAAGACAGGATTATTTTATAGTGCATTTTTGACCAGAGTCTTGAGTGAAGGGGAGAATTGGGATAGGCAGGTAAGGAGGGTTGGGTATTCTAGGTGGAGAGATGAGTGATGAGAAGGATAGTAATGACCCTAATAATGTTAGGGATGGTTAACATTTGCTGACCAGTTACCATACACTAGACACCATGCTAAACACTCTACTTGCAGGATTTCATTTAACGTTCACAACACACCTAAGGGATTAATTATAATTAGTTAATTATAATTATAACCCTCACTGTCCTCCCCAGCCCCCATTTTAGAGCTAAAGCAACTGAGGCTCAGAGAGGTTAGGTAATTTGCCCAAAGACACAGCTAGTGAGCAGCAACACAGGGGTTGGAGCAAAGTCACGTAGGAGGGACAATGCAGGCAAATCGTAGGAATGCTGAGCAGTTTGGTTTTGCTGGGTCTTAGGGCGACACGAATGATAGGCAGGGTTGGGGCCATATCATGGCCCCTTGACCTCAGGCCAGAACTGTGTGCAAATAACAAAATTATCCCAATCCTTTAAAATCTGCAACGATGAAGCGAGCAGGCACTGTGCAAGGCAGCTCCAAAACGTTTATTCAGACTTTCGAATTTACGAAGTCAAAACCCAATCATTTCACATGTCACTGTAAAATTATTTTTATGGCTCAGTTACTCAAATAGCAATGACATTTGAAGAGATTAATACCAATTCAATAAGGGCTTTATTTATTTCTGCAAAAACTTAACTGCAACTTTTAAATCCACAACTGGACTCTAAATCTTGAATTAAAAAACATAAAGACTCCACCTAACCTATGAATTAAAAATAAGCACCATGTGCAAGAACATCTATCTTTCCTGTGATCACTCCTCTGTATGGTTTCCATGCTGGAGTTCCATTTCCAACCAAATCCTGTGTTTGACTTGCGATGGATAGGCTGATACCTGGTGGAGGGACAACAGCATAATGTCCTGATACGACACAAGTAGAATGTATTCGCTACGTGAACTTCTGCAATCATGTGCCTCTCTAAGCTTCTCTTCTTCTCTTCCTTCCTTCTTTCCTTCCTCCCTCCCTCCTTCCCTCCCTCCCTCCCTCCTTTCTTTCTTTCTCTTTCTTTCTTTTTCTTTCTCTCTTTTCTTTCTTTCTCTCTTTCTTCTTTCTTTCCTTTCTCTCTTCTTTCTCTTTCTTTCTTCCTTCCTTCTTTTTCTTTTTCTTTCTCTCTCTCTCTCTCGATGGAGTCTTGCTCTGTTGCCCAGGCTGGAGTGCAATGGCACAATCTCAGGTCAACGCAACCTCCTCCTCCTAGGTTCAAGCAATTCTCCTGCCTCAGCCTCCCAAGTAGCTGGGATTATAGGTGCCCGACACCATGCCTGGCTAATTTTTTTTTTTTTTTTTTTTTTTTTTGTATTTTTAGTAGAGATGGAGTTTCACCATGTTGGCCAGGCTGGTCTTGAACTCCTGACCTCATGATCCACCTGCCTCGGCCTCCCAAAGTGCTGGGATTACAGGCATGAGACACCACGCCCGGCTATATTTTATTTTATTTTATTTTATTTTATTTTATTTTATTTTATTTTTGAAATGAAATCTCGCTCTGTCACCCAGGCTGGAGTGCAGTGGCACAGTCTCAGCTCACCAAAACCTTCACTTCCTGGGTTCAAGTGATTCTTCTGCCTCAACCTCCTGAGTAGCTGGGATTACAGGCATGAGCCACCATGCCCAGCTAATTTTTTGTATTTTTAGTAGAGACAGCATTTTACTATGCTGGCTAGGCTGGTCTCAAACTCCTGACCTCAGGTGATCTGCCTGCCTCAGCCTCCCAAAGTGCTGGGATTACAGGCGTGAGCCATCGCGCCCAGCTTCTGTTTCTTTCTTTTGCTTTTTACTTCCTCTATAATTGCAGAATAAGCTTCTGTTTCTTTATGTGTAAAAAGCACAATAATATACCTAGTTCACAAGGTTGTGTAAGGATGAAATGAGACAAGCTTATCAAGTTTTTGGCACTGTGTCTACCAATCTGTAACTCCTCAATGCAAGATGGTTAATGTTATATTCCACCTGTAACTGAGAGATGTATGCTGTTTTATCATGTGTCTGAGAAACTCAGTGAGATTCCCTATATCTATGGGTATACGGAGAGGCTTGTTAATTTCCCTAACTTTAAAAAAATGTTTACTTCTATTTTAAGTAGCCCGAAGACCCAATTCGTGGAGGGCTGAGCCAATTTCTTTTTAGGACGTGGTCTGTGGATCCTCCTCATGGTAACTTTGTCTTTCCATTCCCTTCCAATAAACTCAGCACCTTCCACCATGATGCACATTTAAAGTTGAAGTTGCCGATATAACCCTCAAAATGCAAGTTTATTGAAAAACCTGAGAAGAGCAGTAAACAGACCAAAAATACCTTCATCCAAACTTTAAAATTTATTTTTTGCCAACTTCAGTAACTGTTTTCACATGAGAAGTCAATGCACAGGAAAATGCTGGTTTTATGGTAGTATTTAGATGCCTTGAAATGCTGAGGGCAATGAGCAGACACACAAACACATTAAGGTTTAGCTGCAGATCAATTAACAAACCTACGAGGTCCCTATGTAATCACACTTTCTAGTTCCAGTTGCTCCTTTTAGACACAAGCAAGTTGCCACATCTTTTGTAATGATTCACAGTCACCATTTATGGTATTGAAATACAGTGGCAAGGGTAAACATCCCTTCATTTCCAGAACCATCCATCCCAGTATGCAACATGCTTCTGAGAATAAGGACAGAATTATTTTTAAAATCCATTTACTACTGATAAAAAAGAAAAAGGGTGTCTATGCAACACTGTGCAGGTTTTTTGATAAGGCTAGAGCAGACTATAAATTAAAAGTGATATTCAGTCAGAGAACTTACTTTGAGCACTGTCTATATAAGTGCTATTTGACAAAAGGAATATAGTCACTCATAGTGTGAGGCAACGCATAAGCAGGGTATCAGAGAGTTTTATCTGCTATCACGGTCTATACAAATAACAATTTACCAGTGAACTAGTATTAACATATCCCTTTCCCTAACTTTTTATGCTTTGTTTCTAATTTTTTCAGAAAGTGCACATTTTAAGTTATAATATTTGTGGTGACATTGGTAAATATTTGTTTTTCTTTTAGAGATGGGGTCTCACTCTGTCACCCAAGCTGGAGTACAGTGGCACAATCATAGCTCGCTGCATCCTCAAACTCCTGGGCTCAAAAGATCCTCCCACCTCAACCTCCCAAGTAGCTGGGACTACAGGTATGCATCACCAGGCCTGGCTAATTTTTTTATTTTTTGTAGAGACAGGGTCTTGCTATGTTATCCAGGCTGGTTTTGAACTCTTGGTCTCAAGTGATCCTCCCACCTCAGCCTCCCAAAGTGCTGTGATTATAGGCATAAACCACCATGCCTAGCCAACATTTTAAAAATAGTTTCCACATACAGCACTGAGTGAATATTTTTAATTGAATACCTGGAGTCATTTCCGTCTTCATCCTTCCTCACAGAACCCTGGGTTTATTTAGTGTCTGCCCATTCCCTCAATCACCCAGATGCATCGGGGGCAGTTGACCATAGCCAAAGCTCCAAGGATGAGCCTTGGGATTTAAGGCAATTGAGAATTTTCATGTATCTGGCAACAGTCATTGGTCGGTGGGGTTGGGGGTGAGCATGTGACACAAGACATAGTGAGTCCCAGGCTTTTGGTTTGGAATGCTGGCGTCAGAAGCCCACTCTCCTCTGTAATGGTTGTTCTGAGTAGGTGTGAGACCTGGAGCTGGTTGGCCATCTGTTACCTTCCTGCAGAAGAAGCTGACACAGAGGACGAGGGGGATAGATATGGAGCCACTGGGCAGTGCCACCTGCAAAGCCCTGCCTCTAGACTTCCAACTGTGGGAGCCCGTAAGTGTCCTTAGTAAGCCAGTTTGAGTTGCATTACTTGCAGCCAAAGAAAGGCATCCTTACTGATATAACACGTGATACAATAGGCCTTTAGGTTTTTACCTTTATTACCCTTTAATAGTCTCTGTGGTAAGATATTAGCAAGGAGTTAAAGTAAACCTGAGTGTTCAATTCATCCTATGGTAACTAAAAGTCTTTTAATCCTTTTTTTCAGTTATTTATTCTGTCATTTTTTATGTTTGGGATTCTAAACATACATTTTTAAAATAACTTTTAAGGCCAGGCATGGTGGCTCACATCTGTAATCCCAGCACTCTGGGAGGCTGAAGTGGGCAGATCATGAGGTCAGGAGTTTGAGACCAGCCTGGCCAACATGGCGAAACCCCGTCTCTACCAAAAATACAAAAATTAGACGGCGTGGTAGTGCATGCCTGTAATCTTAGCTACTCAGGAGGCTGAGGCAGGATAATTGCTTAAACCCAGGAGGTAGAAGTTGCAGTGAGCTAAGAGGGCACCATGACTTGAGGTCAGGAGTTTGAGACCAGCCTGGCCAACATGGCAAAATCCTGTCTCTACTAAACATACAAAAATTAGCTGGCGTGGTGGCAGGCGGCTGTAATCCCAGCACTTTGGGAGGCTGAGGCACTTGGATCACCTGAGGTCAGGCGTTTGAGATCAGCCTGGCCAACATGGCAAACCTTGTCTCTACTAAACATACAAAAATTAGCCAGGTGTGGTGGCGGGCGCCTGTAATCCCAGCTACTTGGGAGGCTGAGGCAGGAGAATCGCTTGAACCCAGGAAGTAGAGGTTGCAGTGAGCTGAGATCATGCCACTGCACTCCAGCCTGGGCAACAGAGTGAGACTTCGTATAAAAAAAATAGAATTAGCTTTCTCTGTATGTTTTGGAATTTTGGATTCTGGGCTCATCTTGAGTGGAAGGTTTTTCCTTTCTCTTTCTCTGTGTGTGTGTTGGGGCAGGTGGGTGGGTGCAGGTGTGTGTGTACATGAGCAAGGTTTCCTCCCATTTAGTGGTTGAACCAGGTCTAACAATGGTGGCTTGGATGTCTCACTTCATGAATATTAGAACTATTGCAGATCCCATCTTCAGGCCAGCAAGCAGTTTAGCTTAGTCCTGGTTGGGCAGCCGTGGCCATGTTCTCTCATCTGCCTGGGCACGAAGCATCCTGTGAGCCATCATGTGGCCAAGCAGGAGTAGACAGCAGCTATTCTAGCCTCATGCGGAGTAGTGGAAGCCCTACCCTGGTTCTTGGATTCAAGAAGCAAAACAGGCAACATCCCCCACCCTGCTCTCCAGCCTGGAGAGGGGCATTTTATTTTATTCTGTTTTCCCACAAGAGCTAAATTCATATCTGCTTTTGCTGCTTCTAGACCTAGAGCCAAGCAAGCCTGTGGCTTCAGCCCTGCAAATCTATTGATTTGGCTTCCATGCACAGGGTGTTCATCTTGGTTGGAGTGCAGCTTTGTCCTTTAGATTGCTTCTTTTTCTCTTTTACCTCTCATTGCGATGTGTTTGAGGCAGGAGGTTGGAAGCTTTGCTCAAAGCAAGAACTTAAAATGCCTTTTTGAGCAGAGGTAGAGGGTTGTAGCTTGAAACTTGACTTTTAGTGATTCCACAGACACCAGCTGACACATCAGAATTATTCAGGGATGCTCAGAATGCCACTCCAGGAACCTGATGTTGCCACGCTGTGTTTACCTGCCGTAAACCCCAGGAAAGGAAAGGTGGGGATGGAGGAGTCAGTGGTCATTGGAAAACAAGAAGAGTGTCACTGAAGCTGGGAGTCTTAGAAGCCTGTTCTTACAGGGTGGAGATCAGAGCTTTAATTCAAATGCATCTGATTTCTTTGATATAAATCCCTGCCTCTGGCTCTCAGCTCTCTGCAGGCACCTAGCCACTGGTGAAGGTGTTGTTGATTCTCTTGCTACTTCTTATGGCCCACTCATATTTTATACCAAACCATACACTCTGAAAGTTCTTTTCTCTTTTTTTTTGTCATTGTGCTCTTCAGGATATAAGATAGCTAATAGCTCACTCTGGAAATAGCATTAATACATTGGGGTGAGGGGGAAGTGGAGGACTGATTTTATCAGATGTTAAGGTTTTTATGACGTGATAGTAACTAAGATATTGTAGTATTGGCACCAGGCTAGTTAAATAGACCAATGGAACAGAAATAGAAAGACCTGACTGACCCAGGAACATGGGGAAACTTGATTTACAACAGAGATCGAATTACAAACCAGGAGGAATGGATTATTCAATCAATGGTGCTGGGACAACTGATTATCTATCTTAGATTCCTACTTCCATAATAAACTCCAGGTAAAGAGCTAATCATTAAAAGCCAAATAATAAAACATTTAGAAGAAAACATCAGGATAATTTTTTCTTATCACCTTCAGGTAGAAAATTGTTTTGTTTTTTTTTTGAGACAGTCTTGCTCTGTCACCCAGGCTGCAGTTCAGTGGCGTGATCTGCTCACTGCAACCTCCACCTCCCAGATTCAAGCAATTGTCCTGCCTCAGCCTCCCAAGTAGCTGGGATTACAGATTACAGGTACACACCACCACACTCAGCTAATTTTTGTATTTTTAGTAGAAACGGGGTTTCACCGTGTCGGCCAGGCTGGTCTCAAACTCCTGACCCGCCCGCCTCGGCCTCCCAAAGTGCTGGGATTACAGGCATAAGCCACCTCGCCCGGCTGAAAATAAATTCTTAAACCAAATGCACACCAAAAAATCACAAACATAGGGGATAGGATTAATTAGTTTAACTATATTAAAATAAAAATCTTCCATATAAAAAGGACACCATAAGCAGAAGGAAAAGACAAGCCACAGATGGAGAAAAATGTTAGCAAAATATATGATTGGCAAGTAGACCCTTTGCTGAACAATATGGCAACGTCTAGTAAAATTGAAGGTACGAATAATCCAGAGAAATTCTATACCATAGGAAATGTGCAAAAATTTCATTGCAGCAGTTCTCTGTAGTAAAAAATTGGAAATTATGTAAATGTCCATCAACAAGAGAATGTATCAGTTGTTTGTTGTGGACAACTGCCATTGGCTCTTATCATGCAGCATCTATACCTCCCTTCTAAGTTTGGGGACTCCCCTACCTGCTGAGGCAGAGTCCCCTCCCACAATAAAAGCCAAAAATACCACTTTTTTTTTTTTTTCCCCCTGAGACAGAGCCTCCCTCTGTCACCCAGGCTGGAGTGCAGTGGCGCAATCTTGGTTCATTGCAACCTCTACCTCCCGGGTTCAAGCAATTCTTCTGCCTCAGCCTCCCGAGTAGCTGGGACAACAGGCATGCACCACCATGCCTGGCTAATTTCTTTGTATTTTTAATAGGGATAGGGTTTCACCATGTTGGCCAGGCTGGTCTTGAATTCCCGACCTCAAGTGATCCGCCTACCTCAGCCTCCCAAAGTGCTGGGATTACGGGCAGGAGCCACCACACCCAGTCCCATCTTCTTGATTTCCCAGTTTCTCCTGCAGCTAGGGCCCAGGCACATGACCCAGGCTCCAAAGATCAGATGCGCCTGCCCCAGACTTTCATGCAGCTGCAGGGGCTGCCCGGACTTTCTGGGAGGAAGAGCAGTGGTTCCGCTTGGCTTCTAGTGGCTGTAATGGCTGTGGTTCCTGCAGCCGTGTTTTGGGTCAGGAGGACCAACAGTGCAAGCCGTAGGGTCTGTCCAGCAGCCGTTGTTGTGGTGTTGCTATTGGACACATTCTACAGCATGATTAGGGACATTTTCCCTGGCAGTGGAGCCTCCAAACCCAAGTCTTCCACTCTTGCAAAGGTCTTCCAAGTTATTGAATACATTCCTTTTTGTTTATTTGTTTGCTTAAATTAACCAGTTTGTTTCTGTTGCTTGCAAATAAAAACCCTCATCCTAACAGATTATGGGTTATTACATACTTATATGACACACATGAGAATGACATACACCAAAATTAGGATAAAACGTTGAGTGAAATCAGGCAGGAGTCCTCAGGGACTTTCAGTTGTGTCTCAAATTGTAACAATGGAAAAAATATAAACATATATAGCAAATGGAGTAAAGCATTAATTTGTATTAATATTTGATATTAATACAATAAAGCTGGGTGGTGTGCATGAGGGTGTTATATTATCTTCATATTTTTATGAATATATTAACTACTCCATTATATGCACACACCAACACACATATGTAAACTTTTACTATAATTCAAAATGTACTATTCTGAACATTTCAAAGAAACAATATTCTGCTGATATTATGTGTTTGTCTTTCCATGAAAGAAGATCCATCTCTAAGTTAGCCTGCATCTAAATTCACTAATAAACATTATGCTGAAAAAGGAAAAAATATATTGAAAAAATAATAGGTCTGCTGGGGCATTAAGGCAAATGCCGAAATAATGTATTATATTTGCATGCATGGGTTTTCTTATGCCAAGCAGATACTGTAAATCACCATCATTTCATAGAAATGCGTTTCTACTAAGGAAAGGCATCGAGACATTTCAAAAAGCATGGCTTCAACAAACATAGCTGATCATTCATCACACTAAGTTGCTTAGTGCATTTGTTTGCTTCAGTTGCTTTAACAAACTACTAGAGCCCAAGGGACTTACATGACAGAAATTAATTTTCTCACAGTTCTGGAAGCTGGAAGTCCATGATCAAGGTCCGTAGCATCAGTATCTGATGAAGGCTCTCTTCCTGGCTTATGGATGGCCACCTTATTGCTGTGTCCTCACATGGCAGGCAGCAAAAGCCAGCTCTCTGGTATCCTCTTCTTATAAGGACACTAATCTTATCAGATCAGGATCCAGCCCTTATAACATCATTTAACCTTAATTACCTCCATAAAGGCCCTATCTCCAAATACATTGAGGTTTGGAGCGTCAACATACAAATTTTGGGGGGACACATTGAGTCCACAGCATTCAGGTTAAGGGTAAAGAAACTGAAAACACCCAGCACTTTGGAAGGCTGAGGCAGGCGGATCACTTGAGGTCAGCAGTTCGAGGCCAGCCTGGCCAACATAATGAAACCCCGTCTCTTCTAAAAATACTAAAATTAGTCGGGCATGGTGCCACACGCCTGTAATCTCAGCTACTAGGGAGGCTGAGGCAGGAGAATCGCTTGAACCCAGGAGGTGGGGGTTGCAGTGAGCCAAGGTCGCTCCACTGCATTACAGCCTGGGAGACAAGAGCAAGACTCTGTCTCAAAAAAAAAAAAAAAAAAAAAAAAAGGCGTGGCGCGGTGGCTCACGCCTATAATCCCAGAACTTTGGGAGGCAGGCAGATCACAAGATCAGGAGTTTGAGACCAGCCTGACCAACATGGTGAAACCCTGTCTCTACTAAAAATACAAAAAGTTAGCCAGGCATGGTGGCGGGCGCCTGTAGTCCCAGCAACTCGGGAGGCTGAGGCAGGAGAATCGTTTAAACCCGGGAGGTGGAGGTTGCAGTGAGCCAATATCGCGCCACTGCACTCCAGCCTGGGTGATAGACAGAGACTCTGTCTCATTAAAAAAAAAAAAAAAAAAAAAAAAAAAAAAAAAAAAAAAAAAAAAAGGACACTGAAATCAACAGTGAATATTTTAATGATAATAAAATGTACTCCTGGCCAGGCACAGTGGCTCATGCCTATAATCCCAGCACTTTGGAAGGCCAAGTTGGGAGGACTGCTTGAGGTGAAATTTGAGCCCAGCCCAGGCAACATAGCAAGACCCCATCTCTGTATTAAAAAATAAAAATAAATAAGATGTACTCTTCTAGCTACCCAGGAATGCCAGTTTAAAATAACCTAATTAAAATACTATATTTTTAAACAAATTTCAGCATCTCATAAAATTCTTTAAGCTAATTAAAATTCATGAAAGTTTGGTTTTATATGCTTCATAACCCCCCTGGAAGTTTTGTGGAAACACAAACTTACCCCTACATAATAGATGTTAATACTGAAGCACAAAGAAGTGAGAAGATTTGCAATCACATTAAGAGTAAGTGACAGGCCAGGTACTGTGGCTCACACCTGTAATCCCAGCACTTTGGGAGGCCTAGACGGGTGGATTACTTGTGGTTAGGAGTTCAAGGCCAGCTTAGCCAACATGGTGAAGCCTCGTCTCTACAAAAACACAAAAATTAACTGGGCATGATGGTGGGTGCCTATAATCCCAGCTACTTGGGAGGCTGAGGCGGGAGAATCTCTTGAACCCAGATGGCAGAGGTTGCAGTGAGCCGAGATTGTGCACTCCAGCCTGGGCAACAGAGCAAAAATTCTGTCTAAAAAAAAGAGTAAGTGACAGATTATGAATCCAAATTTAGCTTTCTGATTTCCATTCTAGCTGTTGGGCTACATAGCTTATTTAGTAGAGACAATAAAGCAACTCATAAACACCTTACAGGTATTTCAGGATCCAGCAAGATAGCAGTATTACAATAGAAAAAATAGATGCATGTGTTCAAATCACAGCTGTCATTTACTGCTTGTGTGTTTTTGGTATAATTACTGAATTTCCAGAGCCTCAGTTTTCTCATCTGTAAGGGAATAAAAGTAAGTAACTTACAGACCAGCCTTGTATGCATTCTTCTTAGGTATGTTACAGTGCAATTAACATTCTAGTAATTGCTGGTCAATTATTTGCAATCATTTGGATTCATTGGTCCTCTGAACACGTATTTTATGTTTGTTTCAGAGCCATCGGTGCCTGTATAGCTGAAAAGGCTTACGTTTAACTCTTTTAGTGTATTGACAAATATTTTAACATGTTGGTAAATAAAATTCTGTCCAGAATTAAATGTCAATGCTTTACTAAAGTAATCACTTGTATATCAGGGGTGTCCTTTCTGTCCTTTCATTTCTTTAATGTGATTTCTAACCATTATATTTCTAGGGTTCCTTTTCCCATTGAAAGCAAGGATACCTGGTTTGCTTCCCAGCTGGTTTGTCCCATGGTCCTAAGGAGAACACTGTGCAGGGACACAGGGCACACGTGCCAATGTAGCTCTCACAGCATCCTGAAAGTGACAGACCTGGAGTATGATCACCTTAGAAGCAGCCAGATGTCCTCTGCGGACCAGGTCATCATAGTCTATGTCTTCTCCTTCAAGCAAAAGGACAAGACTATCAAAGAAGTGGCCAAAGTATATAGGGAGCTATATACTTTTTTTTTTTTTTTCTGTTGGCTTCTCAACACACTTTTTTTTTTAACTGAGATATGACATTCATATAATAAAGATCACAAATCTTAAGGGTATATACCATAATGAATTTTTATATATATACACACCTGTGTAATCACCACCCAGATCAAATATAGAATTCTTCCAGGCTTGAAAAATCTCTCTCCTACTCCTTCTCATTGAGTAACCTACCCACCTGCCCACCCCCAGGAAACCACTATTCTGCCTTCTATCAGCATGAATTACTTTCGTCTGTTCTAGATCTTCATGGACTCACACAGCATGCACTTGTTGATACACAGTTCATTTTAATGCTTCTTCTACCAGAGAATGGGAATAGTAAATACCAGTCATGAGCCAATATTCCCCCATTCTGTGTCTATAGCAGACATCACTAATCCATCATTCTTTTTTTGTTTGTTTGTTTGAGACAGAGTCTTGTTCTGTTGCCCAGGCTGGAGTGCAGTTGTGTGATCTCAGCTCACTGCAGCCTCCACCTTCTGGGTTCAAGTGATTCTCATGCCTCAGCTTCCGGAGTAGCTGGCAAGCACCAACCATGTCTGGCTAATTTTTTTTTTTTTTTTTTTTTTTTTTGTATTTTTAGTAGAGATGGGGTTTCACGGTGCTAGCCAGGCTGGTCTCAAACTTCTGACCTCAAGTCATCTGCGCCCGCCTTGGCCTCCCAAAGTGCTGGGATTACAGGCGTGAGCCACCATGCTCAGCCCATCATTCTTTTCAACTGAGCCTAGACTGGGCCCTAAACTCTTTTTTGCTGATTGCACACCAAATAGCCACCATAGACTGATCTCAGAGGCCACTTATGAAACTAAGTTTGGAATCTATCACCGTGGCTTTCATTTCCTGACTGTCCCTTCTTTCCAATCCCACTGCTTCTGCCTACTTCAGGCCTTCATCACTCCCAAACTGATTTTCTCCAATGCTCTAACTAGTTCTTGCTTTTAGTCTTGAGAACTCTAATATTTCCTACCCATTTCAGGGTGTTTTTTTTTTCTTTTGAGATGGGGGTCTCGCTCTGTCGCCCAGACTGGAGTGCAGTGGCATGATCTCAGCTCATTGCAAAGCTCCGCCTCCCAGGTTCACGCCATTCTCCTGTCTCAGCCTCCCGAGTAGCTGGGACTACAGGCACCCACCACCACACCCAGCTAATTTTTTGTATTTTTAGTAGAGACGGGGTTTCACCGTGTTAGCCAGGATGGTCTCGATCTCCTGACCTTGTGACCTGCCCACCTCGGACTCCCAAAGTGCTGGGATTACAGGCGTGAGCAGCGCCTGGCCTTTTTTGTTTGTTTGTTTTGAGACGGAGTCTCACACTGTTACTCGGGCTGGAGTGCAGTGGTGCAATCTCAGCTCACTGCAACCTCTGCCTCCCAGGTTCAAGTGATTCTCCTACCTCAGCCTCCCAAGTAGCTGGGATTACAGGCACCTGCCATCACACCCAGTTAATCTTTTGTATTTTTAGTAGAGACAGGATTTCACTATGTTGGCCAAGCTGGTCTCGAATGCCTGACCTCGTGATCCACCTGCCTCGGCCTCCCAAAGTGCTGGGATTACAGGCGTGAGCCACCGTGCCCAGCCAGGTGTTCTTTTTAATATCTGAACATGTCTGCATCATTCTTCTGCTTATAAGTCTCTAAGGACTTCCCTTTAGGCCAAGTCCAAGTTCCTTAGTGTGACATGGAGGGCCCACTCCCACTGGGGCTCTCTCAGCCCTGCCTGTAGATGGCAAATATTTCTTTCAGATCTTTAAAGTGTCAGAGTCTCAGTTAATCTTTCCTCGATTGGACAAGAGAAGGCCTCAGAGAAAGCCCTCTTCTGCCTGCATCAGTGCAGATTCTCTGCAGATGCAAATCTCCCCCACAAAAGACAGTTCTGCAGGGTGACTTCTATTCGTTGGCTCTCTGAACAGCCACCTCAAAATATGCCAAAGAAGTATATTTCGGGGTGAAATATTTTTATTTCCTTCAGTCCTCACTTTGAAACTTGAAAAAGTTTCACATCTGAAAAGCTAAATTGATAGCTTTGCAGAGATTTGGGTGATAGGCTGCAGAGATAAAGATAGGCAAAGGAGTGGAAAAAAACAAATTGGGATAAGCAAAAACAGGCAAATTTAAATATATCATTCCGTGTCTTCTTGAATCAGTCTCTTAGTCCTAAGAATAAATCAGTTCAGTTAAACAGCTGTGTCCCATTCAGGAGGTGGCTTTGCAGATGGGCTAGGCCTTTAGAGATGACGCAGGCAAACAGACAGATCTTTAATAAGAGGCACAAAATGTAAATTTTGACCAAGGACATATTATTTTGTACAACGGGGCTGATAGCAACCTTGCAAGGAGGTCACATGTCATTCTGTAACTGAAAGCTAAAGAAGGAGAATCACAACAGCATTGGCTGAGTCCCCTAAATTTCCAGAAAGTTGATTATTTTTTAGGTCAGCAAGAGGAAGGGAATAATCCCGTGACCAGAGAACCTAAAGAGAATACAAATAAGAATGAAGAAGGTTATAAAACACAGAAAACTTAGCAAAGAACTCTAGTGTCCTCCTAAAGAGTTGCGTGGCTGGATGAGGGCCTTCGCTATCTCTTAATTCTCTTTCGTTCCACCTAACCAGGGAACCACAAGTCCTGCATGACAGTGAAATGATTGAGCTGTACCTGGAAGGTGAACAGCAGTAGATGCTCTGGTGGAAGCATCAGGGTGTAGACAGAGCTCTTACAAGGGTGGCCTGAGCCACAGAGAGTGTGTCGTGGGTTCTGGGAGTATAGGGAGGACAGCCTTACCTTCCCAGCCTGCTTTGAAGTTGGCTTCCTCTGCCCCTAGGCTGGAAGCTTCTTGATGGTAAGACTGTGTCATGTTCACCATTGTAGCCCAGTCCCTATCCCTGGGCCCAGCTCATGGTAAACATTGAAAACATATTTGCTGAATGAATCAATGAACCAATGAATGAGTGAATGGTCTCTCAGTCTGATAGCCATGGTCACTGCTAATTCTTTCTTGGTCTCATTGCAGGTGTTTCTAGGACTATGGGCTTGTAACCTGCTGAGCTAGGTTTCACCTGCAGATACAAAGAAGCTGGTTCACCTGCAGATACAGAGAAACTGGGTGGATGGGAGGGTAGAATCACAGGTAAGAGGGGTCAGACTTCTCATTGGGACAACAAGGTGCATCAAATACCACAATATCTTTGGATGTAGAGAGGGTCTTATTTATGTACCCCATGTACCCCCTTCTTTTTTTTTTTTTTTTTTTGAGATGGAGTCTTGCTCTGTCACCCAGGCTGGAATGCAGTGGCACGATCTCCGCTCACTGCAACCTCTGCCTCCCAGTTCAAGCGATTCTCCTGCCTCAGCCTCCCGAGTAGCTGGGATTACAGGCACCCACCATCACGCCCAGCTAATTTTTGTATTTCTAGTAGAGACAGGTTTTCACCATGTTGTCCAGGCTGGTCTTGAACTCCTGGCCTCAAATGATCCGCCTGCCTCAGCCTCCCAAAGTGCTGGGATTAAGGCATGAGCCACCACACCCAGCATCATTAAAGGACCTTAAACAGACAAGTGATATGCAGAGGTTTTTTGTACTTTAGAAAGTTCATTTTGGAAGAATGGTATGGAAAGGGTCCAAGTGACAGAGAGACCTGTTAAGCTTTTAACCAGGAGGGAAATGATTAGGCAGTAACAGTGGGTGGGAATGGAAAAGGATGCTGGGTATGAGTGACAGTTAGAAATGAGACTCTATAAGATCTGATATGTCAGTGAAGGAAGAATTTAAGGTATCTCCAGCTTCTCACCTGGGCACTTAGAACAGTAGCACTATTTTTTGAGATAGAGAATTCAGGAGGAGGAGAAGAAATGTCTTGTTATCTATTACTGCACAACAAGCCACCCCAGGCTGGGTATGGTGGCCCATGCCTATAATGCGAGCACTTTGGGAGGCCAAGGTGGGAGGATTGCTTGAGCCCAGGAGCTCAAGATTAGCTTGGGCAACATAGCGAGACCCTGTCTCTATTAAAAAAAAAACAAAAAACAAAAAACAAACAAACAAACAAACTTGGAAGCTTAAAAACAACAACCTATATTTATTTATGACCCTGCAGGGATGGCCTGACTCTTTCATGTAGCACTGGCTGGGACAGTTTGAGTACAGCTGAAAAATATCCTCCTTCACAGGGCTGGCAGGCAGTGCCACTGCCATAGGGAGCTGAGTTATGACTGTTAGACAGTGGGCCCCATTCTCCTTATGAAGACCTCTCCACATAGCTGCTCGGGTTTCCCCACAACATGGCATCTGTTTGAAGAAGGAAAACTCCAAGAGGTGAAGATGGAAACTATACATCTCTTAATGCCTGGCCTCAAAAGTTACACAGTCTGCCATTTTTCAAAGCCTGTCACAGGCCAGCCCAGATTCAATGGGAACAGAAATAGCCTTCCATCTCTTGATGGGTAGAGTGGCAAAGAATACACAGCCATTTTCAATCCACCATAAGAACATTTGAAGAAAAAGATGAAAATTTCAGGTGGGACATGTTGAGTTTGAGGTACGTGAGTGACATCAATGTAGAGACATCAAGAAGTAGGCAAGTCAGTGCACAGGTCTGGTGATCAGAGGAGAGCACTAGCTTTGATAGACATTTGGTCACTTGGTAGACGTAAATAGTAGTTAGAATTATGCGTTATCCAAAGAGTGTGTGAAGAGAGTGAATGGCAGGAGACAAGATGCAAGCTTTTAGTACAGTAGATATTTAGAGGTCAAGTAGAGAAAAAGTCTTCATGAAATGAAGACTAGGAAGCAAGACCTAGAGAAACAGAAAGAAGACAGAAGAGAAAGTGGCCATAGAAGCCCAGCAGAGAGTTGGAGGAGACACTGTTCAATAATTTCAAATGCCATAAAGAGGTCAAGTAGGCCAGGTGCAGTGGCTCACGCCTTAATCTCAGCACTTTGGGAGGCGAAGGCAGGTGGATCACTTGAGCCCAGGAGTTCCAGACCAGCCTAGGCAACATGGCGAAATCCCGTCTCTACAAAAAATACAAAATTTAGCCATGTGTGGTGATGTGTGCCTATGGCACTAGCTACTAGGGAGGCTGAGATGGGAGAATCACCCGAGCCCCAGTAGGTCAAGGCTACAGTGAGCCGTCATTGCACCACTGCACTCCAGCCTGGGCGACAGAGCGAGACTCTATCTAAATAAATAAATAGGTCAAGTAATATTAGAAACATGAAAATGTCCACTGGTCTTGGCAATACAGAGGTCTTTGGTGAGCTTATGAAGGCATTTCTAATGGAGGAATGAGGATAGAGTTTAAAATTTTTTGTTCAAGGATGCAAATATTGCTGAATGAAGCAAAAGATTTGTTGCCTGGAATTTAATATCTTTACAACTCTTTGTTCTTTTAGAGTCATTCGGATTCCTTTCGGTTGCTCAAATATAACATTGTATCTGCTTCTAAATTCATGGGCAGCAATTGTCCTCTTCTGGTTCAAAGGCACAATATAATCCCAGGAATTTTTTTGGTATGTGCTTTGAGATATAATGACTCTTTTGACTGGGCTGTTGTGTATGATGTTTGCATGACTTGGGGATTATTCATAGGGTCAACAGAAGGCTACCAAAATAGCTCAGCTTAAATCACAACCTTGGGATAACCCTTGACTTCAGGTCTTCTTATAACTGCAGATTTAAAACTGTTGCATTATCTTCACTGTTACTCTAATGAATTTAAAAATTGAATACTCTGTTAAAACTGAGGTGGCCAAATCATTCACCTCATGAGTTCATATGAAAATTAAGTGCTAAAATTTAATTCCCACCTTTATGAAGCTTATAACCTAGTTGAGGAGATATGGCTACATAAAAATCCATAGTGTAAGACCTAGTAGAATAACTACCATAAGCAAGACAGCCTAGTGTGGTAGAGAAAAAGCATGAACTTTGAAAACAAACACACTTGAGTTCAAACCTTGGTTCTACTATTTGCTTGCTGTGTGACCTTTGGTAAATTACTAAGCTTCTCTGAGCTTGTATCCTCCCTTTCAAAAGGGAGAAATAATAACCAACTCATAAAATTATTGTAAAAATTCAGTGAGATAATGTGCACAAAGTGCTTGTTTCAATTCCTGGCACATCATAGGCAATAAATGCTAATTCCCTTCCACTGGTTTTTCAGTTCAACGAATGTTTATTGAATGTCTGCTCTGTGCCAAACACAAGTACTGAATACTGAAGATACACTCACTCACTCAGTCAGTCAATAAAATGAGCCACAGTTCCTTCTGCCAAGGAGCTCCTAGTCCAGTGGGGTGAGCCACAGCCTGAGGCTTCCTGAGAAGTGTCATATGTGCATAGCCACTTGGGTTTCCTCATAGCCACTTGGGTTTCCTCACAACATGGTGCTGGTTTGAAGAAGGAATGTTCCTGGC
The DNA here is from genome assembly GCF_029289425.2 of Pan paniscus. NCBI lineage: Eukaryota > Metazoa > Chordata > Mammalia > Primates > Hominidae > Pan > Pan paniscus. The sequence continues at coordinate 103,411,414 of NC_073259.2, read as the reverse complement.
TGAGCACAGTGGCTCATGCCAGTAATCCCAGCACTTTGGGAGGCCGAGGTGGGAGGATTGTTTGAGCCCAGGAGTTCAAAACCAGCCTGGGCAACATAGTGAGACCCTGTCTCTACAAAATTAAAAAAAATTAGCTGGGCTTGGTAGTGTATGCCTGTAGCCCTAGCTACTCAGGAGGCTGAGGCAAGAGGATCACTTGAGCCTGGAGGTCAAGGCTGCAAGGAGCTGTGATTACACCACTGCACTCCAGCCTCGAAAGTTATGTGGTATGCTATTGCTCATACTATTGGTTAAAGCCAACTGTATACTAGCCCCTAAGGGTAGGTAGGATTTTGTCAGAGAGATGAGCAGAAGGAAGAGAAAGAGGTTCCAGGCAGAGGACATGTTGTAAGTAAAGATAAGGTTTGGCGCACAAGAAACCAGGTGACCTGAATTTTAGTCTAAGACCTTCCCCTTTAACCAGCTGTATTTGTTTGGGTTCATGTCATCTGGAAAAAAAGAAGACTGAGTTAGATCAGTGGCTCTCAATCACAGCTGATGCTTTGGATACATGAAAAAAAAAAGACTTCTGGGCTTCACCCTCGAACAATTAAATCAGAATGTCTGTGGATGAGACCCAGCATCAGTATTCTCTTTATTACAATATAGTTTACATACAACGTAATGCGTTCAAGTGAATATTTTAAGCGCCAATGAGTTTGACAAACGTATGTACCCATGTAATCACTTCCACAGTCAAGATAGAAAACACTGCCATCACCCCAAAAGTTTCCTTTGGCCCATTAGCTGCCAGTCCTTCCAACGTCATCCCCAGATCACCACTGATCAGCGTTCTGTCACTATAGATTAGGTTTGTCCCTTCTAGAATTTCATCTAAAAGGATTCATATGCCTGTAATCCCAGCACTTTCAGAGGCTGAGGCAGGTGGATCACGAGGTAGGAAGTTCAAGACCAGCCTGGCCAACATAGTGAAACCCCATCTCTACTAAAAATACAGAAAATTAGCCAGGCGTGGTAGCAGGTGCCTGTAATCCCAGCTACTTGGGAGGCTGAGGCAGGAGAATCACTTGAACCCAGGAGGCAGAGGTTGCGGTGAGCGGAGATCATGGCACTGCACTCCAGCCTGGGTGACAGTCCAAGACTCCATCTCAAAAAAAAAAAAAAAAAGGATTCATACAGTAAGTATTATTTTGTCTGGCTACAATGAGGTATTAGCGTTTGTTTTAAAAGTTTCTCTGGGTGATTTTAATGAGAAGCAATGACTGGATGATCTTTCAGTACCCTTCCAGCTAAAAAGATGCCATGATTTCATCTGCTAGCCTAGAGGCACTTTATGAAAGTTGCATTTTGGGAATAATATATATGATAGATATCATTGTAATAATTATGACAATGGTAATACTAATGTTTATTGATCTTTAACTATGTGCCCAGGCACTGTGCTAAGTTATTCATGTGTATTTTCTTATCTAAATCCTCACAGCAATCCAGGGGGTAGGTACTAATTTTATCCCTGATAACAGAGGTGGAAACTGAGACACAGGTTAACTTATCTAAGGTCAAGGAGCTCGCATGTGGTGGGATCAGAATTCAAATCCAGATTTTCTCACTATGAACAGAGACTGCTTTTAATCAAAATTCTGCAAGAGTTTCTACAAGGTGAAGTCTCAGCCCCCACTTCCTCGGACATGCTCATAAGAAGTGTAAAGTGTTCCCAGATGAATGCTTTCAGCTTGTTGATGAGCTCCAGCTGGGGAGAAGAACTAATTCAAACATACATTTAGCAAGAAGGCACAGAGCCTACCTCAATATGCAAAGGAATCCAGCTTGTTTCAAGTGTCAAGTGACAGTTTAGACAAGAGAAAAGGACTCAGTACAAATGAGATGGGACAGAGGTTGCATCCCGTGCTTGTCTTCTGAGATATATACAAAATAGAGAAACAAAGACTAACTCATCCACTGATTTCACCGTAGTAATGCAGATTATTTCCTGACATTTCAATACACAGATACACACAGATACACACACACACACACACACACACACACACACACACACATCTATTTTCAGTTTTCAAAATATTCATCACTGTCACTACGAACAATGAACAACTAGTCTTATTTTGTGGTAGAGGGGTCTTCCCAGAGTACCTGACAGGTGACCAAATATCACCCTGCTCCTGCAAACCTATTTGATTCTGGGAGTCTTGGTAGACGTGCTTGGTTGGTTTACAGCCTGTGCTTCTTATAAATTCACTGGTGGCTTAAAAAAAAAAAAAGCATCAGCACGATGAAAATATATGTCTTTCTTAAGTTGCACTCACCCATGACATCCAAATCAAAGGCTTGTCAGCTGAGGTTGTCCCAGTTCCCTCCAAGAGAATATTAACAATTAATCCTGATCACCCGAAACAAACAGGTTCCTATTCAAATACGGGCTGTCAGTATCTGGCTGTCAAGCCAAGAGCAAGGCTAAGGACTCAGCCTGCCTAGCTGTCTGCCCGCTGGGTGACAGTGTTGATCCATCTGAAATAAATGCGCTTTGTCCCTGGGCCAGAAAACACCAGGTCCCTAAAAGGAAAGACTGCAGCCAGATGGTGTTCTGAGGGCCTGGGGAAACGCTTTGCCTTCCTTCCCCGGAGAGAAGCAGAATGATTCTGTGTTTTCTTTATCTTTCAAAGGAAGATGTGAGGTGAAGCATTGTTCTGATGTTACCATATTGGGCTAGGTTTCTCTGGGCGAAGTGCTACGGAGAATGATGTGATTACGCATAATAAATTAACTTGCATTTTCCTGATAATTTAATGAGGGCAAAGAGCTTGCAACCAGCGTTGTGAAAACTCAGCTGAAAATTCATTTCAGCTGTTTGTTCGGATGCATGGGGCTGGAAGGATTCTTTAACTGAAGTGTTCTTCTTTATACACATGTGCATCCAGGGCTCTGGGGTGGGACAAGATTGTCTCTGTGGAATATTATTTCCAAATTGCCAGCTCACATATTTACATTATTCTATCTGTTCTGACATGATCCTTGACTTCAAGAGGAAAGAGAGTTCCTGTCCAGATACAAATACTGTTCAGATGCAAATACAGGAACAGGCCAGCTGCAGTGGCTCATGCCTATAATCCTAGCACTTCCCTGGGAGGCCGAGGTGGGAGGATCACTTGAGGCCAGGAGTTCAGGACCAGCCTGGTCAACGTGGTGAAACCCCGTCTCTAATAAAAATACAAAAATTAGCCAGGCATGGTGGCGTGTGCCTATAATTCCAGCTACTTGGGAGGCTGAGGCAAGAGAATCACTCCAGCCTGGGTGACAGAGTGAGACTCCATTTCGAAAAACAACAAAAACAGGAACAAATACTGTAGTCTGTAGCTACAATTCCAGGTGACCAGTGGAAATGGTTGAAGTGTGTAGTGACACCGCAGTAGAGGAGAGAGAATGATGGAACCAGCCATGTCTCTCCTTTAAAGGGACAAGACAGAAGATGAGTTGAGTGCTTCAGGAGGCTTTAAAAGGCTTGGTTTGGGCCATTTTTTGTTCTCCTCCACTGTACCTCTCCAAAGATGGAGTAAAGAGAACAGTGACTCAAAACATTGTGACTCTTCATCACAATGTTTTATGAGGAATTAAGCCATGTTAATTTTTTTTTTAAGCGAGACAGAGTCTGTCACCTAGACCGGAGTGCAGTGACACAATTATAGCTCACTGCAGCCTTGACTCCTGGGCTCAAGGGATCCTCCTGCCTCAGCTTCCTAAGTAGCTAGGACTGCAGGCACACACCATCACACGTGACTAATTTTATTTTTTGTAGATTTGAGGCCTCACTATGTTGCCCAGACTGGCATCAAACTCCTGGCCTTAAGTGATAGATCCTCCTGCCTCATCTTCCCAAAATGGGGGGATTACAGGCATGAGCCACTGCACCGAGCCAAAGTCATGTTTACGTGAGCCTTTGTCCCAAATTCTGATAATCAGGTTGAAAGACTAAAATAGAATTATCAACTTAAGAAATTATATCACAGAACTTTTAGTACTTAGTATATGTGCTGCCGAAGCGAGCACAACAAAACTTATAGTACTTAAATAGTTTCTTGGCTGGGCATAGTAGCTCAGGCCTGTAATCTCAGCACTTTTGGAAGCTAGACAGGAGGATTGCTTGAGACCAGGCGTTCAAGACCAGCAACATAGTGAGATCCCATCAAAAAAAATTATTTTTAAGTTTCTTTTTTCTCCTTTGTTTTATTTAATATTATTTGATCCAACCTATTTGAGCCAGGTTAGCACATTTATATTTTATTACATGTGACATAATAAAGGTTTGGGTTTTTTAATAACAAAGGTTTTTGATATTTCAATTACACTACAACTGCAGTCGTATTTTCTAAAGGAGCTCTCCTTGAGTTCTGAGAATCTCAAATGAGGGTGAGGAATACAAACAGGTGGGCTGTGGATTGGGCTTTCGCTCCCTGAGACTCACACAGACACTGAGCACCACGGAGCCAAGGACCATCAAAGCCAGAGGGTGAAGCTGTTGAGCTGTGAGTCACTTCCCTGTCTCTCCTCTTCAGACACTTCAAAGCCTTTTCTAACTTTAGCTACCGAACACCCAGACAGCATGGGCCCTCTTAGGGCAAACTGCAACCACACGCATTTTTTTTTTTTTTGAAAGGGAGTCTCGCTCTTGTTGCCCAGGCTGGAGTGCAGTGGCATGATCTTGGCTCACTGCAACCTCCGCCTCCTGGGTTCAAGCAATTCTCCTGCCTCAGCCTCCTGAGTAGCTGGGATTACAGGTGTGCGCCACCATGCCTGGCTAATTTTTGTATTTTTAGTAGAGATGAGGTTTCACCGTGTTGGCCAGGCTGATCTCGAATTCCTGACCTCAGGTGATCCACCCGCCTCGGCCTCCCAAAGTGCTGGGATTACAGGCATGAGCCACCATGCCCCACTCCACACACATTTTTATATCCTATTCAGTATATATTAAGGATATTTTATCAGAGTTTTGATAGCCTCTACCCTGCAGGGACCAACCACATGATCAGCAGAGAGCGTAAAAGGATTTATGAGAGGAAGCCTTGGGCAGCAGAGATTGAGAACTTTCTGGGACTCACCAGAGCAGAGCAGTAAGCAGCTCCAGGAACACCCATATCTGTCTGTCCCTGCAGAGATGTGCACACATCTACTCATCTTCCTATTTCTTTTCTTTTCTTTGAGACAGTCTTGCTCTGTCACCCAGGCTGGAGTCCAGTGGCACAATCTCGGCTCACTGCAACCTCCACCTCCTGCGTTCAAGCGATTCTCCTGCCTCGGCCTCCCAAGAAGCTGGAATTAACAGGTGCCTTCCACCAGGCTGGGCTAATTTTTGTATTTTTAGTAGAGACAGGGTTTCGCTATGTTGGCCACGCTGGTCTCAAACTCCTGACCTCAGGTGATCCACCCGCCTAGGCCTCCCAGAGTGGTGGGATTACAGGCGTGAGCCACCGCACCCAGGCCACATCTTCCAATTTATTTTACCTTCTTAGTATTCCGATCCTGAAGGTCTTTGGAGGCTTATATGACTGCTTTGTGAGAAGTCAGCACCACAGATTATTTGCAGGGAGGGTCCTCTGGTATACTTTGATTTTTGAAAATGCAGAAAAGCATAAAGAAAGAAATTAAAAGCATTCACACTTCTGCTACCCAGAACTAAGCACTGGTAATGGTTAGGTGTATGAGCACACCTCATTCTACTGTGCTTTGTAGATATTGCATTTCACAAATATCGTGATTTTTACAAACTGAAGATTTTTGACAACCCTGTGTCCTGCAAGTCTATCAGCACCATTTTTCCAGCAGCATGAGCTCACCACGTCTCTGAGTCACATTTTCGTAATTGTAGCAACATTTCAAACTTTTTTTTTTTTTAAGGACAGGGTCTCCCTCCCGTCACCCAGGCTGGAATGCAGTGGTATGATCTTAACTCACTGCAGCCTCCATTTCCTGAGCTCCTGCCTCAGCCTCTCGAGTGGCTGGATGTACAGGCGTGCACCCCGACACCCAGCTAATTTTTTGTATTTTTAGTAGCTATGGGGTCTCACCATGTTGCCCAAGCTGGCCTTGAACTCTCAGGCTCAAGCGATCTGTCCACTTTGGCCTCCTAAAGTATTAGGAGTAAAGGCATGAGCCACAGCGCCTGGCCTCAAACTTTTCATTATTATTATATTTCTTAGAGTGATCTGAGATCAATGATCTTTGATGTTACTATTGTAACTGTTTTCAGGCACCACAAACCAAGCCCATATAAAATGGCTTAATTTTGATCAATGTTGCGTGTATTTTGACTGCTCTGCTGACTGGCTATTTTCCCAGTCTCTTTCCCTCTCCTCTAGCCTCCCTATTCCCTGAGACACAACAATATTGAAATTAGGGCTACAGTGGCCTTTAAGTATTCAAGTGAAAGGAAGACTTGCCCAACTCTCACTTTAAATCAAAAGCTATGATTTAGCAATGATTAAGCTTAGTGAGAAGGGCATGTTGAAAGCTGACATAGGCCGAGAGCAAGGCTGCCTTTCACCATTCAGTTTAGTCGAGTTGTGAATGCAAAGGAAAAGTTCTAGAAGGAAATGAAAATGCTACTCCAGTGAATACACAAATGATAATAAGGCAAAACAGCCTTACTACTGACAGGGAGAAAATTTTAGTCATCTGGATAGAAGATCAAATCAGCCATAACATTCCCTTAAGCCAAAGCCTAATCCAGAGCAAGGCCCTAACTCTCTTCAATTGTATGAAGGCTGAGAGAGATGAGGAAGGTGCAGGAGAAAAAGTTGAAGCTAGCAGATGTTGGTTCCTGAGGTTTAAGGAAAGAAGTGGTCTCTGTAATATAAAGGTGCAAGGTAAAGCAGCAAGTCCTAAATATAGAAGCTGCAGTAAGTTCTCTAGATCTAACTAAGATCATTGGTGAAGGTGGCTACACTAAATAACAGATTTTTAACATCGATGAAACAGCCATATATATATTTTTTTCTTTTTAAGTGAAAGCAAGTTTATTAAGAAAGTAAAAGAATAAAGAATGGCTACTCTATAGACAAAGAAGCCCCAGGGGTTGCTGGTTGCCCATTTTTATGATTATTTCTTGATTATATGCTGAATGAGGGGTAGATTATTCATGCCTCCCCTTTCTAGACCATATAGGGCAACTTCCTGACATTGCCATGGCACTTGTAAACTGTCATGGCACTGGTGGGAGTGTAGCAGTGAGGATGAGCAGAAGTTACTCTCGTCGCCACCTTGGTTTTGGCTGACTTCTTTACTGCAACCCGTTTTATCAGCAAGGTCTTTATGACCTATATCTTGTGCCTACCTTTTAACTCATCCTGTGACTTAGAATGCCTAACCGTCTGGGAATGCCACCCAGGAGGTCTCAGCTTTATTTTACTTAGTCTCTATCCAAGATGGAGTCGCTCCAGTTCAAATGCCTCTGACATTTCCCCCCTCTCTTTTATAAGAGAAACTTTAATCCTAAGGGTTGCAGAGGGATGAAGATCCATCTTCTATAACTTATTCAAGCTGAATAAACGCAATGATATTCCTGCCTAACTACTGGGTCTCTTGCATTCAGGGTAGAGAGGAGCTCAGTCAAAAGCATTAGTATGTTGGGGTCCATTCATAACTTTGAATTCTGACCAAACGTGATATCTGGAAGATTAATAAATGTTCAATTTAGGTAAACGTTGAGTAAGTTTATTCCTCATTCCTATACAAAAAGTACAATAGCAATATATTCCACAAGAGTAAAGCAAAATAAGTAAAATTATCCTGAGTAAACTAAATAAGAAGGCTTTCTATGAACTGGGCAACTGCTGGAACCAAGCTGATATGGGGTCGCTAGTTGATTCCAGTATGTGCCCAGAATTAGAATATTGATCTAGATTTTTTATACTACCCATCCCTCTGGTTTCTTCTGAGCTGCAGTTGGAGATCACTGGTTCACAGGAATAAGCAAGGTTAGCCTAAATTGCAGTGGGAAAAACCCCTCAAAAACAACCAATGAGACTAGAATCTAATATCAGGTGTACCATAGTTCTTGAAACATTAATTTTTTCTCTCTCCAGTCTCCCATTTTTACTAAAGACAAATCATGGTAAGACTGATTTGCTCTATTATACTTGGCCTAATTATTTGTATAAAGTACAGCAAGAGTAATTTTTTTTCATATAGGATTTTAAAGTTGGCTTTGATGGAACTCTGTTCCATAAGGAATCTCAGATAAGATCTTTTTAAAGCTGAGCCCAGCCATGGGTTTGTATCCTCAAATACCTAGGAGTTGAGTAAATTCCTCTCCTCTTGAGGTCCCAAGATAGCTTGGGGCTTCTGGGCCTGTTAGAAAGTGACATCTTTACTTACCATACGTTAGGAATCCTGTACAGAAACAGCCTTGTATTGGAAGAAGATGCCAGCTAGGACTTTTGTAGCTGTAGAGAAGTCAATGCTTGGCTTCTAAGCTTCAAAAGACAGGCTGACTCTATTGTTAAGGGCTAGTGCAGCTAGGGACTTTAAGTTGAAGCCAGTGCTCATTTACCATTCCAAAAATTCTAGAGCCCTTTAGAATTATGCTAAATCTACTCTGCCTGCGCTCTATATAGAACAACAAAGCCTAGATGACAGCACATCTGTTTCTACCATGGTTTACTAAATATTTTAAACTCACAGTTGAGATCTAGATTTAGAAGTGAGACTTGATTTAGAAGTGGAGCCTAGCCAGGCGCGGTGGCTCATGCCTGTAATCCCAGCACTTTGGGAGGCTGAGGCGGGCAGATCACCTGAAGTGGGGAGTTCGAGACCAGCCTGACCAACATGGAGAAACCCTGCCTCTACTAAAAATATAAAATTAGCTGGGCGTGTTGGTGCATGCCTTTAATCCCAGCTACTTCAGAGGCTGAGGCAGGAGGATCGCTTGAACCCAGGAGGTGGAGGTTGCAGTGAGCTGAGATCATACCTTTGCACTCTAACCTGTGCAACAAGAGCAAAACACTGTCTCAAAAAAAAAAAAAAAAAAAAGAAAAAGAAAAAAAGAAAGAAATGGAGCCTAAAGATGTGCATTGCTGCAATCTCATAAAACTTGAATGGATGAGGAGTTGCTTCTTATAAATCAGCAAAGAAAGTGGTTTCTTGAGATGGAATCTACTTCTGGTGAAGATGCTGTGAACATTGCTGAAATGACACAAAGGATTGGCATTTTATATAACCTTAGTTGATAAAGCAGCAGCAGGGTTGGACAGGATTGACTCCTTTTTTTGGTGGGGGCACAGAGTCTCACTCACTCACCCAGACTGGAGGGCAGTGGGACGATCTTTTTTTTTTTTTTTTTTTGAGACAGAGTTTTGCTCTTACTGCCCAGGCTGGAGTGCAATGGCACAATCTCAGCTCACCACAACCTCCGCCTCCCAGGTTCAAGCAATGCTCCTGCCTCAGCCTCCCAAGTAGCTGAGATTATAGGCGCACACCACCACGCCCGGCTAATTTTTGTATTTTTAGTAGAGACGGGGTTTCACCATGTTGGTTAGGCTGGTCTCGAACTCCTGACCTCGTGATCCACCCGCCTCGGCCTCCCAAAGTGCTGGGATTACAGGTATGAGCCACCATGCCCGGCCAGTGGCACGATCTTGGCTCACCGCAACCTCCACCTCCTGGGCTTAAATGATTCTCATGCCTCGGCCTTCTGAGTAGCTGGAACTATAGTTGTGTGCCACCACGCCTGGCTAATTTTTGTATTTTTAGTAGAGATGGGTTTCTATTACACCTTTTTTTTTTTTTAAAGTTTCACCGTATTGTCCAGGCTGGTCTTGAACTCCTGATCTCAGGTGGTCTGCCCACCTCGGCCTCCCAAAGCACTGGAATTACAGGCATGAGCCACTGCACCTAGCCAATTGACTCTGATTTTGAAAGAAGGTATACTCTAAGGAAAATGCTATCAAACAGCATTGCAGGCCACAGAAAAATCTTTCATGAAAGAAAGAGTCAATCAATGCAGTAAACTTCATTGTTGTCTTATTTTTAAAAATTGCCACAGTCACAGACTTCAGCAACCACCACCCTGATTAGTCAGCAGCCATCAAGATCAAGGCAAGACCCTCCACCAGCAAAGAGATTATGACTCACTGAAAGCTCAGATGATCCTTAGCACTTTTTAGCAATAAAGTATTTTTTAATTAAGGTATGTACCTTTTTTAGACAATGCTATTATTGCACTCTTTATAGCCTACAGTATAGTATTAGCATAACTTTTATATTCATTGGAAAACCAAGAAAAATCTGTGACTCATTTTATTGTGATATTTGCTTTATTGCAGTGGTCTAGAACCAAACCTGCAGTATCTCTGAGGTGTGCTTGTATATCCTCCCAATATTTATAGACACACACACATACACATATACACATGCCAAATTAGGATTCTGGAGTACATAGAACAACATATTATAAGCATATTATAGGGAAGTCCTTATATCACTAAGTATTGTTACTACATTCTTTCATAGCAGCATCAATTGTGTGGGCTGCATAATATTCCATTATGTGGATATACCATAATTTATTATTTAACACATCATGTGTTGCTGGATATTAAATTACTTATTTATTTATTTATTTTTAAAGATAAAGTCTCACTCTGTCACCCAGACTGGAGTGCAGTGGCGTGAGCATGGCACACTGCAGCCTTGACCTCCTGGGCTGAAGTGATCCTCCCACCTCAACCTCTCAAGTAGCTGGGACAGCAGGCACATGCCACTATGCTCGGCTAATGTTTTCATTTTTTGTAGAGAGGGGTCTTTTTTTTTTTTTTTTTTTTTTTTTTGAGATGGAGTCTCGCTCTGTCGCCCAGGCTGGAGTGCAGTGGTACGATCTCGGCTCACTGCGAGCTCCGCCTCCTGGGTTCACGCCATTCTCCTGCCTCAGCCTCCTGAGTAGCTGGGACTACAGGCGTGTGCCATTGCCCAGCTAATTTTTTGTATTTTTAGTAGAGATGGAGTTTCACCATGTTAGCCAGGATGGTCTCGATTTCCTGACCTTGTGATCTGCCCACCTCGGCCTCCCAAAGTGCTGGATTACAGGCCTGAACCACTGCGCCCAGCCTAGAGATGGGGTCTTGCTGTGTTGCCCAAGCTGGTAAATTATTTTAAAGAAGAATGTTTAAAAAATTAGAGTTGTCCAAATGTTGGAATGAATAGCCTTATAAAGCAGTGAGCTCTTTTTTCCAGAGGCTAGAATATAATTTTTAAAGGAGATATCGCAGAAGAAATTCCTACCCTGAGGGGGTGCCTTCCTTCTATTCTCTGGGCCCCTTTTTTCTTGGCAATTACTTTTCTTCCCAGGGTTCACCCTCTTCCCCTATTCTTCAGTCTCCCCTTGACCTTATGATCCTGAACATCTCCTTTCCCCTCCTTAGTACCAGATGCACAAAACACTGATTTTGCTTCGCTGTCCCTACCATAGTTTTGGAGCCTAGGAAGAAAGTCTCTTTCCTGGCCAATAAGACCATATACACACTCTCTAGGTCCAATAGCCTTTTTTGTTTAATAGTTAAGGAGCTCAGCATCACGTCATAAAAACACCATAGGCCTTTGGTGTCTTTAAAAATGGGATACTACTGGCAGGGCGTGGTGGCTCACGCCTGTCATGCCAGCACTTTGGGAGGTCGAGGCAGGCGGATCACCTGAGGTCAGAAGTTCGAGACCAGCCTGGCCAACATGGTGAAACCTCATCTCTACTAAAAATACAAAAAATTAGCCAGGCATGGTAGCGCACACCTGTAATCTCAGCTATGCAGGAGGCTGAGGTAGGAGAATCTTTTGAACTTGGGAGGCGGAGGTTGCAGTGAATCAAGATGGTGCCACGGCACTCCAGCCTGGGCGACAGAGTGAGACTCTGTATCAAAAAAAAAAGAAAAAAAAAAAAGGGCAGGGATCCTACTTAGGATAGATGCAGAAAAGAGTTGCCTGAAGAAATATAAGTGCATGTGAGGTAAGAAAAAAATGAGCCCAGGAGTTTGAGGCTGCAGTGAGCTGTGATCGCATCCCTGCACTCCAGCCGAGTGATAGAGCAAGACTCTGTCAAACAAACAAAAAAAGGTAAGAAAATAGTCTTTCGGGGGATGCCACCTTATCCAGGTTAGTAGCATTGTTTTAATCTCGTGAGATCCTCAGTGTTGACTCTGATCACATTTGAGTAGAAACTCTGCTCTTCATATTTTTGTTCAATCCTTTACAGTAACTACAAAATCAATATTTGTCTAGTTGCTTTGTGATGAAGAGTGAATTTAATAAAACAGGTATCCTAACTTTTTTCAAAAGTGAGCATGGAGTTTTATTTCCTATTTGAGAGGCTACTGTTTAATCTACAGAAGTAAAACTAAGCCTGTAATTTAAGTTCAGATGAAGAAATTTGTTGGACATATTTCAGCAACTGTTATCATCAATCAAAGGGATAAGCCACATTGTCATAGGGATGATGTGTTTATAGAGGATTGTAAACACAGTTCTAAATGTTTCTGATAAAACACTGAATTACAGAGCTTCAGGCTGAAGCAGCTGGCAGACCCCAGCCACTGCTGCTTTCAAATGTGCCATTTTGCCCTTTTCTCAACCTCCCCCAAGCTGGCTGTAACTTAGTGCTTGTGCTTAGGAACAGCGTTCTTTATTTAAGGTCCAACTGCCTAGGTTTTAGAAAAAAAGACCTTTAGTTCAAAGTCTTGGGCTGGGCACAGTGGCTCACACCTGTAATCCCAACGCTTTGGGAGGCCGAGGCAGGAGGATTACCTGAGGTCAGGAGTTCGAGACAAGCCTGGCCAGCATGGCAAAACCCCGTCTCTTAAAAATACAAAAATTAGCTAGGCGTGGTGGCATGTGCCTATAATCCCAGCTACTCGGGAGGCTGAGGCAGGAGAATCGCTTGAACCCAGGAGGTGGAGGTTGCAGTGAGCAGAGATCTCGCCACTGTACTCCAGCCTGGGCAACAGAGTGAAACTCTGTATTAAAAAAAAAAAAAAAAAAAAATCTTTGCCGGACAATACGTTTCTCTCCTTACTAATAAAGAGCTCTTTCCTTCCTAATACCTCAGAGTTTTCTCCTTTAGAGTTGGATTTGACTTGAATTTAGTATAAATGGCTAATAATAATTTACATCAAAGAACCTGTTTTAATTTATAAAGCATTTGGTGTATTTCATCTTGTATGTGTATCACATTTATAACAGTTTTGTGAGGTCAGCAAAGCATTTCTCTCGTCCTGACTGGGGAGGTTGAGTCTGAGGAGTGAATTGGCTTACCCAAGATTATATAGTTAATCAGTCCTGAGGTTGGGGTTGACAAATTTCAATCCAATCCTCTTTCTAAATGTTACTGCACATCAAAATAAATAAATAAATAAATAAATAAAGAATGAGTAGGCCTGGTGCAGTGGTTCACGCCTGTAATCCCAGAGCTTTGGGAGGCCGAAGTGAGAGAATCACTTGAGCCTAGGAGTTCAAGCCCAGCAACGTAGCAAGATTCCATCTCCACAAAATAATAATAGTAATAACAAGGAGCAGGAATGTAAAATGGTACAGCCCCTATGGAAAACAGTATGGCATTTCCTCAATGATCTGGCAATTCCACATATGGTTATATACCCAAACAGATAATTATTTCATAGCAGCATCATTCACACAGCCAAGAGGTGGAAACAACTGAAGTTTCCATTAACAGATGAAGGGATAAACAAATGTGGTGTGTGTGTGTGGGGGGGTGGGTGTGTGTGTGTGTATGTAGACAGTGGAATATTGTTCAGTTTTAAAAGGGAATGAACCTCTGACACATTCAACAACACAGATAAACCTTGAAGACAATGCTAAGTGAAATGAGACACACAAAAGGACAAATATTATATGATTCCACTTACATAAGGTACCTAGAATAGTCACAAAAAACAGAACAGTGGTTCCCAGGGATAGGGGAGGGAGCATGGGGAGTTATTAAACAGTGACTCTGGGAGTTTAGAATAATAAAAAAGTTCTGAAGGTGGATGGTGCCGATGGTTGTACAACAATGTGAATGTACTTAATGTCACTGAACTGTACAGTTAAAAATGGCTAAAATGGTCAATTTTATGATACATATATTCATCACAATATAGAAAGATTTCAAAAACAATAGAAAAGAGAGGCAGTGTAGGAAAAGCAGCAAACCTTGATCCTAGTCCTGGTCAACCTCTGACTTGTTGGGAGACCACAGATACTTTACCTTTCTGGTCCTTAGTCTCTTTATCTGTAAATCAAGGGAGCCTGGATTAAATGATCTCTAGGTATCCCTCTAATTCTAACAGTCAATCAGAAAAATGCCTTTTCTAAGGGCAGAGCTGCAGCCATATCAGGGGATTACTACTGAGCTCCCAGTTGCTGATTGAACACTTTGGAAAAGATACATTTCTTGGTCAGGCGTGGTGACTTGTGCCTGTAATCCTAGCACTTTGGGAGGCCGAGGTGGGCGGATTGCTTGAGATCAGGAGTTCAAGATCAGCCTGGCCAACATGGCAAAACCCTGTCTCTACTGAAAATACAAATATTAGCCAGGTGCGGTGGCAGGCACCAGTAGTCCCAGCTACTCAGGAGGCTAAGGCAGGAGAACTTCGCTTCAACTCAGGAGGCGGAGGTGGCATTGAGCCAAGATTGCACCACTGCACTCCAGCCTAGGCAACAGAGTGAGACTCCATCTCAAGAAAAAAAAAAAAAAGACACGTTTCTTAGGCAAGTGATGAAGAAAAACTGACGCAATTATTTCCAGAAATAATATTCCAGAAATAATTGCTAGAGTGCTAGAGTTGCCAGGCTTATTAAAATACAAGCCTGTAGGAAGAAATCCAGACAAAATATCTAGATGCTTTCTGGTTGGAAAAAAACCTTAGGCACCAGTTTGTTTATTTTTTCTCCCCCCCACATCCCCTAGGCTTCTCTAGAGTCTAGAGAAGCTACAGAATAAAGTCGATGAAGTTAATTATTTCAAGCTTGGTAGGTGAAAATCAACCTCTTATGCAAATATAGTTTATAACTTTAAACAAATATCATCTTAACAAATGCAGTTTCTATTACAAATATTTATGGTCTCGTGGATAGAAGTCAACCATCTTGTTGACTTGGAGCCATTACAACAAATCTTTCTATATCATCAGAAAGTTCTTTGCCCTCCTTAGCAAACAATCTGAGAAAGACACCTTTAAACTGACAAGCTACAGAATAAGTGTACACTTTATGGTAGCTTATATGTAACATTTATCATCCTTTTTCTTAAATCTGTCTAAGATGTATTGGGTTGTTGAGTATTTGTCTTGATAAATACTCAGGTCTGCTGTTAAACTGCTGTGGCTTGCTTCAATCATAATTTATAGTCAGTGTTAAATTAAAGAACACAGGGCTTAGAATGTTGTGTCCTCCAAAAACCAGAAAAAGGAAGGATGAACTGCAAATGGGAAAACTAATTCTTTTGATCTGGATCATGAAGGGGTCAAGATATTTAAGAGAGCATTCCTGGTTGAGGAATGCCCCTCCTGGATGTCACATGCCTCAGTGTCCTGCCTGCCATGAGTCCTCTTCAAACTGTCCACAGTTTCCTGCAGCTTCAGTGACTAGTTCTTTATGCTGGTGACACCCAAATGTCCACCACCAGCTCAGACATCCCCCTGTGCCTTGGGCCCATATACCCAAAGGCATACTGGACTGTTCCACTTGGAGGTGTTCCAAGGACTTGAGTCAACATATCTGAATAAATACCATGTTGGGAGTGATCAATGGTCTAATAAAAATAAAGATAAGGAAAAAGAGGGATAGTGAGAAAGAGGGGCAGCAGAAAAGGGTGACCCCAAGGTGTTCCTTAGAAGGTTCTAGGCCTTGTTTTTATCCTATAAAAATTTTTCTTTTTTTTGCTTCCATCCTTCTTCCTTCGTTCCTTTCTTCCTTCCTTTCCTTCCTCCCTCTTTCCCTTCCTTCCTTCCTTCCTCCCTTCCTTCCTTTCTCATGAATATATCCACAAGTCATTAGATTTCAAAATCATAAATTCTCATAAGATCTTAAAGGGAAAAACCCTTCCTTCCGTCCTCATGAATATATCCACAAGTCATTAGAGTTCAAAATCATAAATCTTCATAAGATCTTAAAGGGAAAATGATTCCAGGAGTGTCTCTACATATATACAGAGAAAGTTATTGAGATGAATTTTGTATTTGATGAGAGCTTGACTAAGGGGTATATATATATATATATATATATATTGAGACTGCATCTCGCTGTGTTGCCTAGGCTGGAGTGCAGTGGCGCAATCTCGGCTCACTGCAACCTCCGTCTCCTGGGTTCAAATGATTCTCCTGCCTCAGCCTCCCAAGTAGCTGGGATTACAGGTGCACACCACCACACTCAGCTAATTTTTGTCTTTTTACTAGAGATAGGGTTTTGCCATGTTGGCCAGGATGTTCTCAAACTCTTGACCTCGGGTGATCCACCCGCCTAGACCTCCCAAAGTGCTTGGATTATAGGCATGAGTCACTGTCCCCGGCCTAAGGGCTATATTTTTAAAAGCCCTCTTGAAGAATCTTGAAAACATCATGCAAAGTGAAAACAGACGCAAAAGGCCACAAATTGTATGATTTCATGTATATGAAATGTTCAGAATAGGCAAATCTATAGGGACTGACACTAGATTAGTGGCTTCCAGATGCTGGAGTGAGGGGAAAATGGGAAGTGACTCCTAGTGGATATGGGGTTTATTTTAGGGGGATGAGAATGTTCTTGAAGTAGATAGTAGTAATGGTTGTACAACCTTGTGAATATAGTAAAAACCACTGAATTTGAATTTTTAAAAGGTTGAAAAAAAAGGACCTCATCCCCAATGCTCCCTCAAAAAAAAAAAAAAATAACAAGAAGGATGTAGTCAGAGATCAAGGTTAAGAGTGTCATAAAAATTATTTTTGCTGTAGAGGAAGTGAACTGATTTTCATAGAGCTGTACAAATAGCACACAAACTAGAAATCTGTTTGGCTCAGCCAGCAAATGTTCCTGAATAAATTATTCTGTATCAAAGCTCAAAGGTTTCCTTCCTTTTTGAATTTCTAAATGTACCTTCTAATTATAAATACATTGAACAACAAGGAATAGGTAGTGACAAAAAAATTGACATTCTTCCTCCTAGTGTTATCCTCCACTCCACTTAATAGGCATGCAGGTCTGTGTTTTGTTTCTTAATCAACCAAAGATCTTTGGTTGCAAGCAACAGAAACCAATTCTGATTAACCTAAGTGGGGTGTTGGTTTAAAGGATTTAGGGCAATTTACAGAGTCAAAGACAGCCTTCATCAGCTCCTTGGTAAAACCCTGGGAGAGGCGGGAGCCAGGGCAGCCTCAATAATCTCAGCAGCAGACACTCTGCACCCTTCTTTCCAGGGTGCTGCTTCCAGATGGCATCAACTTTTCATGTTGTCTATCTTGGAAAGTTTCTGCTTCAGATGCAGCCCATAAGAGATAAAGTCTGATTGGCCTCACTGATAAAGTGAGATATAATGTGAGCCTGATTTGACTCACCTGTGCAATCCATTGCAAAATCATGTGTTTAGCCATGAGCTCTAGTTTGGAAAAGTCTTCATAGGTGCCTATCCTAATTCCATAGTGTAACATGAATAGAAAGGCATAGCTGTTGAGAGATCAATGACTTTGAAAGTTTGCTTCCTATTAGGTTGGTGCAAAGTAATTGCATACTTTTAATGGTAAAAACTGCAATTACTTTTGCGGCAACCTAATATAACACTGCTAGTTAGGAAGGTTGGGTGACACTTCCATTAGGGCTTTTACAGGGGAAAGTATTGAGAGTGAAATTGATTGCTCTTTATTCTTCTAAGTAAATTACCTGTTCTCCACTTTTTCCTGCATGATAACAGAGAGAGTGGCTAGAAAAATCAAGGAAATGTGGCCGGGTGCATTGGCTCACATCTGTAATCCCAGCACTTTGGGAGGCAGAGGCAGGCGGATCATGAAGTCAGGAGATCAAGACCATTCTGGCTAACATGGTGAAACCCTGCCTCTACTAAAAAATCAGCCGGGCATGGTGGCATGCGCCTGTAGTCCCAGCTACTCAGGAGGCTGAGGCAGGAGAATCACTTGAACGCAGGGGGCGGAGGTTGCAGTGAACCAAGATCGCGCCACTGCACTCCAGCCTGGGCAACAGAGACTCTGTCTCAAAGAAAAATCAAGTAATTGAAGCTTAGGACAGGGAGAATTCACACAAACAGAATATGCTTGAAAGCTAAACAGCAGCTTCACTTTTAACACCTTACCCAGTGAGAGCCGTACAAGATGGGCCACAGAAACATAAATACTTATAGCTATTTTTATGGGCCCCTAGTTCTCCTCTAAAAAACAAAATAAATACTGCATGGAGTTTAAGAAAAGAATTAATCTGTTCAGGCGTGGTGGCTCACGCCTGTAATCCCAGCACTTTGGGAGGCCAAGGCGGGCGGATCATGAGGTCAGGAGATGGAGACCATCCTGGCCAACAAGGTGAAACCCCATCTACACTAAAAATACAAAAATTAGCTGGGCGTGGTGTTGCATGCCTGTAATCCCAGCTACTCGGGAGGCTGAGGCAGGAGAATTTCTTGAACCCGGGAAGCAGAGGTTACAGTGAGCCAAGATCATGCCACTGCACTCCAGCCTGGCAACAGAGCAAGACTCTGTCTCAAAAAAACAGAGTTTGTAAACAAAACAAAACAAAACAAAAATAATTAATCTGAAGAAAACCAACTAATTAGACAATTACAAATAATTGAATTTTTCATTCTGTTTTCTTTCCAAGTCTAGTACCTCCTTCAGTGTGGCTTTGAACTCTTCAAAGTTCACTCTAAGTATGTGAGTCTGGTACCATGGAGACCACTACAAATATCTAGAAGCAGGTGGTTTGGGCATGTCTGGTTTAAATCTGAGGAATTAGAATGCAGGTTCTCCTTGGCAAGGAGGCCTATCTTATAAAGCTGCATTGAGAGGTTTTTCTGTGACTGTATGGCAAGTCAACAGGGATGTGGTTATCAAAACAAGTTTAAGAACTTAGGGGTCAAAGTTATTGGTAAGAAACAGAGATTTCATCATGCTGAGCTTTGGGGAATGGTCACAGTGTTAAAGGGGGGCTGGATGGTCATAGAGAAAAGGGAAATGGAAGTCCTCTCTTAATGTGGATATACTTAGTAACTTCCCTTACCAAATCCCACCAGCCAAACATGGTATGTGAGCAGCCAGTCACCCTGTAGTCCCATTTCCAGTTTCTGCTTTTAGAGGCATATTTGAACAGAGGCTTACATGTCTTCTACTTGGAGCCTTAAGAAAAAGCTTTTCGTAGACTGAGAGAAAAACCAGTACCTACCAAGGAAGTATGAAAATCTGATTGACATTGATGTCGTGATAGTTTTTTTTTTTTTTTTTGAGACAGAGTCTTGCTCTGTCACCCAGGCTGGAGTGCAGCAGCATGATCTTGGGTTACTGCAACTGCTGCCTCCCAGGTTCAAGCGATTCTCCTGCTTCAGGCTCCCGAGTAGCTGGGATTGCAGGCATGCACCACCACGCCCAGCTAATTTTTATATTTTAGTACAGACGGGGTTTCACCATGTTGGCCAGGTTGGTCTTGAACTCCTGACCTCAGGCGATCTGCCCACATCTGCCTCCCAAAGTGCTGGGATTACAGGCATGAGCCACTGGGGGTGGCCATGATAGTTATTTTAAGATCAGGAATTCCCAGTGCACAGCTGTTCCTTATCCTTTATGTGACAGCTGTAATGGCTCTGTGCTTTAAAAGTTAACCTAGTTTAGTAGCCATTTTTAATTTTTAAAAATTTTTGTATATTTAGGGTGCACAAGTGCATATTTCTTGCATACCTATATTGCATAGTGGTGTAGTCTGGGCTTCCAGAAACCCCCAAGAATACTAAAATCTGAGGATGCTCAAGTCTCTGATATAAAATGGCATAGTATTTGCATATGCCTACACACATTCTCCCATATACTTTAAATAATCTCTAGATTACTTATAATACCTAACACAATGTAAATGTCATGTAAATAGTTGTATTGCATTTTTATTTGTATTATTACTTATTATTGATTGTTCTTTTTTTTCCAAATATTTTCCATCTGCAGTTTGTTGAATCCATGAATGTGGAACCTTAGATACTAAGGGCTGATAGTATTTTGAGGGAATGGGCGTCACACTCACATACGGAGCTCAATCTTTACGACTTTGACTAGTGATGATGGTGGTAAATGTAGTGAGGATGGTGTGTGTGTGTGCGTGTGTGTGTAGAAATGGGGGGTTAAATGGGTTCATTAGCAATGTTGAGCCCCTGGTCTATTTTTTAAAATAGGATATCGCACAGGTAGATAGGGTGGGGAGTTGTCTCCTGTTTGTTTTTATATAAATGAGACTTTTAGGATTCTCAGGGGGGAGTGTTTTCGAGGTCTCTACTCTCTCTACTTAAAGACATGCACCTTTTCCAGTCCCTACTTAACTGAAAGAGTTGCTCTCTGGAAGCTTCTTGGGAAGTTTCATTGAGTTTCACTGAGGTTGAGTGGTGAGTACTTCAGAGCATTATAGAATCTGTTTGCTTTCATTTAGTCATTAGGTCAATATTTAGTCGCCACAGACTAATATATTTTGTTTGAGAGAACAAATCAGGGAGTGTTTGCTTGGTTTGAGTTGTTTGGAAAAGTCTTTTAATTCCATTCCATTCAATTCCTGGAACAATGGTGTAACTGGTAGGGTTTAAACATTTAACCTCTCACTGCAGTCAACTAGATAAAGTAGGCCAGACTGGATCCCCCAACCAGATAAAAAGAAAACCTTTTCAGTTTACACAGTGCTTTTGCAATAGGATTCTCACATTAACCTGATGAGTAATAAGGAATTTAAACATTGAGGATGGCGGCATGGGGGAGTGAGTCCAAAGAAATGAGCTGAATAGTTTTAATATGTAAGGGAACAACACAGAGAAATAAATTGCCCACTTGATTAACTTCTTGTTTTTTTGAGATGGAGTCTCACTCTGTCACCCAGGCTGGAGTGCAGTGGTGCAATCTCGGCTCACTGCAACCTCTGCCTACTGGGTTCAAGAGATTCTCCTGCCTCAGCTTCCCGAGTAGCTGGGATTACAGGCGCCCGCCACCATGGTTGGCTGACTTTTGTATTTTTAGTAGAGACAGGGTTTCACCATGTTGGCCAGGCTAGTCTCGAACTCCTGGCCTCAAGTGATCTGCCCGCCTCAGCCTCCTAAAGTGCTAGGATTACAGGTGTCAGCTACCATGCCCGGCCTTGATTAACTTCTTTTAGGGGTCCTGTGATTAAACTAAATGTGAACAGGGGAATTGTTACGTTGCCTGAAGTGGTAATTAGGATTCCCATGCATGTATGTGAGCATGTCTGTGAATGTATGTCTAGTACAAGGAAGGTCATTCCATAAATGCATGTTGAATTAAATATTCTATTTGTTACCATACATTATTAATAAACAAAATATTATAAAATCATAATAGCGCTTTTGGCTTTTCTAAACCATTCAGGTATTCTCTATAGAATTTCCTACTCTATTTTCAAAATCTATTCATTCCTAAGGTATCTTAGAATATGTAATAAATCAAAAACAAATATAGGCCAGGTGCGGTGGCTCATGTCTGTAATCCTGGCATTTTGGGAGACTGCGGTAGGCAAATCGCTTGAGCCCAGGAGTTTGAGACCAGCCTGGGCAATATGGCGAAACCCCATCTCTACAAAAAAATACAAAAATTAGCAGGGCCTGGTGGCACATGACTGTGGTCCCAGTTACTTGGGAGGCTGAGGTGGGAGGATCACCTGAGCCCAGGAAGGTTGAGGCTGCAGTGAACTGAGATTGTGCCACTGCACTCCAGGCTAAGTGACAGTGAGACTTTGTAAAAAAAAAAAAAAAAAAAAAAAAAGGAAAAGAAAGAGAAAATAAATGTAAACCTTAAAAAAAGAATAAACAGGAACCAGACAACAGGGTAAAAACCAGACTAAATAAACATGACTTACATCCTGCTCTGAAATGTGGCTTGCAAGGGCGAAAGTGATCAGGACCGGACATAGTTACTCTACTGAAGACATCTTTGCTTTGGTAGCTGTAGGAACCCAGCAAGAGCACCACGTTTTGTTTATTCACCAGTAGATGAAATCCTCAAACAGAACACTCATAACCCACTTAATGTGCGTTCTCATATCTGCAACCAAAGCAGAGGGAACAAAAAGCTCCGTTGATACGTTCAATGATAATATATAAGCACTTGCTTCTTATGGCAACACTGAGGTTGGGTAAGTTGGTGAACATCGCAAGCTATAAGGAATACAGCGGCCCAGAAATTGGACCTGAAGAGAAAAGCACTACTAAAAATCAGGCAAGAACTTTCCATGAGAATAAAACTGCAGCCAATATTGTTGCCAGCATTTGATGTGTATTAATCTCATTTTATTATTGCAAACCTATAAGCCAAGTATCTGTAAAATGGGAATGTCCCACCTCACAGGTGCCTGTGGCTGGTGGGACCTGGTGTGCTGGAAGAACAACAGTGTTCATTCCAACAGTGTTGGAATAACAGAACAAGGCATGCAGTCAGAAAGGAGCCATGTATTGATCTTAATAATTAATGACTTACTATTATGCTTACTCTTCACTGTAACCTGTCAATGCCCTTGTGAAATAGGAATAATTGTTCTCAAAAAGTGAGAGAACTGGAGCTATGGGAGGTGACCACAGAGATCAAGTGGTAAAAGACCAGACACTTTAACCCAGTTAAATCTAGTGTTCTCTCTGCTATGTCTCAGCAAAGTCCAACAGATTGTCTCATTTTGTAGCACCCTAAGAGCTGAAACAGCAGGAGATCTGGCTCTGGAGATCAGAAAGGGTCTAGCAACATTTCTTCATCCAGTATAATTTGGCGTCTGACCTGAACACCACTGTCTGACTTTTAGGTGTCATGTCTAAGTTTGCTTGTTTGCTTGTTTTTATCATCTTTGCAAGATTTGTGCTGTTGATCATGTGCTTCTTTAAACCCCTTCCTCCTCTGGCTTCTGTGTCACATGTCCTAATTTTATACTGCTGACCACTGGGCTTTATACTGTAAGTTTAGCCTGGATGATAGCTAACATTTATGGAGTTCTTCTTATGTGGGAGGCTCTGTCTCAATCCCTTTATCTGTATTAACATGTATTAATTTATTTAATCAACATAACAAGCCTACAAATCAGATAGCATTATTGTCCTGTTTGAAAAAGATAAGGAAACTCAGCAACAAAAGAAAAATAAATTGGACTTCCGCAAAATTAAAAACATTTGTGCATCAAAGAATACTGTCAAGATAGTGGAAACACAACCTGCAGAATGGGAGAATTTGCAAAATCTGATAAGAGATTAATATCCAGAATATGTAAAGAACTATACAACTCAACAAGAAAAATAAACAACTGAATTCAAAAACAAGCAAAGGACCTGAACAGACATTTATTCAAAAAAGATATACAAATGGCCCCACCTTTCTTGATGTTATGGCAGCTTTTGACATGTTAGTCATGGCCTCTTTTATAACAAAATGTTATTCAGCTTCTAGGCCACCACTTCTGTCACCAACTGCTCCTTTTCAGTCTCCTTTGCAAGTTCCTTTTTGTCTCCTAACCTCTGAAATGTAGATTCCCCAAGGATGTCAGAGTTCTGACACAGTACTCCAACCTATGTTCATGACTTTGGTATTACCATTATTATTTTGAGAAAGAGTCTTGCTCTGTCGCTCTGACTGGAGTGCAGTGGTGCAATCTCAGCTCACTGCAACCTCATCCTCCCAGGTTCAAACGATTCTCCTGCCTCAGCCTCCGGATTACAGGCATGCACCACCACACCTGGCTAATTTTTGTATTTTTTAGTAGAGGTGGGGTTTCACCATGTTGGCCAGGCTGATTTCGAACTCCTGACCTCAAATGATCCACCCACCTCAGCCTCCCAAAGTGCTGGTATTACAGGCGTGAGCCACCGCGCCTGGCCGAACTTGGGCTCTTATATCAAACTGCCTATTCAACATTTCCACCTGTTAATAGCTATTTCGTACTGAACCTATCCAAAACCAGCTGCCTGTCCCATCTCAGAAAAGGACCTCTGTTCTTCCAGATTCTTAGACCAAACACCTTAGAATTATTTAGACTTCCCCTTTCTCAGACTAGATTCATTACATCAGCAAACCCTCTTGGCCTTACCTTCACCATATATCCAGAATTTGACCCTCCTCACAACCTTCACCACCAACCATCCTCCCTCACATAGATCACTGCAATAACCAACAGGTCTCCCTTCTCCCCATCCCTGTCAGACTTCCATGAAAAAGAATGCTTTTTAAACTTAATAATGCTTTTCAAACCTAAGTGAAATCATGTCAACTCCACTGCTTACAACCCTTCAGTGGCTTCCTATCTCATTAAGAGTAAAACCATATTCCATTCATTACAAGGTGCTCCTTGACCTTCCTAGCCCTGTTCTCACAGGGCTTTAGCCACTTACCTCTCACTACTTTTGGGAAACTCTTCTCTCTGTGGTATTTGCGGGGATGGTTCCCTCACTCCTTTCATGTCTGACCACCTTGTATAAAAAAGTATTCTCCATTCCCACATAGCCCTCATGTTCAGCTTTATTTTCTATACAGCATTTACCATCACCTGCCTCCCAATATATATTTATTGTCTAACTTTCCCCTCTAGTATTCAATGAGGGCAGAAACCTTGTTCCCTGCTCTGTCCTTAGCACCAAACACTCTGAGTGGCCATTATGGCTTTGGTTAATTTTTGTTTTTTTCGATATAGGGTCTCACTCTGTTGCTCAGACTGGAGTGCAGTGGCGTGCAATCAAGTCTCACTGCAGCCTTGACCTCTGGGCTCAGGTGATCTTCCCATCTCAGTTTCCCAGGTAGCTGGGACTACAGGTGTGTGCCATCACACGTGACTGATTTTTTTTGGTATTTTTTTGTAGAGATGGGCTTTTGCCATATTGTCCAGGCTGATCTTGAACTTCTGGGCTCAAGTGATCTGCCTGCCTTGGCCTCCCAAAGTGCTGGGATTACAGGTGTAAGCCGCCATGCCAGGCTGGCTTTGGTTAATGTTGAAAAGGGTGTGTGTGTGTATGTGTGTGTGCACAAATTATAGGCTTTTAATGAATGTAGATTTTGTGGTGAAAACCTTCAAAACATGACACCCATGGTGAGTATCATGGGTTCTTGGTTGTTAAAATGCTGAGAACCTCTAGGTTAGATTATTCCAGGTTTTGAAGTTCTACTAAAATTAAAACTCAATAAAACATCATCAGACTAAGCTATTCCTGCAAGAACTGAACACACAGCCCTGCCCCGGTTTCTCTAGGCGCCAGGTTAGGCCTATGAGGTGATAGCTTGAATATATACAGAACGGAAAACTTTCTTATGTGTGAATATAAGCCCCAAATAAGAATGAAACATTATCAATATATTGAAAACAAATTTTTTTGAGACAGCGTCTTGCTATGTCACCCAGGCTGGAGTACAGTGGCACAATCATGGCTCACTGCAGCCTCAACCTCTTGGGCTCAAGCAGTCCTTCCACCTCAGCCTCCCAAGTAGCTGAGACTACAGGCATGTGCCACCATGCCAGGCTAATTTTTTATTTTTCATAGAGATGGAGTTTCACAATGTTGCCCAGGCTGGTCTCAAACTCCTGTGCTCAAGTGATCCTCCCATCTCAGCCTCCCTAAGTGCTGGGATTAAAGACTTGAGCCACCACATCTGGTCCTTATCAATTTTTAAAATTTCATCTTCCCCCCTTCCAATGATACAAGTATTTCATGTTCATTTTGGGGGGAAAAAAAACTGGCTAAAAATCATCCTTATGTCACTGTTTAGAAAGAATCATTAAGTTCTTCAGATCTTATAAAATATTCACATATGTATTTTTTATTGTAATCTTGTCATTGGCTATCATGACCCATGTATCATAGCTTAATCTTCTAAATTCAAGCAAGATAAATGGCTTGATGGCTAATAGCCAGGCATGGGTGCTAAAGAACAGAGACAAACCATTTTAGATTAAGGAACCACACAGAACTCAATTACAGCCAACAATGGCTTCATAGATGGTTCTAGACATGAAATAAGAAAGATTCTTTTGTTTCAGAAATGAAGATAAGCCAGAAACTTGTATACCCACAAAGAAAACCTCGCAATAGGACATCCCTTCATAATGAAAAGATTATGCTATCTAAGGAGAAAGGAATAACAAGTAATCACAGGGAGCTATTGTTCCTTTTGAATGTGTACACTTTAACTTTCAAGTACTTGCGTTGGATTGCTTGAAAATATAAGGGTATACTTTGCCCTCAGCAGTATTAAGTTCTGTGCTGGAACTAGCTACATTTTTTTTTTTTTTTAAAACTAGGGTCTCCTTCCCCTGCCACCTTTTCTTACCGATTCTCAGTCTGTCTCCCAGGCTGGAGTGCAGTGGTGCGATCTCAGCTCACTGCAACCTCCTCCTCCCAGGTTCAAGCGATTCTCCTGTCTGTCTCCCAAGTAGTTGGGATTACAGGCACGTGCCACCACACCCAGCTAATTTTTGTATTTTTAGTAGAGACAGGGTTTCATCATGTTGGCCAGGCTGGTCTCGAACTCCTGACCTTAAGTGATCCGCCTGCTTTGGCCTCTGAAGTCCCCTCTTATTCTTTCTGTCCAACCACTACCAGTTGAATATTCTCAAGTTATTTACTGTGCCTAAAAATAAGCTCTCTCTTGCAACTCTCTTGCACAGAAGGACAAACTTGGCTTTACCTAGTAGAGTTGTATCTTTTTATTAATAATAGAGGAACAGAGTTTTGAAAATGGAAGAGGCTTTCAGAGGTCTAGTCCCATTTATAAATCATAATTAATGCTGTTTGTTGTTTTTACAGAAGAAACTGTGGCTTAATATGGCTAAGTGATTTGCCTGAGTTTTAGAGAAGTAGTTTTTAAATCCAGAATTCAAGTCTAATGACTTCCAAATTTAAGGGCTCTTTGCCTGGCACAGTGGCTCGCACTTGTAATCCTGGCTATTCCCGAGGCTGAGGCAAGGGGATCACTTGAGCCTAACAGTTTGAGACCAGCCTGGGCAACACAGTGAGACCCTGTCTCTTTTTAGAAAAAGAAGAACAACAAAAAACCAAAATCAAGGTCTCTGTACTGTCTCCTAGAGATTAGCTGTAAAATGAAACGTATATACATAGGCAGTTTATCATAATGATGAAGAGCAGATGTTGGTATCTCTTAGGATCTAATTATCTAATTAGGATACTGGTTCTGACACTTTGTGTGTGTGACTGAGTGAGAAAACTACTGAGCCTCTTTTCTTATCTTTAAACAATATCTTCTAGGAATATATTTCTAGGAACATGTATGATGACTATTTTATGTGTATACCATGAACATTTTCTCATAAAGACACATTTGGAGATCTTTTAAATGGGACTACTTTTTAATGATCAGATTCTGAAAATGTTCATTAACTTTTACAGATGTACATTCGGGCAAAATTACCATTTGCCAACTTAATTTTCAATGGCTATAGCACATCTGCTAAAGACCTTCAGAAGCAAATTGTGAAGACAAGGAAGGACTACTATATGGGATATTTCCTACTCAATGACTTCAGAATCCAGTAATTACACATATTCTACCTTATCTCATACTTTCAATTAGAAAATTCCAGACAAGGGTCAAGTTTCAAAAATTGCCTTTATAGATATTTATTCCTTGCCTTAAATCTTTTCTGGAAAGAAATGGCTTATTATTTAAAAGTCCAGTTCAAGGGAGGCCACTTTCTCTTTAACTAGCTTTTAGTATACAGAACCATTTTGGAGTTCCCATGAATGTTCCTAAGAGTGTAGGTAAGCCTAGAAAGGTTCAAACCAGTAACATTAATTCAACCAACTTGTCAAAGTATGCTTCATCGGGTGTTCATGACCTTCTTGGTGTCAGTGTCTTTTCTGTCAAGGAGGTTATATAAGTCAATAAATATAACATGCCCAGAATGTATTCAGTGGCTAACAATCACTGGGAACGGCAAAAATGGAACTTTAAAATTTACGCTGCTGTTTTCACTGTGATAAATTATCATATGAGGCACTTAAATGAACAAACAAAACTTGGAGTAATGAATCAATGGCTTTCCCAGACAACTGCCATCTTTTGGCATATTAACAAATTCTGAAAAATACTATAATGGAAGAAAAACAGAGATGAAGGAAAAGGGATTTTTACCTTTTGGTATTAATCCATATGGCAAAGAGCAGAATAAAAAAGGTACACACACAAAAAGATATAAGGACGTATGGATTTTATTAGATACTTCTTAAGCTTAGAAGGAACAACAATAATACATATATATATAAATCTATAGTTGGGTTGTTGTAAAATCCTTTAACATAATTGACAAAAATTCCATATGATTAAATACCGAAAATAAAGTACTGTGTTAAAAAATTATAGATATTTGCACACTCATGTTTACAGCAGCATTATTCACAATAGCCAAGAGATGGAGGCAACCCAAACGTCCACCAACAGATGAATGGATTAAAAAATGTGGTAAATACATACAATGGAATATTATTCAGCCTTAAAATGGCAGGAAATCCTATCACATTCTACAATATGGATGAACCTTGAGGACATTATGTTAAGTGAAATATGTCAGCTACGAAAGGACAAATCCTGTATGATTCCATTTATATGAGGTATCTAAAGTAGTGAAATTCATAGAGAAAAGTAGAATGATGGTTGCGAAGGCTGTGGGGAAGGGGGAAATGGGAGTTGTTTAATGGGTATAGAGTCCCAGATTTGCAAGATGAAAAAATTCTGGAGATCTGTTTCACAACAATGTGACTGAACTTAATCTCATTGAACTATACACATAAAAATGGTTAAGATAGTAAAATTTATATGTGTTTTTAAAAATCACAATTTAAAAGATGCAAAAAAAGAGAGTACTTTGCCCATCCCCCCAAAGACTATAATCTCAAGTCTTCAGGTAGGGTAGGAAATGTACTACTCTAATATATAAAACACAATTGATCAAAAAGTAAAAATGAAAATACCTCTGAAAGAATATTCTCAAATGATATTTTTTAAAAATCACAGTTTAACACTCAACTAAGTGTCTGGATTGAATGTAGACTTCAAAAACTTACTACGTAAACAAGCTATAACTTTTTAACTCTTCACAAATTCCTATTTTCAGTGTTCATAATGAACAAGGTTTAAAAAAGTGGAAAGGCTCCCAAAATACTGAGAACATATATTGTATATAAATCAAGGATGGGTTCACTCATTTCAAGCTATGTCAAGAAGTCTATGGGATGAAGCATGTCTGTTGTGATGGATATAGTACAGAACTAACTCCACGGCTGAGTTCTTCAGAGTGAGCCTCTGTAGGCTCATAGTCCTATTTTAAAGGAATAACCTATTGACCCAATTTGCTGGTGTTATAAGCTTGGAGGAATAGCACAATTTCAAGTTCCTTTCACATGTGGAGTTTCTGATTAGTCTGTGGTTATTTGAAACATGGTCTACACCTACTGCAGAAGCCAGCATTATTAAAAGCATACATTTTCATTGTGCACCATAACTTTTGGATTTGGGGTCCTTTCATACTTTTTCAGAAATACTGTCTTCTAAATTAAACAGAAAAACATCTATGTGACTATAGCGATGCAACAGTTGTGATATGAGACCATGTGATGGATCAACTAGGTCAGAATATTTTTAAAATCCAGAGTGGCAAGGAATAAAAATAGAGAAACTTCCTAAAAATCTTCTACAAAATAGTGATGTAAAATGTGACGTATTAACCCATTTCTACTGTGTCATTCTAGCTTGTTTTCATTAACCATAGCAGAACTTCTAAAAGTGAGCTCTAAAATGTGGCAAATTTGATAATAAATTAAGGAAAAAGTCATTAGTCTCCAAAAACAAGAATTTAAAATCATTTGGCACTGAAGCCAGATGGCAAAGACTAAATGCTCTTCAGAAATTATGAACAATTATTCAGTTACATGAGACTGACATAACAGTGTCAAGTAGAAAAACATTTAAGAAAACAGAAACCATTAAATTTGGGGGAGAGTTTAATTTGGAGGAAGAAGTTGATTTTGGGGTTTTTTAGGGCTAAGTTGCTTCAGCTAAAAATATAGAACTGATAATAAACAAGAATAACTCTCTTCACTGGCAATAATATCTGTATGGAATTTCTATTGCGAGAAATTACTATAATGCCAAAGGCTGGGAAGACTTTGTTACCCAATGTCATCCCTCTAATTTTAGAAGGATTAACCAACCAATTTTTGCTAAAATGTAGGCACACGTACCAAAAAATGTGAATCTTGGTGAATATAGGATGTCTGGTAGGCCTCAGGTTATCTTCAGTCTTCACACTCTTGATGTTCCAGGAATGATGCGCGAGCTTAGGTTGGTTCTAGGATAGGCCCAGGGGCCTGGTTTGATCTGGGATCCCTGGGACCATACCTAGAACAAACCCAAACAAAACCAAACTCCTTGGGAGTGCTTTCAGCTCAGGTAGACTTCTGGGCTTTTCACCCATATGGACCTCCACGACTGTACCAGGACCATATACCAACCTTTAAGGGATGGGAGTGACATTTCTGGAGCCTTCTGTACGTTGTCAGCTGATAGTACTGTGCCTGAGTAAGCATTATTTAAGTCATGGTATGAACAGAAGGTAACAGATTGGTGCAATAAAAGTGCAGAAAATACTTTGATTTAGAAATGAAGTTAATTTCCTTAAGAATTTACTTAAGGAAGGGGAAAAGGATATGCTTTGTTTAGGATATTATAAAAGAGTAAACTTATAAAAGACATGCTTTAGTTTTAGAAAAATTCTTCAATAATATTCATTTGTAGGTAGCTAAGCTTTAGGAAATGATATAAAACTGAAAAACATAAAGCCTAAAACAGTAAAATTATCCTTTAAGAAAATCTTAAGATATAAATAGGAGAGGAAATATATATATCCATAACCATATCTCATAGAATATACTGATTTTAAAGGATAATGCAGTCAAGAGAATATGCAGCTTAAATACTGTACTATTGCAATAATATCTTGCTAAATGAAGTTCAATACATAGAGATAAAACTAATTTCATTGCTGACAAGCTAAAATACATTAAAATATATACCATAAAAAATACTATATGCACTTTAATTTATCACACATTTCATTTTCCTTCTTTTTTTTTTTTTTTTTTGAGACAGAGTTTCACTCTTGTTGCCCAGGCTGGAGTGCATTGGCACGATCTCGGCTCACCAAAACCTCCGACTCCCAGGTTCAAGCGATTCTCCTGCCTCAGCCTCCTGAGTAGCTGGGATTACAGGCATGAACCACCATACCCGGCTAATTTTGTATTTTTAGTAGAGACGGGGTTTCTCCATGTTGGTCAGGCGGTTCTTGAACTCCCGACCTCAGGTGATCCGCCCACCTGGGCCTCCCAAACTGCTGGGATTACAGGTGTGAACCACCACGCCCAGCCCATTTTCATTTATTTATTTTTGAGACAAGGTCTCTCGTTCTGTTGCCCAGGCTGGAGTGCAGTGGTGCAATCATGGCTCACTGCAGCTGTGGCCTCCTGGGCTCAAGTGATCCTCCTGCCTCAGCCTACTGAGCAGCTGGGACTACAGGTGTGTGCCACCACATCCAGCTAATTTTTACGTTTTTCTGTAGAGACCAAGTCTTGCTGTTTCTTGCCTAAGCTGGTCTTGAACTCCTGGCCTCAAGAGGTCCTCCTGCCTCAGCCTCTCAAAGTGCTAGGATTGTAGGTGTGAGCCACTATGTCCTAGCTTATCACACATTTTAGAATATCTATAAAATCAGTTCCTCCTAATTCATGCTAAACTTTTACATGTGTGAATCCTTGAATCAATTAATCCTCTTTTTGGTTTACAGCAATTACACTGAATAGAATCACTTTCCTCTCACAACTACACTCAGAAGTTTTCTTCTTTTATCACTGACCTGGCTTTGGTATCTTGACTATCTCTTCTATAATGGCAGTCTCAACTCAAGAAACTGGTTTGGACCACCTATCTTTTTTTTTTTTTTTGAGATGAAGTCTTACTCTGTCACCCAGGCTGGAGTGCAATGGCGCAATCTCGGCTCACTGTAACCTCCGCCTCCCGGGTTCAAGTGATTCTCCTGCCTCAGCCTACTGAGTAGCTAGAATTATAGGCAGGTACCACCACCACGCCCGGCTAATTTTTGTATTTTTAGTAGAGACGGGGTTTCACCATGTTGGTCAGGCTGGTCTCGAACTCCTGACCTCGTGATCCACCTGCCTCGGCCTCCCAAAGTGCTGGGATTACAGGCGTGAGCCACCGCGCCCAGCCTGGACCACTTATCTTTTATGATTATTATACCACAGATCCCTTCCATTAGCATGGATAATTGAATGCCGACTATGAGGCATGGTCATAAAATAAACAGACTGATTTGACAGTTACTTTGTAATGAAAACATGAGTCAATATATGGTTACTAAAATAATCAGCATGTTGCTAAAAATAAGTTGTTTGATGCTAGGATATCCATTTCTATACAGATTTGACTTTTACTTGTAAATATTATAGTGTGCAAATTTTATTTTTCATTCAAGAGAGAAAAGTGATCCTGCTTAATTATTAAATATTAAATTACAATTTAATCATGCCCAGTACAGAATGACAGTGGGAATTTAGTCATTCAAATATCTGCCAATATCATTAGATCTAACACTGATAACTTTTGGTAAGCTTTTAACGTACACTTACTATAGCTGAATAAAAATAAAGACCCTGTTTTTAAAACTAGCATAATCAAAAAATAAATTCTTTGTGGTATAATTGCCTATAGTCTATAAATTTTATTACTTCTCAGGTCTCTGTGACATTAATAGTGAATGTTTTCTTATTTTTCAGGGCTTAATCTATTTTCATGTCCTGGAAATGAAGATACATTTCTCTCTTAAAAAAAAAAAAAAAAGCCGGCTGGGCGCGGTGGCTCACGCCTGTAATCCCAGCACTTTGGGAGGCCAAGGACGGCAGATCACAAGGTCAGGAGATCGAGACCATCCTGGCTAACACGGTGAAAACCCATCTCTACTAAAAATACAAAAAAATAGCCGGAGTGGTGGCGGGCGCCTGTAGTCCCAGCTACTCCGGAGGCTGAGGTAGAAGAATGGCATGAACTTGGGAGGCGGACCTTGCAGTGAGCTGAGATTGCACCACTGCACTCCAGCCTGGGCAACAGAGTGAGACTCTGTCTCAAACAAAACAAAACAACAACAAAAAAAACGCCAAAGAAATTCTTAACAGCATGTAGTCTCCAATTCAAATAGAAAATACTATAGAAAATGCTAACTTGAGTGGACCAGTTTTAATCAGCGCCAAATAATTCTAGTATAGAACTAACTTTAGAGAAAGTAAAGTATGTAAACAAAATGGTTCCTTTTGTACCATAACAACTTTTCTATTTTGAGAGCAGGTATCTAATTCGGTAGCTTCACTTATTTTAACGATAGCAATGAAACAGGTAGTAAAGTAACAGATGTCACAAAATCCATGCATTTAAGCATAATCCACTTCCTCAAGTCTTCACTTTGAGTTTATTTATTCTTACTTTACACAGAAGTCTAATAAACTTAGTTTGTCTGGTCTCCAAAATGAAAGCAGATCAGAAGGCACATTATGAAGGTGGAGAAGGGCTACTGCTACAGGCACACTTAAGCAAGCAGTAATAGAAATGGAAGAATCAGAACGACTGTTAAAGACATGAAAACTAAAACGAGTACAGCAGAATGGAGCCATTTAGTACAGGGACAAACAGCTCTCAATGTCTGATTAGTCTATCAGATTATAATAAGTGATGTTAATGCTGATCATTTTGATACCAAACAAATTAAAATACATTCATATATTATTTAAGACAGTAATGCATATCAATTTTATGAAGATTTCCTTCAGAGATTATTCCAAAAAATTTTAGGGCTGAAAGAGGTTCAAGCTCTGCAGGAAACTGGGATATCTAGAATGACTCATTCCCCAAATATTCAAGTTACCCAGTTCTTACTAAATTAGCCATCTTTAGTCTCATAACAATAGTTCTAGAACATAAGTCTTGATGAACAGAGTTGAAGTTACATTTATAGTGCCGTAAGTTTTAAATCTGTGTACTGTACTAAGAACAATTAATGATAACAATACGTTTAACATTTTTCTGAAATATACACAATTATTTATTCAAAAATGATAGTCAAATTTCTCTTATAGTTGAATTCATTAATGGAAGTCCTAGAAACATCATTATATAAAAACTGAATTAGAACTTCAAATACATGGCAATCACATATTCAACCAAGTATCTGTTTTAGCAAGTTTTTAGTAAAGAACTAAGAAGCAAACAAAACAATGCTAAGCAGTCAAGCAGGTATCACAAAGTCCATGCACTTTACTGACAGAAAAGCCCCTTAGCTCTCTTTCAGTCTACTTACTCTTATTTTAGACACAATTCTAGCAAGCTTGGCAATCTGGTTTCTCAGTCCACAGCAGATTAGAAGCAGCAAATTAGGGGCCTATTGCAGGAGGCAGGCACACAAGACAGCGGCAAAAGTGACAGCTGATTATAAGGGAAGATAGAGAAACTGTGAAAAACAGACATAACTGAAAAAAGCACACCAATGTGAGGTCATGTTGTAAAGGGGTACCTGACATACATATCAGTAGCCCCTGAGGATGAGTTTCTGTTTATTACCCCATGATAGAAACTGATATTCCTAAAGATGACAGAAAAAGTTAAATAATATTCTATATACTCTAGACAAAGTAGAGAAGTAGTGCATTTAGTTATTAAATTATTAAAATGGATTTGTTTTAGTTAGCTGAGAAGTTAACTTAGGCAAATTAATCACCTGTCTATGATGACAGATAAATGGTTACTGCATTTTTTTTCTATATTTTCTCTTCTAAAATATTTGTAGCTTTATTTTCTAATTGTGAACTGCATAACTATTTTCTTGTAAGTAGAATTGGAAAAATAAATCAATCTTTATGCCTTGTCTGGTTGTCATTCTTAGCATAATATCTACTTTAGTTCAAACAATGATTTAGCTGAGCTATAATACACTCTTATAGTATTTAGTCTGTTTCTTTGTTTGTTTTGGGTACAGGAACAATATACTATGATTAAACCAAATCAGTTGAACTTTTTCATATTTTACATTACTGATAGGAAGTGAAGAGTTAGTCACCAGAGTGAAATGATCTGTAAACACTCCACTGACTTACAATTTTGTGGAATGTATCAGGACTTGATTTTTTTAATGCTTTAACACTAAAAGCTTTATAACTTTTCTTACGTAAATCAGAATATTACTATTATTTTAAGAAAATTGAGTTTTAAATGGACTTTCCTACCTGGAGGTAGACAAAGGGTACAAATTCTGTCTTCAAGAGTGACCTAAATAGACTCTCACATGCATTCTTCCATTAAGTACTAGGTTTGTCCTGGTAAAACAAACTACAGAAATATCTGTATTAAAAACTGTCAGGATGATACTCCTAACAAGAATCATACTGTTAAAAATCATATTGTAAAACTTAAAAAGCACAATTATAAGTTTTCCCTGCAGTGTTTTATTTTTTTCCCCAGAGGGCTTCTTCTGTATATAGGGTAGCAGCTTTTTTTTTGAGACGGAGTCTCGCTCTGTCGCCCAGGCTGGAGTGCAGTGGGATGATCTTGGCTCACTGCAAGCTCTGCCTCCCGGGTTCACGCCATTCTCCTGCCTCAGCCTCCCGAGTAGCTGGGACTATAGGCACCCACCACCATGCCCAGCTAATTTTTTGTATTTTTAGTAGAGACGGGGTTTCACCATGTTGCCCAGGCTGGTTTCGAACTCCTGAGCTCAGGCAATCTGCCTGCCTCGGCCTCCCAAAGTGCCGGGATTACAGGCGTGAGCCACTGCACCCGGCCAGGGTGGCAGCTTTGAAAGCTAGCCAAAAGCCTGCTAAGGGAAGTAAAATATTCTTAGAAAAGTAACAAACAAGAAAACCTACTCATATTACATTGGCCTGTTTTTTAATACTTCCTAAGGTATTCATGGCAAGAAGAGCAAAGTTCTAGACAGAGGTTCCTAGATTTTATTGGATATAAACATTACCTATGGCTCATTCCAAAAGGACCAACTAAGAATCACTGGGAGTATGGTCTAAAATTTGCATTTTAAAAATAAGACTTTATTTATTTTGATGTAGTTACCCCACTAATACAACTGAGAACCACTGACTTCAAATATTATGAGAGAAAATTACTCCAGGAATTTTTGCAGAGAAGATAATACTTTATCTTGAAAATATTTTAAATATTTTAAAAGATGGAAACTACACAAAAGAACAAATACTCAAATAAAGCTGCAAGATCTTTATGTCATAATTTCAACAAGTAGAGTTTTCACTGGATTATGTAACAAGTAGTGAATTAAATAGATCAGACTGAAAGACTGGAAATTCTCGATTAAAATTATTTAGTCTTTCAAAATTAAAAGGTATCACCTTAGAGAACACTGAATAAAACTGATACAATTTTATGAAGATTTTCCCCCAAACTGGTGTAATAAAAGTAACATACAATAAAAGAATTAAAAAGTATTAAACTCTAATTCTTCCTGTGTAAGGTTATAGGTTGAGAGAGATTACCAAGTTTTTCCATAATTGCTTCTTCTAAATCCAAAGAAAAATGAAGTCGGTAAACTAAATAAGTGATTTAAATAAGAAAGTAAACCCTAAGTATTATTGAATAATTTAACAGTTATAACACACAAAGATTTTTAAAATTGAAATTTAGCTATTTCTAAGTAGTAAAGCAAGGCCCAACCTAAGGTATTGCTCCTAAGAGGTTAATTATAGATGAGTTCCAGGATTTTGGCAAAAAGGCAAAATCACTTATAGCACAATAATCTCTACTGTTTATATAAAGCAGAACCAAGTTTTTTTCTCAGGTTAAAAAGTAAATTTCCTTAGATTCCTGAAAGAAAAAAAATCCCCTTTGGTATAAGTAAATTTACTCACTGAAAGTGATAAGTTACAGGA
Source organism: Pan paniscus (assembly GCF_029289425.2). Classification (NCBI taxonomy): domain Eukaryota; kingdom Metazoa; phylum Chordata; class Mammalia; order Primates; family Hominidae; genus Pan; species Pan paniscus. The sequence goes on along the minus strand of NC_073259.2, from coordinate 103,374,213 downwards.
ATTTGAATGTGTTTCTTTACTCTAAAGACAATCTAGATTCATCATGCAATTTCCTTTCTAGGACAGCAACATAGATTGAGTTATTACTACATTTCCCCCAAATAATGTCTATAGAACTATGTTATTGCATAGGAGCTACAGGTTTCAAAACTGTATATGCTGAAAATAATTACTCTTTGAAAATGCAATCACAACACAAAACAGGTAAGATTGGCCAATTTGAAAAGCAGTCTCTGTTAAGAGGTAGTTTGTAAATGAAATACTAAGGAGACAAGGATGCTTTCCAGGAGGCTGACAGGATGTTTCCTGAATCTCAGTATGGTGGACAGGGCTAGAAAACAGCAGGATTGTGACCTGTTTGTGTTAATGGCACCCAATTATCCAAGGTAAAGTGATACAAGGAACGTTTTTCTGCTTGCTAAATTGGGGGTGGGGCCTTGGAGTACAGAAATCCCACTTTGACATCATCACTTTCAATTGCAAAAAGAAAGGTGAAAGTGTAATTCTAAAAAATGGTACAATATTTTTCTTTTAAAGATCACTAGGACATCTTAAAATTAACTACTAAATACACACACGAACAAAGAAACATAAGAAATGTCATAACCCACGCACTGTTGAAACTACTTTTAGTTCCAAACCCCAGCACACATCAATTGTATCAATTAATTTTTTTATTCAGAACCTGGATCTTTAAGACTGGTATAAACAAAAATAAAATACAAACAACTTGTTATTAACATAATAGCTGCAGTTATTAACTGCAAGAATACAGTAAAAAGGAGTCATACTAAATGTTAATGTTCTTGCAACAGAATTTTCCCAATCACCTTAAGGTAGCAAATTCTGGCAAGAAATGATAATTCATTTCTTATTAAAAATACTTAAAGAATTTCCAAGATTGATCAGTTGTGCCACAAATAAAACAGCAGTTTATTCAAAAGAGCCCTTACCTTTCTCTTATTTTCCTAAAAGATCTGCCATTTACAGGTAACTACTAATTTCAGATCAGTCATTCAAACCAGGGTTCTTCCTGTAAATCCACATCTTAGCTTTATATATAGTAAACTTACACTCATATTCCCTTTCCAGTCTTGAAGCTAAACACTTTTGTAAAAGGAACAATCTAATATCACTTCATATGAATCTTGGTTCTTACTTTTCTTCTATCTCATTTTTATTTTCTTCTATTATTTGTTCTTCCTCCTCATCACCAAAAGTCTGTTCCTGCATGGTGGTAAAGGAGAGAGATCTAGCAGCCACTTCTGCAGCAAGGCCAGCAGTGAAGGTAAAATCTGGTGACAGCTGTAGCCGTGCCAGCCTCTGCTTAATGGAGGGCTGTAATGAGTCCCTGGGAGTTGGAGGGGCAGTGGTCAGACCACTTCCATCTGCTTGCGGTTCATCTTCACTCTCACATTGGTAACACATTCTTTCTTCTGCTCCTTGGGGGAAGACTTCATTTGAAGAATTATCTTTATTTTTACCTTCTAGAGAGTTTTCACATAAATACTCAGTCCTACTTATTTCATTGTCTGTTGTGGCGGATTTACTACTTTCCTCTTCAGTATCATTTTTACTGACTTTTCCCATATCTGAATTCATTGATGGTTCTGAATTACTTATGGGTTCCACTGGGTCTACAGGAGACAAGGATTTCAACACGGCTTCAAATAAAAAAAAAGAAAAAAGAAAAAAAATAACTAAGGACCTAGCAATGATTTAAACTTTTAATTCAAACTCTCAGTTTTTTTCTTAAAAAGAACAATAAATAAATAAAAGCTAAATAAAACTTTCTAGTAAAATCAATGAAAATTTATAAATCCAGGAAACTTTATAAGAGAGAAAATGCCTAAGAAATGAAATGAGATAGGGATTTGATGGAGGTTTTTATGACACCTCACATATTATCTTATTTAAAATATTAAAGCAGTGGTTCTGAAAGTGTGTTCCCTGAACCAACATTATCAGTTATCACCTAGGAATTTGTTAAAAATGCAAATTCTTGGGCCTGATCCCAGACCTCCTGAAATGGAAACTCTGGGAGTAGGGACCAGCTATATTTTACAAGCCCTCATCTTGATTCTGATACACACTAAAGTTTGAGAACCATTGTATTAGGGAATGAGCAGCATGGTTTTCACTGATAATACATCAGATAAAAGGCTTTAAGTAATCTAGATAATAATAATATCTTCCACATGTATACATATATATTTACAAGTTAAAACAGCATGGAAAAAAATGCAACATACAATTTAACTTACTTGCCAACCACCTAATAAGACCCTAATGAAAGAAAAGCCATAACTTCTACACATTTTGTAGTACCACGAAAAATACAAATGAAATAAAGTCTGCATTCAAGATCAACTATTGTACAAAATATAATACATAAATATAATATATATTCATACGGTAGAAGTTGTCCTTGCAAGGAAAATGCAGTTTTATTTAGCCCCTCTTGATGTTAGTAGGCAGTGGGTTGCTTGCTAGGCAGTCGCTCATCCCAGCATGAGGGGTTAGTACAATACAATATAGTATGAAGCATGACGGAAGGAAAAAAGTGCTTCTCGAAGAGCTGGCGTGTATTTAAAAAACGTTTTTCTAAAATGTGTCCACTTCCAGGAACCATCCCTAAGCTGCAGTAACTCCACTAGAGAAGCAGCAACAACAGAAAAAAAATGGCCACAGCAGGTTCCAGTGCAGACTTTCCCCCTCTAATTCCATGCGGACTTTACCCCTGTAGGCAGAGATGAAAACAGCTCTGGAAGATGTACTGAAATTTTTCATGGGAAAAGCATTCTATGGTATCAGCAGCTTTTTACTTATTTTCACAAACTAAAACAGCATTATGACCCTTTCCAATGTAAACTATATCAAAAGCACATACCTGAAAAAGAGACACATTTCTCTCATTGATAAATCTTTCCCATAATGTCAATAGCATAATTTTAAAGCTATATGAAGAAAACACTAAACAATAAAAAAGGATATAAGTTTATATACAATGCTATTTTCAATATATGTACATTCTTAGTTTATAAATCTGTTAGCTCTTAAAGGAAGCAACATATATTAGAAGTTGGTTGATAGTTCACAATTATTACTAATTAAATGGGGTGGATATAATCTGAGTAATGAGAGGATCAATTGACGAGTGTGTTAGAATTTAAGCCTTGAGGCAGGTAGGAGGCTTTACATTTTGTCTCTTGATCTTTGCGCTAGGGATACAGCAGTAAACAGTGCCTGACATATAACAAGTACCTAATAACTACTTGTTGAATGAGTAATTTGCTGAATGAATGCTGTGGGATAATAAGGCCCCTATTTAAGAAGACTGTAATTTTGTTACAGAGACAAACAAAACAAAACAAAACAAAACCCTGAACATATAGAAAACAATAGTGCCTAAAATTAATCTCTGATGTATGTAGGCCCAGTATATGAATGAACAGATTGCAGGAAATCAATCTGTTAATCATTTCCCTTCTCTGCTATATGCTTTGGGGTTCAAGACTTCCTTTATATTTTATCACAATGTTCCTCTAGTGTGAGGGTCTGTAGTGTTAGGAGAGGCGGCAGAGCTGGAGCACTCAGAGAAGGATTCATGGAGAAGGAGAGACTAGTAGAGAGGACAGCTTGGTGGAGAAGGCAGAATTCTTGGTAAAGGGGTAAGCATGAATTATTATTATTATTATTATTATTTTTTTTTTTTTTGAGAGAGAGAGTCTCACTCTGTCACCCAGGCTGGAGTGCAGTGGCGCGATCTCGGCTCACTGCAACCTCCACCTCCCAGGTTCAAGCGATTCTCCTGCCTCAGCCTCCAGAGCAGCTGGGATTATAGGTGTGCGCCATCACATCTGGCTAATTTTTGTATTTTTAGTAGAGAGGGGGTTTCGCCATGTTGGCCAGGCTGGTCTTGAACTCCTGACCTCAAGTGATCCACCTGCCTTGGCCTCCCAAAGTGTTGGAATTAGAGGCGTGAGCCACTATGCTTGGCCAGCATGAATTTTTTTCATGAATAAAAATAACACATTTGTGAACTGTAGTTTAATTCGATAAACATAAGAAGATATCTATAGTAAAAACAGTAGAAAATATAATTGGATAGATGAATTCTTATGATGAAGAGACTTGAAAACAGGAAAAAGAGTTTAGATTCAACACAATAAGAAAGGGAGAAACCACTATAGGTTTTAAGATAGAGAGCCATCATCAATGCAGTGTTGGAGAAAAATCTGCAAAGAGTTTGCAAGATAGCTTAGAAGAAAAAGGTACTGAAAATGGAAGTCAGCTAAGAAGGTATTTTAATGTACAAGGATAATCTACTGAGGACCTGGGCTATAAAGGGGGCCAATGGGAAGAAAGAGGAATGATAAAACCAAGAAATGCAGATCTGGACAGGAGAAAACACAGGGCTCCTGAGGGAAAAAAAAAAAGAGAACTGGAGGAACTTTCCAGAAGTATAGGTAATCTATGTACTTCTAGTGAGGAGGGAAAAGCAAGGCAGTTGATTTCGAGGGTCCACACAGATACTGTAAAATGGAAGAGAATCCACACTCTACCTACTTAGAAATCCATAGGCATTAATTCAACTAAGAATTAGCTAGGTTGATATTGTTAAGTATTAAGCTTCCCCTGATTCCTTCCCTGTCTCCCATGAAGTTTGACTTAAGAAAAGAAGGGTGAGAAACAGAAAGGAATGTAAGGCTTTTGTATTACCAGCTACCCCACTCTGCTGAAATCAGAGTATGGGGAGTACGCCCACAGGCACCCCGCTCCCCTCCCATCTACTAAAGTGCTCAAACCACTTAAATAATGCTAATGATGTGGCTCACTGGTCTAGGTTTTAATTCCTTTTTTTTCTTTTCTTTTCTTTCTTTTTTTCTTTTTGAGATGGAGTCTCCCTCTGTTGCCCAGGCTGGAGTGCAGTGGCGTGATCTTGGCTCACTGAAACCTCCGCCTCCCGGGTTCAAGTGATTCTCCTGCCTCAGCCTCTTGAGTAGCTGGGACTACAGGCATGCGCCACCATGCCTTGTTAATTTTTGTATTTTTAGTAGAGACGGGGTTTCGCCATGTTGGCCAGGCTGGTCTTGAACTCCTGACCTCAAATGATCCACTCGCCTCAGCTTCCCAACGTGCTGATATTACAAGCATGTGCTGCCGCGCCTGGGCCATTTTTTTCAATGTGAGCACAGTTATTAATTTTGTGCTTCACTGAGGTATTTTTAAATATTTTAACATATGGACAACAGAGTTGAGAATCTCAAATTCACTAAATTTGAAAATAACATTTAAAATATCCCAAATTATTCAACTCACAGCCCATTCTAAAACAAATTTACTAAAAAATTAAATAACTCATAAAAAAGTATGACTTCATATTTCCAATGTGGTTACATTCCTACTCTTTTATTAATCAAATTGATTTAGCATCTAGAAGAAAAAGTACTATGCATACTGGTGGACCCTTATAAAACCCCAAGAATTCTTCAGCTAAAATAACATTCATGGTTCAAGAAAGAAAGAATCCCCTACATTGAAATAACCTGTTACTTTAAAGTCAGTGCTTACCATGATCACTAAATAGAAGTTGCTTCCACTTCTGCCTTTCTGCCTCTGAAGCTTTAAATCCCAGCACAGATTTTAATTCTTGGAGCACCCTCTTGGATTCTTCATGCTCACGCTTCTGTCTCTCTTTGTCTTCTTGAGACAAGTAATAAAAATCATCCTTTCTGAAATCACTATCAATATCTATATCATCTACATAAGCTTCTAATTCCTGAAAATGAATAGAAGAAAAAGCACTTTACTTGAAGCAAACAATTCTCTAGTAAGCATTCATTTACTTGCACTTACTTATCTCTGAGATTAAAAAAAAAAAGGACTTGCATTTGGCACAGGTCATTAAAGCAGAGCTAGGAAAAGAAAAAAGCAAATATATACCTATGGATAAATTGAAATCTTCAAAAACAACCTAACAGTTGATACTAAAAAGCATTGTGGATAAAAAAAGTTTAACAACTTCAGTAGTTATTTTTCTACTCTGGTAACATACCATACACTTAGTGTTACAGCCATTAGCTATATCAAAACCAATCAAAATTAGAAGGGCTGGCAGTTTGGGGAGGTGGTCAGGCATGTTTGTTTTCTTGTGGTTCTTTTTCCTTACAATTAACAAAAGTAATCTTTGTCAATATCCAATGCGATCATTAAAAAATTGTTTTTAAAAGTGAGGTATATCATAGTACATGCAGTCAAGTGCACAGGATTTTTACATACGTACACATACCAGTAACTGCTACTCAGATCAAGATAAACACATTTCCAGCATCCCAAAAGGTAGCTTTGCCAATGTACTAATTTTCAATGTGTTTAATCACTTTTGAAAGCCACTCAGACATAGACAATTAGATATAAATAACAACCAAAAAAAAGTCTGCTGGCAGATTCAATGAATTCAGAGTTAAGCACTAAGAACTAATGATCTGATACAAATTCAATATATTATGTTGTAATTTTGAAGCTCATTAGAAACAGAAATCCAACAAGGGAAAGAACAGTAATTTTCACCCTTACCTGCTCCTCTGGGATTGGATCTTTGTCTGCAATGTGTAGAGTAGGCTGCTTCAAAGGTACTACTGTACAATGTGGGTTTTCACATGCTATTTCAGGCTTGCCTTTAAAAAACGGGAATAGATGGGAATAAAGATAAGAAACAGACCACACAGAAATGAGTGAACATCTAATTAAAAACACCCTTGGGGCCAGGTGTGGTGGCTCATGCCTGTAATCCCAGCACTTCGGGAGGCTGAGGCAGGAGGATAGCTTGAGCCCAGGAGTTCAACACCAGCCTGGAAACAAAGTAAGACTCTGTCGTTACAAAAACTGAAATAAAAATTGGCTGGGCATGGTGGTGCATACCTGTAATCCCAGCTACTTGGGAGGCTGAGGTGGAAGGATCGCTTGAGCTGGGGAGATCAAGACTACAGTGAGCAGTGATCACACCACTGCACTCCAGCCTGGGCAACAGAGCTAGATCCTGTCTCCCCCAACCAAAAAAATCCTTGGTACTAATACTTTGTCAATTTCATAGTCCAACTTGTTCTAATAACTTTGTATTTATAAAAACATAAAGATATTAAAATGAAAAACAATAAATTAGTAGATTTACAACTTAACTTTAAGTCTTTAAACTCTTGGAGAAGAGGACCTGCCCTTCTCTCTTCACCTCATCACAGTATCTGGTACACATCAGGTACTCTGTAAGTACTTGTTGAACAAAATATTATCATTCATAGCATAGGAACAGTCTTAAGACAGACCATCACTCTTCTTCACAAAATACAAACTTCAAACTTACCCTGAGGCTATTTTAACACTCAGAGGTTGGGATTGGAAATGAATTCACAAGGAAATATCTTTTAAAGATCACCCAAGTGAGTTTAACTTTGATTAATTCTTAAAATTTATGTTTGGTATTTAATGACAGGGTTACTTAGTCTCATATCCAGGTGGCTATCATTAATCATTATCTTTCTACTTAAAAAAAGAAGTATGGTTTAAACTTGTTGATTTTTAATTTTCAAAAGTAACAATAGTTAAATGGTTAAAATAAAGAAGTATTTGGGAAATGTTACAAAAAAATGACTGATTAGTTTGTAGGCAAGATGGCAGAACGATGAATAAATTAATAGGAAGCACTAATGAGAGACAGAATAGCACAGTGGCTAAGAGCTGTAGAGTTAGTCACACCTGGGTTACATCCCAGCTCTTGCTACTTTCTAGTTTAAATTATAGTTAACTGGCTGGGCACAGTGGCTCACGCCTGTAATCCTAGCACTTTGGGAGGCCAAGGCAGGAGGATCATGAGGTCAGGAGTTTGAGACCAGCCTGACCAACATGGTGAAACCCCCGTCTCTACTAAAAATAGAAAAATTAGCCAGGCATGGTGGTATGTACCTGTAATCCCAGCTACTCAGGAGGCTGAGGCAGAAGAATCGCTTGAACCCGGGAGATGGAGGTTGCAGTGAGCCAAGATTGCATCATTACACTCCAGCCTGGGCAACAGAGCAAGACTCTGTCTCAAAAAAAAAAAAAAAGGGCCAGGTACAGTGGCTCACACCTGTAATTCCAGCACTTTGGGAGGCTAAGGTGGGTGGATCACGAGGTCAAGAGTTTGAGACCAGCCTGGCTAATATGGTGAAACCCCATCTCTAATAAAAATACAAAAATTAGCTGGGTATGGTGGCATGCGCCTGTAGTCCCAGCTATTTGGGAGGCTGAGGCAGGAGAATTGCTTGAACTTGGGAGGCGGAGGTTGCAGTGAGGCGAGATCGCGCCACTGCACTCCAGCCTGGGCGACAGAGTGCGACTTTGTCTCAAAAAAAAAAAAAAACAGTGGTGTAGAACAGTGGTGAAAATAATAGTACTATCTTGTAAGATTAAAAAAGAATACATGAAAAGTGCCTGCTACAGATTACATGCTCAAAAACTGCCATTATTGCCTAATTAGCATTCATTACATCAATGGTGACACCATATATTGAGTTCTTTGAATGAAAAGAAAAAAAAACAAATAAATCCATAAGACTATTATTAATAGCAATAAACAGGTACATTAAACAGTGTGCTGGCAATCCAGCTCTAAACAAAACAAAACACCCAATTTGCAGCACTTCCTGATTTCCAGTTCCCATGGTGTAAATGCACCCACTGTGACCAATTTTAAGCTACCAATGATGTTAAACTGACTCACAAATTTCTGAATATTTAACAATCTTTGGAGAGCTAGCTCCAGCACGCAATTCATTTAACAAAAATCTAGCAAGAGGCCGGATGTGGTGGCTCAAGCCTGTAATCTCAGCACTTTGGGAGGCTGATATGGGCTGATCACTTGAGGTTAGGAGTTGGAGACCAGCCTGGCCAACATGACGAAAACCCATCTCTACCAAAAAACACAAAAACTAGCTGGGCATGGCGGTGCATGGCTGTAGTTCCAGCTATTCGAGAGGCTGAGGCAGGAGGATCATTTGAACCTGGGACGCACAGCTTGCAGTGAGCTGAAATCGCGCCAATGCACTCCACACTCCAGCCTGCACAACACAGTGAGACTCTGTCTCAAAAACAAACAAACACAAAAAGCCTAAAAAAATTTTAAAAACCCACCAGATTTTTAATTACATGCTTGCAGTAATAGCTTTTACAAACAGCACCGAAGGTTATAAAGTGAAAAAAGCTCCCTGAAGACCTTATCCCTCAATTCTACTGTCTGAAAGCAGGGGCTTGCCAAATCTGCCCCACTGCCTGTTCTTGTAAATAAATTTTTCCTAGAACACAGCCACACTCATTTAAGTATAGTCTATGGGTGCTTTCACATTACAACAGCAGAGTAAAGTAGTTGTAACAGACACCATATGGCCTGCAAGGCAGAAAATCTTTAGAGGAAAAAAATTGCAGACCTTTATCCCAGAGCAATGCTTCTCAAATTTCTCACACTTTAACGTGGATGCAACTACCAGATCTTATTAAAATACAGGCGGATTTAAAGTCAGGGGTGCATTTGTAACAAGCTCTCATGTGATGCTTATATGCTAGTCTGGGGACCACTCTGAATAACAAGGCCCTAGAGGTAATAAATATGAAGCGTTTTAAAATAATGTGACACACACACATACACATGCGCACACACATATATTTTTGAGACAGGGTCTCACTGTGTCACCAAGGATGGAGTGCAGTTGTGCAATCATGGCTCACTGAAGCCTCGACCTCCTGGGCTCAAACAATCTTTCCACCTCAGCCTCCCAAGTAACTTTTTGTTTTTTTTGGTAGAGATGGGGTTTTGCCATATTGCCCAAGCTGGTCTCAAACTACTGGGTTCAAGTGATCCTCCCTCCTTGGGCTCCCAAAGTGCTGAGATTATAGGCATGAGCCACCGCACCTGGCCTGTGATATTTTTAACAATGGGAAACTTTATTAACTGGAGATTCTTTTCTATGGTAATCCTCGAGTAATGCCAAAGTTATAACCTATTCTCAATGATTTCCTGAGCTTACCACAATATATATGTAGATATATATGTGTATATATATGTATATGTGTATACATACATATTTATATAAATTCTATATAAAATATGGAATGATTCATGAATTTGTACATCATCCTTACACAAAGGACATGTTAATTTTCTCTGTATCATTCTAATTTCAATACATGTGCCGCCAAAGCCAAGTACCCTAATCTTGGTTTCTAAATGCCATTCTCCATTAAAAGGTTTTACAAGCCATTCCTCCCTCCATCTCCAATTCCTTGCAACTACTGATCTGTTTTCTGTTCCTTTGCCAACTTAAGAGTACCTCATAAGTGGAATAACATAGTATGTAGTGGTTTGAATGTGATGTCTTTCACTTGGCATAATGTATTGAGATTCATTCATCGTGTTGTATGCATTGGTAGTTCACTTTTTTTGTTGCCGAGTAGTATTTCACTGTATGGATGGACGTAACAGCTTAGTCACATCCCAAAGCCTAGCTGCTTCTAGTTTTAGTTTATAAACAAAATATTTATGTATAGGCTTTTGTGTGAACACTAAGTTTTTATATTTCTTGGTTAAATACGTAGGAATGATACTACTGGGTCATATGGTATATGCATTCATAGTGGTTAAAATTTTGATGAAGAAAGCATATTTATAAAACCTCAGAGTATTTCTTTACAAAATATTTATCATGAAAGACTTTAAGGAAAAGGAGAATAAAGAGCATGACAACTGAACACCATGCACAATCTAGGTCTAGACATATAAAAAATATTGGGACAATCAGGGAAATTTGAATGGGTTCTGTGGATAAAATGACAATATCATGGTTGGTGTTCATTTTCTGATTTTGATGGTATACTGTGGGTACACAGGAGAATGTTCCTGTTTTACAAAAATGCATACAGAAATATTTAGGGGTAATGGGGCTTCAAGTCTACAACTTACTCTCAAATGGCTCAGAGTAACACCACCATCAAAAGAATTACACACACATACAGATACATACATAGAAAGATAAGGCAATTGTGACAGAATGTCAACAACTAGGGAATATTGATGAAGGAGACTTTCAACTATTGCAACTTTTCTGTAAGTTTGAAATGATTTCAAAATAAGACCTTTTTAAAAAAAGATATGGCTAACTAAAGTACCTGCTTCTTAAAATATTCAAATGAACATTTTTTAAATTTAAACCTGTGTAGTCATGGCCACTGTGAATTTTTTAGTGAAAAAAGTTTGTGAACTATTTGTGTCTTAATCCATATCATTATTATCTATAAGCAAAAGCCACACATACAGAAAATAATTAGAAAATGGCTTATCTTAATTACCTACCCAATGAGGTGGAGAAAGTTTTCACAGTAATGGTTAACAATAGTGGATAAGTGATAGACTAAGATTCAACATCTCATAGTGTGCTAAAGGAGGGATGAATGGGATGCATCTTTTTTTTTTTTTTTTTTTTTGAGACAAGAGTCTTGCTCTGTCGCCCAGGCTGGAGTGCAGTGGTACGATCTCAGCTCACTGCAAGCTCCGCCTCCCGGGTTCACGCCATTCTCCTACCTCAGCCTCCCGAGTAGCTGTGACTACAGGTGCCCGCCACCATGCCCGGCTAATTTTTTGTATTTTTAGTAGAAACAGGGTTTCATTGTGTTAGCCAGGATGGTCTCGATATCCTGACCTCATGATGTGCCCACCTCAGCCTCCCAAAGTGCTGGGATTACAGGCGTGAGCCACTGAGCCTGGCCTTTTTTTTTTAATTTTTGAGAGACAGTGTCTCGCTCTGTTGCCCAGGCTGGAGTGCAGCAGTGGCACGATCATAGCTCACTGCAGCCTCAAACTCTTGGGCTTAAGCAATCCTCCTGCCTCAGCCTCCTGAGAAGCTGGGTAACAGCTACTCCCATCACCGTGCCTGGCCAGGATGCATCTTTTAACAACCAAAGGTCTTCTGAGTGTTTCTATTTGTAGAAAATGTACACAAAAGCTCTAGATGTCATATCAGAAAGTTTAATATGCATAAGTATTTGCATATATCAGAGTTTCTTGGTAGATTTATCCTTTGGAGAAAAAATTATTCACAGTTTACATTTGAGATATTAAGAAAACCTACGGGTAATATATCAGTAATTAGCATGTTAATATTTCCTTTGGAAAAAGTGAATACTTTTCCTATCTAAGGATTTGTTCAAGCTTGTTTAAGACATTAAAGAAATTATTACAAATCTAGCTGTAAACACAAAAATAACAGGATGGTAAAGCATTAATTATCTTTAGCAGCAATGCAAATTCTATGCCTAAGTCTGAGTAACCTCACAATAAACATCCAAGAGATAAATATGGTACTGATTTGCAGCACAGTTTTTAAAAATTGATATGCCAAACATTGAAAAATGAAATCAGTGAGGTAAAAACAAGCATAAAATCGGAGTCACATAAAAGCAGCTTGGTGGAAAAATCTCAAGACTATATATATATTTTTTTACCTAGTAGCACAAAGCAATCTGATATATTATTAAATAATGACACAATGTCTTTAGATCTTAGTACTAAATATGCAGTGCCACTAATTATATCATTTGTATATTATTTTTGAATGACTAAAGTTAAGTATTTTATCTTAAAAGAAAAACTCAAGTTCCTAGCCCCAGACTATCAAACTCATTCTTTTATTATCCTAACTGAAAAAGAGTTTCTGGAAGTTCTAATAATAGAAAAATGCTATCAAAATTTATTCTCTCATTTCAGTTTTTTTAAAAAAGAGATATGGCCTCCCCCCTCTCCCCTCTCCCCTCTTTCCACGGTCTCCCTCTGATGCCGAGCCGAGGCTGGACAGTACTGCTGCCGTCTCGGCTCACTGCAACCTCCCTGCCCGATTCTCCTGCCTCAGCCTGCCCAGTGCCTGCGATTGCAGGTGCGCGCCGCCACGCCTGACTGGTTTTCGTATTTTTTTTGGTGGAGACAGGGTTTCGATGTGTCGGCTGGGCTGGTCTCCAGCTCCTCACCGCGAGTGATCCGCCAGCCTCGGCCTCCCGAGGTGCCGGGATTGCAGACGGAGTCTCGTTAACTCAGTGCTCAATGGCGCCCAGGCTGGAGTGCAGTGGCGTGATCTCGGCTCGCTACAACCACCTCCCAGCCGCCTGCCTTGGCCTCCCTAAGTGCCGAGATTGCAGCCTCTGCCTGGCAGCCACCCCGTCTGGGAAGTGAGGAGCGTCTCCGCCTGACCGCCCATCGTCTGGGATGTGAGGAGCCCCTCTGCCTGGCTGCCCAGTCTGGAAAGTGAGGAGCGTCTCTGCCCGGCCGCCATCCCATCTAGGAAGTGAGGAGCGCCTCTTCCCGGCCGCCATCACATCTGGGAAGTGAGGAGCGTCTCTGCCCGGCCGCCCATCGTCTGAGATGTGGGGAGCACCTCTGCCCCGCCGCCCCGTCTGGGATGTGAGGAGCGTCTCTGCCCGGCCGCCCTGTCTGAGAAGTGAGGAGACCCTCTGCCTGGCAACCGCCCCGTCTGAGAAGTGAGGAGCCCCTCCGCCCGGCAGCCACCCCGTCTGAGAAGTGAGGAGCGTCCTCCCTCCTCATCCGGGAGGGAGGTGGGGGGGTCAGCCCCCCGCCCGGCCAGCCGCCCCGTCCGGGAGGTGAGGGGCGCCTCTGCCCAGCCGCCCCTACTGGGAAGTGAGGAGCCCCTCTGCGCGGCCAGCCGCCTCGTCCGGGAGGGAGGTGGGGGGGGTCAGCCCCCCGCCTGGCCAACCGCCCCGTCCGGGAGGCGAGGGGTGCCTCTGCCCGGCCGCCCCTACTGGGAAGTGAGGAGCCCCTCTGCCTGGCCAGCCGCCCCGTCCGGGAGGGAGGTGGGGGGGGTCAGCCCCCCGCCCGGCCAGCTGCCCCGTCTGGGAGGGAGGTGGGGGGATCAGCCCCCCGCCTGGCCAGCCGCCCCATCCGGGAGGGAGGTGGGGGGATCAGCCCCCCACCTGGCCAGCCGCCCTGTCCAGGAGGTGGGGGGCGCCTCTGCCCGGCCGCCCCTACTGGGAAGTGAGGAGCCCCTCTGCCCGGCCAGCCGCTCTGTCTGGGAGGGAGGTGGGGGGGGTCAGCCCCCCACCCGGCCAGCCGCCCCGTCCGGGAGGGAGGTGGGGGGGTCAGCCCCCCGCCCGGCCAGCCGCCCCGTCCGGGAGGGAGGTGGGGGGGTCAGCCCCCCGCCGGGCCAGCCGCCCCGTCGGGGAAGTGAGGGGCGCCTCTGCCCAGCCGCCCCTACTGGGAAGTGAGGAGCCCCTCTGCCCGGCCAGCCGCCCTGTCCGGGAGGGAGGTGGGGGGTCAGCCCCCCGCCCGGCCAGCCGCCCCGTCCGGGAGGGAGGTGGGGGGGGTCAGCCCCCCGCCCGGCCAGCCGCCCCGTCCGGGAGGTGAGGGGCGCTTCTGCCCGGCCGCCCCTACTGGGAAGTGAGGAGCTCCTCTGCCCGGCCACCACCCCATCTGGGAGGTGTACTCAACAGCTCATTGAGAACGGGCCATGAAGACAATGGCGGTTTTGTGGAATAGAAAGGGGGGAAAGGTGGGGAAAAGATTGAGAAATCGGATGGTTGCCGTGTCTGTGTAGAAAGAGGTAGACATGGGAGACTTTTCATTTTGTTCTGTACCAAGAAAAATTCTTCTGCCTTGGGATCCTGTTGATCTGTGACCTTACCCCCAACCCTGTGCTCTCTGAAACATGTGCTGTATCCACTCAGGGTTGAATGGATTAAGGGCGGTACAAGATGTGCTTTGTTAAACAGATGCTTGAAGGCAGCATGTTCGTTAAGAGTCATCACCACTCCCTAATCTCAAGTACCCAGGGACACAAACACTGCGGAAGGCCGCAGGGTCCTCTGCCTAGGAAAACCAGAGAACTTTGTTCACTTGTTTATCTGCTGACCTTCCCTCCACTATTGTCCTGTGACCCTGCCAAATCCCCCTCTGCGAGAAACACCCAAGAATGATCAATAAAAAAAAAAAAAAAAAAAAAAGAGATATGATTCACTGAACTTTCAAATCATATTCATTTTTAATTTACAAAATGAGAGCCAAGAATTGTATTCAGTGTCACTTCGTACATATAAATTCAACATTAAAAAAAAGTAAACTAAGAAATTTTGAAGCTAGTTTCATCATAAAGACAAGAAGTCTACCTAATAAAATCCTACCATAGTGGAATAAGCATGTCTGATAAGCATATGGCAAAGAAATCTCTCACAGGTACCTTTTTTATCTGTATTTCTTCGTAGCAGTTTGTCGACCTGAGAAATGGCCTCTTCCCAGCAATTGTTGCTTGCTTGAACGTGGGGCTGAATCAACTTTAATTTCTGTTCTAGGATGGGATAAGCCTCTGACACTAGTTCTTGTGTTTCTTTAGTACAAACAAGCTTTTCAAGTTCATCTTCAAGAATTATTACCCTGAGTCATAAAGAAAAACAGAAACAGATTTCTATAATATGAAATGAAAAATTTATAATTTACGAGGCTTATTTTAAAATAAGCTTAAATCTCAGCACTTTGGGAGGCCAAGGCAGGTGAATGGCTTGAGCTCAGGAGTTCAAAACCAGCTTGGGCAACATGGTGAAACCCCTTTTTCACCAAAAATACAAAAAATTAGCTGAGCATGGTAGCATGTGCCTAAGGCTGAGGTGGGAGGACTGCTTGAGCCTGGGAGGTAGAGGTTGCAATGAGCCACAATAGCGCCACTGCACTTCAGCCTGGGGGACAGAGTGAAATCCCATCTCAATTAAAAGAAAAAAAAGAAAAAAGGCTTATAAGGTGAAAAAAGTTCTGGAGTTGGACAGTGGTAATGGCTACACAACAATGTGTATACACTTAATGCCACTGAACTGTACATTTTAAAATGATTAAATGATAATTTTTGTTATGTATTCTTTGACACAATTTTTTAAAAAGCTTATAAAGAGTATTACATATTTATTCAACAAATATTTCTTGCATACATACTAGGCATTTTATGGGCTAAAAAGAAAAATTAAACTCATCTGCTATTCATAAGAAATAACAAGTGATATTACACATATATGTAAGCAAAATATAATATCCACCGCCCCTCCCTTCCCCACCCCACCCCCACTTCCCCTGCCAACAACAGCTCCCTGGCTCCCTCCCCACTTGGATGTGGCTCGAGCTGGTGACATGCAAGACTGGAGACACCACAGACCCATGACCCAGAGCAGCTTGGAGGCAGTGAATAATAGCTCTTCAGGTCTGCAATAAAAAATGGCCTCCAACAAAACCACATTGCAAAATATGGGAAAGAAACAGAATGGAAAAGTAAAAAAGTTGAAAAGGCAGAGCCTGAAGAATTTGTGGTGGAAAATGTACTAGATAGACATGCAGGGAATGGGAAAGTGGAATATTTCCTGAAGGAATTTACAGATGCTGACAATACTTTGGAACCTGAAGAAAATTTAGATTGTCCAGAGTTAATTGAAGCATTTCTTAATTCTCAAAAAGCTGGTGAAGAAAAAGATGGTACAAAAAGAAAACCTTTATCTGGCAGTGAATCTGATGACAGCAAATCAAAGAAGAAAAGAGATGCTGTTGACAAACCAAGAGGAATTGCCAGAGGTCTTGATCCTGAAAGAATAATTGGTGCCACAGATGGCAGTGAAGAATTGATGTTGCTCATGAAATGGAAGGATTCAGATGAGGCAGACTTGGTGCTGGCACAAAAGGCAAATATGAAGTATCCTCAAATTGAAATTGCTTTTTATGAAGAAAGACTAACTTGGCATTCTTGTTACATACACACATATATGTAAAATTTGCGGTCAGGCACGGTGGCTCACACCTGTAATCCCAGCACTTTGGGAGGCCAAGGCGGGTGGATCACCTGAGGTCAGGAGTTCGAGACCAGCCTGGCCAACATGGTGAAACTCCGTCTCTACAAAAGTATAAAAATTAGCTGGGCATGGTGGCAGGTGCCTGTGATCCCAGCTACTCAGGAGGTCAAGGCAGGAGAATCGCTTGAATCTGGGAGGCAGAGGTTGCAGTGAGCCGAGATCATGCCACTGCACTCCAGCCTGGGCAACAGAGTGACAGACTCTTTCTCAAAAAAAAAAAAAAAAAAAAAAAAGAAGGGGTCGGGGGGAGCGTCTTGGTTTTTTATTTACTAGTGTGACAAAATAACTACATTCTAATGAAAATCAAGTTTTATATGCTCATTTTGAAAGCAGTGTTGGAAGAATTGTTGGGTTTTTCTTTTTTGCATCAATAGCACTGGTTACTTTGAATAAATAAATACAAGCTTTCTGTAGTTGCTTTCTTTATCAGAAAAGAAAAAGACTACAATATCATAAATAATTAGAACTATCATTTTATTTCCATTTTACAGATAATAAGGAATTAGGCCCAGAGAGTCGGGGAAACTTGCCTAGAGTCACAAAGCTAGTAAGATGTAAAACTGGGCTGAATACAGGCACAAAAGGATAATATCACAGAGAGACAGTGTTATGAGAAATCAGAAGAAGGGAAAATTACTACCAACTGTAAGGACAGATGGGGAACAACTAAGGAAGAGGTATTTTTGAGGTAGCATTGAAGGATGGATAAAATTTGGGCCCATATACAAAAGGTGAGGAAGGTTGTTCTTTTTATTTTTTATTTTTATTTTTTGAGACAGGGTCTCACTCTGTCACCCAGGCTAGAGTGCAGTGGTGTGATTTCAGCTCACTGCAACCTCAACCTCCAGGGGTCAGGTGATCCTCCCACCTCAGCCTCCCAAGTAGCTGGGACTACAGGCGTGTACCACCATGACTGGCTAATTTTTGTATTTTTTGTAGAGATAAGGGTTTCCCATGTTGCTTAGGCTGGTCTCAGCTCCTGGGCTCCAGCGATCTGCTCTAGTTGGCCTCCCAAAGTATCAGGATTACAGGTGTTAGCCATTGCGCCTGGCCGGAAGCTTGTTCTATGAGGTTGATACAAAAGTAATTGAGGTTGTTGCCATTACTTTTTTTTTTTTTTTTTTTTTTTTGAGACAGAGTCTTGCTCTGTCACCCAGGCTAGAGTGCAGTGGTGCGATCTTGGCTCACTGAAAGCTCCACCTGCCGGGTTCACACCATTCTCCTGCCTCAGCCTCCCGAGTAACTGGGACTACAGGCGCCTGCCACCATGCCTAGCTAATTTTTTTGTATTTTTAGTAGAGATGGGGTTTCACCATGTTAGCCAGGATGGTCTCGATCTCCTGACCTCGTGATCCTCAGCCTTTAAAGTGGAATATTGTGTACATGCGAATGTCTCTCACCTTTCTTAGGTATTTTCACTAGAAAGTACACCAGTCACAAACCAGCATATCCCAAAGTGCTGGGATTACAGGCGTGAGCTACCTCGCCTGGCCCGCCCTTACTTTTAATGGCAAAAACTGCAATTACTTTTGCACCAACTTATAGAAGGACCATGGGAAAAGGCATTTATACATTTTGGCTGGACTGAAGGAAAGGAATGAGAACTAAAGATAGAAACAGACTATAGTCAGGTTATGACAAACCCTTCTATAGTATGTTTTGTAAGGACTTTAGTTTGAGCTGCTATGACTCCAAAATCAGTCAAGATTTTCAGTGAAGTGAGAAAGCAAATATATGCCTCAGTAACACTAATCTGGCCATACACACCCTGGAGGTGGGGAGAACAGTTAGAGATTAAAGCCCTAGTGTAGGGAAGAGACAATATGGTTCCACATGAGGCACTGAGAGTGGGAACAGCAAAGAACACAAGGGGGAGAGGAGTGAGACACAAAAAGAGCATTCTAAAATATGAAACACAAAACAATTATTTAGTTAACAATTCAAAAAGTTGTATGTAGCAGCACTACATAGCAAATTGGATATGATGGTTTGTGACTGGTGTACTTTCTAGTGAAAATACTTAGAAAGGTGAGAGACATTAGCATGTATAGAATATTACACTTTAAAACAGGACAAAAACTTCCTATGCATAATCCACAATTCCTGCTCATGGTACAAAGCTCCTCTTTTTTGTGTTCATGTCTACCTTGTGTAGCACTCTTTCTTCCCTGAGCCATCTTCCCTCACTCAAATGCATTCTAATATGCGCCGTATATTTCTGATTCTATTGCCAAAACTTACTTCTTCGGAGGCTCTGGCTTTGCCTACAACCTGTCCACTGAAATCTTATTTTCCTTTGAGGACAATCCAACCTTTGCCACCCACTCAAGTGGAGATGGCCTTATCGCCCAGTTCCCTGTAGAAGGCAGGGCTAAGAGCCTCGTTAGCATTTACCTGCTTTCTTAGAACAGCAGATATAGACCACTGGAATACCCTGAGTTCATAATGTCTTCATTTTTCCTATGCCATAATCTTTATATCAGCCTTATATCAAGCCTTATATCAAGCCCAACTCAGGCCTTGAACTGATGGGTAAAAACTTAGCTTCTAAAAATATCTTTCTGACTTTAAGTTCCTATCCTTGTATCTCTTATCCTCCCTAATTCCAGTGATTTTGATTTGCTGATTTAGCCTTTTGATTTTGCTGATATATCAAGTCCTTTTGACCCATTCTTATTTACATAATCAAATACTGCCTTCCCCATTCCACTTCTTGCCTTGTATCCCAGGGTCAAGTACATCAACTACAATCTTGTCAGCTCTTTAAATTCCTAGGACCTTCCTGATTACCAACACAATTTGAACCCAACCATTCATTTGATCCAGTCCTACACGATGAGTATTTAACTGTTAGAGAAAAATTTCACTGGAAATGACTGTATTCAATTAAATGCCTTGATTCAATTTTTAAACTCGAAAACTTCCATGTACAAATATGTGAAAATAGTATTTTCAGCTGATAAAGGTATACCAAAGTGGGACATAAAAATTTAGGAATTAAGGTAGTGTACCAACAATTTCATGCAAGGTAGGAAATGAACAAACATAAACTCTAGACTCTACATTTTGCTCTTCAACTGGGACCACAAAGCTTGTCCTGTGATACAAAAAAATTTCCAGATCTGCTGTAATTTATTTAGAAAAATAGCAATATGTTACTCTTCCACTATATATAACATATATACTGTTCCAGTACTGGTAGATATTTCTATTGGACTGCAGGTTCCAGTTTAAGAGCACTACCTTAAGACAGTTAAAAGAAACTCATTCTTTATAACCATCTCCATTTCAGCTCTCAAAGAGAATGAACAACACCTGCTTTTAGCCTACTTTTCCAAGTTTTCTGTTGAACTAAGGAAAAGTAAAAACTATAAATAATAACTCCCTCAAGTTATAGTACTTATAATTTTTTTTTTTTTGCTATATTTATAGCTATAAATCACCCTTCATGCTCATGCCTCAATTTTGTTTCTTTTTTCTAGGTAGGACACAAGACAACAACCACAATGGTACACGAATGAAGCTTGCTAATTACCGAGACCTTTCTTGGTATAATTTCTAAACTTACTCATTCAGTAATGCTTTCAGATGGAGCTGCAAGCTACGCACTGCTGTGTGAACATTATTCAGTTCTCTTGACTTCTGTTGAGTTTTGGATAAACACTGCGGTACTGACTGGTGCTGAGTTTCAAAGTACCGATAGAACTCATAGCTGCGCTTAAGCTCTTCCAAACAGGCAGAATGAGCATGAGGTAGACCTTGAGTCACATCAGATAAGATACGATGAGGCAGAAGTGCTGGAGTAAGTAAGGGCCCAGGAGGTGAATTGGCTGTAGAAAGTAATAGGGCTAACCGTCTGAAGAACTCTGAACTCTGTGCCACCCAGAGTTGGAACAAAACCTTAAAGAAAAAAGAAAAAAGAACTAGATCAATAACAAATATTGGTCAGTGTTCAAAACAAACTATAAATTTGTTTATCTTAACTTCTGGTTTAAATTTTGCACTTTATCCTAAATAATAAATATAGCTGAATTTAAACTACCTTAAGATTAGCCAAGAATATGATTTCAAATTATGTATGTGGGAACCTCTGATTCCAATACAGCAGGTAACATCAATATATAATTTACTACAGTTCTGCCCTAGATGGGAAGTGTTGATGGAATGAGATAATTTAGTAAAAGTGAATCTTCACTCATTATTTAAAAAAAATTTTCACATAGGAGAAAAGAAGACAGTAGGACTAGTGGATATATATACATATATATATATATTTTTTTTCTCTCCAAAGAACTGAGTCACATGGATCAAAAGCTTGGGTTTCAAAATAAGACTATTACCTTGCCCTAGGAATTAGCTAAGAAATTAACATAAAAATCAGTCCAGGGCTAGGCGCAGTGGCTCACTTTGGGAGGTGAAGGCGGATGGATCACTTGAGGTCAGGAGTTTGAGACCAGCCTGGCCAACATGGTGAAACCTCGTCTCTACTAAAAATACAAAATTTAGCCAGACATGGTGGTATGTGCTTGTAGTCTCAGCTACTTCGGAGGCCGAGGCAGAAAAATCATTTGAACTTGGGAGGCGGACGTTACAGTGAGCTGAGATGGCGCCACTGCACTCCAGCCTGGGTGACACAGCAAGACTCCATCCAAAAAAAAAAAAAAAAAAATCAATTAAATACTCCAGGAATGTCTGACATGAGAAATTGCAAAACCCATTATTTTAATTAATTAATTAATTAATTTTTGTGATAGAGTCTTGCTCTGTTGCCCAGGCTAGAGTGCAATGGCACTATCACAGCTTACTGCAACCTCAAACTCCTGGGCTCAAGTGATCCTCCCACTTCAGCCTCCTGAGTAGCGGGAAACACAGGCATGTATCACCATACTCAGCTAATATTTAAGCTTTAGAGATGGGGTCTCAGTATGTTGCCAGGATAAATCCCATTCTTCTTCTTTTTTTTAAAATGCAGTCTGAATATGTTCATAGGCCCGTTCCTGAGATACATCCTGAATCCTGGCAGCAAAATATTTCTCCAGATATAGTCCTATTCAAGATGAGGACAATATCTCCGAAACAAATGCATGAGGAAACAATGTAGTATGAAACAAGAGGTAGCAGGCAATAAAAAGAGGATGAAACCACTTTGGGTAATTTAGATTCCAATTATTCACAACCATGAAAATAGACAGTATTTAGATGGTTTTAGTAAATGAATTTTAAAATTATGCCAATAATGAATTAAGATAATTTCATGTAAATCTATTTTACCATTAACTTATTTTTTTTTTAAAGTGACCAAGGCCTAATTTCCTAGTTGCTACAGATGCGATATCTAGGGATTCTTGACTTGCAAGTTTACTTGCAAGCCTTCTTATTCAACTGTTAAATTTTATGATTACAATGATTTTTATTCTTTTGTTCGTTCATTCAGAAATGATTTCTTGGGCACCCACGATGTGCCAGGCACTGTTCTAGGTGCAGATAAACAGCAGTGAGCAAAAATGAAAAGAGTCCCCACTCCGATGGAGCTTATATTCAAGTAGAGGGGCACAGATAATAATTTACAAGTAAAAGATACTATTTCCCTTTTGCAGTAATGATTGTCGAGGAAGAAAAAGAAAGATAGTGTTTCTTGGTTGATGGGAAAAACACAGCAAAGAAGAGGAATAGTGTGTGTGTGTGTGTGTGTGTATGTGTGTGTACACATATGAAAGGGGGGAATAGTGTGTGTGTGTGTGTATGTGTGTGTACACATATGAAAGGGGGGGAGAGAGACAGAAAGCGCGAAGGAGAGAGGAGAAGGGGCTGGCTGGGGAGGTCTCTAAAAGTGTCACCTGAAGGAAGTGAGCCATGAGATAATCATCAAGGAAGAGAGTTCTAGGGAGCAGGAAGTCAAATGCAAAGTACTGTTGTGGGAGCACACAGGGCAGATCTATGGAACAGCAAGAAGCTCAGTACGGCTGGGGCCAGGTAAGCAATGGGGAGCCACTGAAGGGTTCTGAGCAGAAGCATGACATAATCTGATTTATGCGTTAACAGGCCCATACTGGCTGCTGAGTTGAGAGATTATAGGAAAATGAGAGTAGAAGTAGAGAAACCAGTAAGGAAGTTACTGCAATATTCCAGGTAAGCATTAATGAGACCACGGTGGTTAGTGGTGGAAGGTGAGCAGCAGATGGACTCTGGATACATTGTGAAAGCAGAACTAACACAATCTCTTGACTGATTGGTATTGAGAGAAAAAGAGTTAACAAGGATGATTCCAGCATGTTGGGTCAAGATAACTGCAAGAATCAAGTTGGTACAGTTTACTGCGGCTTTTGAAAAGACTAAAGGCCAGGCGCAGTGGCTCCCACCTGTAATCCCAGCACTTTGGGAGGCTCAGGTGGGAGGATTACTTGAGGCCAGTAGTTGGGAGACCAGCCTGGGAAACACAGTGAGACCCCTGCCTCTACAAAATATTTTCTTAAAAATTAGTCAGGCATGATGGCACATAACTGTTGTCCCAGCTACTTGGGAGGCTAGGGTGGGAGGATCGCTTGAGCCCAGGAGTTCAGGGTTACAGTGAGCCACGATTGCACCACTGCACACCAGCTGTGTGACTGAAGAAGACCTTGTCTCTAAAGACTAATTTGTCATCCAATCACTGTCACATTACCCACTTAAACCAGAACTCAGAAATATGTATTTCTTTTTTCCTGTTTGTTCTTTGGATAAGGAAAGCTCCTCTGGATAAGGAGATAACCATAGCTGATAGGTAAACAGAAAATTTTGATTTAAAGCATTTCACAATGTGTGCATTTATTTTTCTAGAGCAGGAAATAGATGACTTCATAAATTTAAAAAACTAGTTAAAAACTTAAAGGAAAAGAGAGGGATAAGGACTGTGTTCTAGGGACTGATTGAGTATCCCTAATCCAAAAATTTGAAATGAAATCCCAAATGCTCCAAAATTTGAAACTTTTGGAGCACCAACATGGCAGTCAAAGGAAATGCTCACTGGAACATTTCAAATTTCAAATTTTTGGATTAGGGATGCTCAACCTCAATGTGTAATGCAGATATTCCAAAATCTGAAAAAATCCAAAATCCAAAACACTTCTAGTCTCAAGCATTTTGGATAAGAAATTAATTAATCAATTAATTTATTTATTTATGTTGAGATGGAGTTTCGCTCTTGTTGCCCAGGCTGGAGTGCAATGGCACGATCTTGGCTCACCACAACCTCCGCCTCCTGGGTTCAAGCGATCCTCCTGCCTCAGCCTCCCGAGTAGCTGGGATTACAGGCATGCACCACCACACCTGGCTAATTTTTTGTATTTTTAGTAGAGACGGGGTATCTCCATGTTGGTCAGGCTGGTTGCGAACTCCCAACCTCAGTTGATCCGCCCGCCTTGGCCTCCCAGAGTGCTGGGATTACAGGCGTGAGCCACGGTGCCAGGCCTGGATAAGAAATATTCAACCTGTATTTTATTTATGTCTCCTCAGGCTACAATTTGGAGGTTGCTTTTCTTTCTAAAGGTGCAATACTTGCTATCACTAAACTTTCCTGAGGGAAGATACGTGAACAATAAAAAATAAGTCCAAAATGTATTTTCTTTAGAGGGGGTAACACACTTTTAAAAATTTAACTTACAAAATCTATTTTTAAATTTCTTATCTGAATAATAATACAGTGGTAACTACAGAAGGGGGTAATACACAGTCTTTGAACATTACAGGGGTTTTCAACAGTTTGCAAAGTCTATAGAGCTCCTCAAGATAAGGCTCCTTTCAGAGCCTGATAAATGTGGTAACTGTAACACAATTATTGAGTTTGGTTACAGGTTAGTTATATGTAAAAATAAAAGAAATATAAAAATACTATTATAGTTTGATTTGTAAAACACTGTGAGTGAGCAAAAGGAATCTAGCTATAATCACCATTGTTGGAAGGTAGGATGGGGATACAGCAACAGAGAACAAGTCTCACATTTCAGAGCAGGCCATATCAGATAGAATTTTAAAAATCAGCTAACATTTATTAATTGCTTACTCTACACCAGGCACTGAACTGACAAACATCTAATCCTTTGGAGGCAAGCATTGCAATTATCCCATTTTAATAAACACAGAAACAATGATTTGCTCAGGACCACACAGTAGTCAAATAACGGAGCTAGAGTGAAACCTGGAAAATCTGACTCCACAGGGTCCACAACTTCTCTTTGCTGCCTATACTTAAGCTAGAGTACAATTCAGGATTTAATAAGCTTTTAAAAACAGTACATCAACAGCATAAAGAAATAAATCTCCAAGGCATCTTGATGAGTTAACAAAAAGTAATTTAAAAGGAAATGAAATACTATAATTCTTTCTCCAAGTCCTTCTTAAAGAATAACAGCTATTACCATTTGGGGGTACCCATTATATGTCAAGCCCTGTTCTAGGTATTTAATATGTCTCCTCATTTAATCTAACACCTTATAAGGCAGGGATGGTAACTCCTTTTCACAGGTGACATAAGTTCAAAGAATAACTTATTCAAAGGCAAATGGCTAGTCAGTCAGGGCTAAAATATAAACACAGGTCTGCTCCATTTTCCACATTAAGAATCTCTTAAATTGCACTTTGAAAAAAATCTTTATTTTCCTTAAAGAATAAAGCAAGGTTAGGATATTAAATTTGAAAGGGTGTGAAAGTATCTATAGTCCCACCACCCCAAAGAGTAGCTATATATATCTTGGTATTTTCTCCTCATTTTTTTTTTTAAACAGGGTTGTGGCCATATTGCATATACACTTATGTATCCTGATTGTTTCACTGGCAACGGATGTTTCTCCAAGTGTTTACAGAATTTTCACGGGCAAGCTGTAGCTGCTACACAATGGTTCACCATGTGGCTCTGGCATGACTCACACAGCCATTCCTCTATTTTTGAACTTTCAGGCAGTGTTCCATTGTGCACTATTATAAACACAAAGTGAATAAGCAGCTTGGTATATAAAGTTTGACTATGTTTTAAATAATTTCCTGCAGTTTGTAGGAGGGGAATTACAAATTCAAAGGATAAATCATTAAAAAGGTTCTTTACATGTCAAGTTGCATTCTGAAACAAATAACTTTAGATAACTGAGGAAAGTACTGCAGCAGCCTAAGTATGAAATGATGGTGGCTGGGACTAGCATGGTGGCTGGGACTAGGATGGTGCGGGGGCGGGGGTGGATATAGAAAAAAGTGGATGGGTTTAAAATACATTTTCAAGGTAGAAGTGACATAAGAATCTGCTAACAGACTGGATGTGAGTGGGCAAAAAGAGGGACAAGAAAGATGGTGTCCAGGTTTTTTGTGGTGCCATTTATTGAGATGGGTTAGAAGGGGAGTAGGAATAAGCCAAAGCAAATTTTACATAATAGGAAAGAAAGAAAACAAACAAGATTATTAGAACATTTATGTTGATTTAGAAAATGTAAAAGATATGGAAGTCAATACAGTCTCAAAACAAAATGGATCTTGATAAATGCTAACAACAATACTTGCACTAATTTTCACGGTATCAAGGGAAGTTTTAAAAACTAAAAACAAAGAAACATCTAAAGAGAGCTTACTAAATACTTAGTAGGAACTTAAGACATTTGGATCAATGTCTTAAAAATACTACTGGAGGCTGGGCATGGTGGCTCATGCCTGTTATCCCAACACTTTGGGAGGCTGATGTGGGCAAATAGTTTGAGCTCAGGAGTTTTAGACCAGCCTGGGCAACATGGTGAAACCCTGTCTCTACAAAAAATACAAAAATTAGCCGGGTGTGGAGGCATGTAACTGTAGTCCCAGCTATTCGGGAGGCTGAGGTAGGAGGATCACCTGAGCCTGGGGAGGTTGAGGCTGCAGTGAGCTGTGATTGAGCCACACTGTACTCCAGCCTGGGCGACAGAGTGAGACTCTGTCTCAAAAAAAAAAAAAAAAAAAAAAAAAAAAAAAATTAAAAGAAAAAGGAAAACAAAAAAAATTTGTTTCCAATGTTGGCTGCTACACTAATGTCATGAACATACTTTGGGTATATCTTTGGTTACATTCTGAGATAAATCTGTAAGGGCAAATTAAAATTGCTAGAATAAAGCAATTTTGCTTCATACACCTGTATGAAGATTGGTATTCACTGCTAAAGTGAACCAGTTTATACTTTCACCATTGGTGTGTGAGGTCTCCCTGAATCTTCAGTGATAATGAAATTACCAACTTTCAATATCCTTGGCAAAATGGTCGGCTTATTATTTTTATTTGTGTTCTTTCATTACTAAAATGAAAAATTTTATCATATTTATTGGCCATTTGTATTTCTTCTTTTCTTGTTTTTTCTTTTTAGGCTAGTCAAATGAAGCAGCGGGAGTGAAGAAGGAGCAAAGAAATCTATAACTGGTTGTGATCAATTCGTTGTAAAATACAACCTCACTGGGACTAGCCTGTGTTTCTTTTTTTGTGAACTGTCAGTTCATGCACCCAACTTATCTTCTATAGGTCTTAGACACTTTAGAGTGCTCTGCATAAAAAAAAAAATTAAAACTCTTTGTTATAAATCATTGTAATTTTTCTTGAGCTTGTTTGCATTTGAAGTATGCATTATTTGAAGTTAAAAGTTTACTTTTTTTTTTTTGAGATGGAGTTTTGCTATTGTCACCCAGGCTGGAGTGCAATGGCATGGTCTCAGCTCACTGCAAACTCTGCCTTCCGGGTTCTCCTGCCTCAGCCTCCCATAGGCATGTGACACTGCACCCAGCTAATTTTTGTATTTTTAGTAGAGATGGGGTTTCACCATGTTGGTCAGGCTGGTCTCGAACTCCTGAGCTCAGGTGACAGGTGATCTGCCTGCTTTGGCCTCCCAAAGTGCTGGGATTACAGGCGTGAGCCACCCGGCCAGCCCAAAAGTTTAATTTCTATGTAGCTAAATGTATCCTTTCATGTGGCTTTTGATGTATGAAAAAAAAACTTAAGAATTTTGGAGATAACCCATTATCCATGTTTGTTGAAACAAATGGCTAGTTATAAAATCACTCACATTGGCCTCCAATTAAAGTAAATTCACTTATCTCCAAACTCTAATTTAAGGCATTTCTTTAAGCATTTTAAGTATTTGGACGTCAAAATCTAAGGATCTCCTCTTCCAATCTTTATTATGCTCTCGGCTCTTAAAGACAGAGTTACAAACATCACCCGTGCATTTATGATGATGGTATGCAGCAAACAATGAGTGTAACAAACGCACCATTTACATTCAGAAAGCATAGACACAATCCAAGTGCATCTATTTTTTCTTCAGCCCTTCCCTTACACAAATGGATTACCTTCAATGCAGGCAGGCTGAAGCCATCTGTAAAGTTATGTGCTTCCTCTTCTGAAATCTGCTCTTCACTAAGTCCAAGGCCCAGCTCTTTAAAAGGCACCACACAGATGTAGTTGGTTACATTGTCACTCTCAGAGTTCAGGGGGTAGGTTAAATTAGGTTAAGGCAATCAACAAAGCCTTTTCATGAAAGCATAAAAGATACAGTGAAATTGTCCTATATCACATTTACTAATCTTTATTCTGAACTTTCGGATGAGGAGATTTACAGCAGTTTTTAAACACAAATTAATTTTAAATATCTAATATATTAACATAATACCTCAGATATCTTGGATACTTGTGGATACAATTTTTAATGTCTAAAAAATTAACAGTTCAAGTCTTCAAAGCAAGTGATACGTTATTTATTTATTTTTTTGAGATGGAGTCTTGCTTTGTCTCCCAGGCTGGAGTGCAGTGGCACCAACCCAGCTCACTGCAACCTCGGCCTTTCAGGTTCAAGCAATTCTCATGTCTCAGCCTCTCGAGTAGCTGGGATTACAGGCATGCGCCACCACACCCAGCTGATTTTTGTATTTTTTTCTAGAGATGATGTTTTGCCATGTTGTCCAGGCTGGTCTTGAACTCCTGGCCTCAAGTGATCTGCCCGCCTCAGCCTCCCAAAGTGCTGGGATTACAGGTGTGAGTCACTGCGCTCAGCTCCGTTATTTTTGACACCTACCATTTGTAGCTGTATTGTGCACTTTACTGTGTCATGGTTCAGGGCCCTCACTATGCTATAGTAAATATTCTTTTCCTCTCAGTCTGCGTACTGCAGGACATTATTAGTTGAACGTTATCTGAAATACACAGACTGATATAAGTGGCACCAGGCCTGTTCTATCTAGCTTGTTTGACATAGACTACTGTTAGGTTTCCTCTGCCCTCATCCTTACAGACACATCAAAATCAATAATGATTTTTCCTTTTAATTATTTTTCTAAATAATTATTGATCGTGAACCATCTTTGCATTTCTAGCATATTCCTATTTGGTCATATTATAATAATCTTTTGATACAAACCAATATTAAATTTATAAATATTCCATTTAAACATTTTGTTTCTCCATTTATGAGATGGGTCTATATTCTTTGTAATACAACCGGTTTTTATTCTTTGTAATACAACATGTTTTGGTATTGAGATTACAGTATTTTCATAAATAAAATGATATAGGGAAACCTTCTAACCTTTTCTATAGTCTGAAATTTTTTTTAAATATAAAACCATCTGGATCTGGTAGTTAAAAAATTTTAAATTCACTTTGTTTTTGAATAGGTAATATATTCACAGGATTCAAAATTCATGAGGTATTAAGGGATACAGCAAAAACTACTTTCCACCTCTATTCCTTAGCCATGTAGTTCCACTATCCAAATGCAAAGGCAATTCCATTTACCAGTACCTTCTAAGATTGTTTATGCATACATACATAAGAGCAAATTCAAATATAAATGTGTATCTGGAGATATGTAGGTATATATGCATGCATGTACATAAATACATACATACATATTTATCCCTGTATAAACACACAGTCCCTTTTATGCACAAATTGAAGGATACAATAAATACCAATCCGTGCACTTTGTGGTTTTTTTTCACTTAATATAACTTGGAGATCCACATTAGAGCACTAAGAACTCTATCATTGTTTTTTAAAAATAGTTTCATATTTTGCATTGTCTACATATAAACCAGGTGTTTTCTTTTTAAAAATGAGTATTCTTTATCCTATGTCCAATCTCTTCAAGTTTTAAAATTCTTCCTAGGTCAATTTTGCAGATTTTTATTTTGATAAGAAATGAGGCTGGGCTCAGTGGCTCACGCCTATAACAATCCCAGGAATGTGGGATCCCTTGAGCCCAGGTGTTCGAGACCAATCTGGGCAAAATGGTGAAACCCTGTCTCTACAAAATGCAAAAAAATTAGCCAGGTGTGGTACTGTGTGCCTTGGTTCCAGCTACTCGGAAGGCTAAGGCAGGAGGATCACATGAGAATGAGACTACAGTGAGCCATGATCATGCCACCACACTCCAGTCTGGGTGACAGATGAGACACTGTCTCAAAAGAAACAAAAAGAACCATTTTCCCCTACATGTTCAAAGTTGCTGCTGTGCAGCTGCATATACTATCCCCTTACAGTTATTTTAATGTCTTCTATATCAATGGTTATCACTGTGTTCTCATTACTAATCTTGTATATTTCTGCTCTTTACTTTGATCAGGCAAATAAGGGTTTACATATCTTACTGGTCTTCTCAAAATGATTGGTGGATTCTTTTTTAGTTAAATTTATTAAGGTTTTTTATATGGAGAATATGATCTGGCCCCTGGCCACCTCTGTTTCATTTCATACTCTAACCTCCAACTTACTGTGCTCAACTCATGATGGTCTCCTTTCTATACTCCAATCATGCTAAATTCATTCCTGCCACAAGATCTTTCTACTCACTGGTCTATCTAACCAGCATACTCTTCCCCCAGATCTTTCTCAGCATGCAAACCTCAGTTTAAATGCCAGCTCCTCAGAGAGGCCTTCTCTTACCATCTAATAAAAAGCAGCACCCCACCGATCATTCTCTATCCTATTCCCGTTTTTTTTTCTTCATAGTAACTATTTTATCTGAAGAATCCCATCTGTCCATTTATTATTTTATTTTAGTTTATTTGAGACAGGCTCTCACTCTGTTGCCCAGGCTGGAATGCAGTGGCTGAAACACAGCTCACTGCGCCTTGACCTTTTGGGCTCAAGGAATCCTGCTGTCTCAGCCTCCTAAGTAGCTGGGACTGCGGGTGTGTGCCACCATGCAGCTAATTTAAAATAATTTTTTTTTTTTTTTTAAGAGACAAGGTCTCACTATATTGCCCAGGCTGGTCTCAAACTCCTGGGCTCAAGCCAGCCTCTGAAAGTGCTGGGGTTACTGGCATGAGCCACTGCACCAAGCCCATATTTTATTGATTATTTCATCTACTAGAAGGTAAGCTCCACGAGAATAAGGATCTTGTCTATCTTGTTCACTGCTAGGTCCCCAGTTTCTAGAAAAATGACTGGCACAAAGAACTCATACAGTCTGTAGTCTTTGATAGGCTAACCCTCTCACTCCCTACCCTACACTGAACTACAAGCTCCATAAGGCAGAGATCATGTCTATTATGTTTACCACTGTACGTCTAGTGATTAGCATATTGCCTGGCAGTCTGTGCTCCATAAATATTCACTGAATGACCAACAGTTCACATGCCACACTGTCATATCTCTATTTCTTTCCATATGTTTTTGCTTCCTTCTATCTGGAATGCAGACTCTTATCCTCATGGCCAACTTCTATTCATTCTCTGAAGCTCAACTTAGATGTCACCTCCCTGAAAGCATTCTCTGACTCCATAAACCAAGTATGTTGCCCTGCTATGTTGGAAGGCACCCACGGCACTTATATAATATTATGAATACTGATTTCTCTATTGATCACATTCAAAAGTCTTTAGAAGTAGGTAGTACATATTTTTACTCAGTTTTCCTAGCACCTGGAAGAATGGTTGACATATAGCAGACTGGCATTTAGGCAATGGGGAATAAAATGGAAAAGTTCTTAATAAAAATTAAAATGCTTTCTCTCCATTTCATATATATGTGAAATTTCCATATATATATATATATATATAGAAAGAGAGAGAAAGAGAGAGAAAAATGGTTTCAAGTCATAAGTCCTACAGTCAAGACACAACTTCATCCGTTAGTAGTTGTATGATACTGCACAAGTCACTTAACCTCTATTTCAGTTTTCTCATAAAATGGAGACAAGAAAATCTAGCTACAAAGGTTTGTGTAAGGATATGATAGAACATAAAGCACCCTGTAAACTTTAAGTATTATATTTATCAGTGCTACAATACCCAGCACCCTGAAGTGGCAAAGTTGTCTTTTTACCTTCTACTTAGTCAGGATTTAACTTATCTATATGTCTTTACTAAAATAAAGCTCTTATATGCCTTTATTTTCTGGCTAATAGAACTAATTTCCTATTTTAATAAATTTAAGTGACAGACTTATTGTCATGCAGTCTTTGGGTGCTTACTGTATGCTAGATGATGTTTGATCACTTTATATGGATTAACTCATTTGATCCTAACAAAAATCCAATAAGGAAGATGATGTTATTATTGCCATTTTAAACATGACTAAAGCAAGGTATAGAGAGGTTAAGAAACTTGCTTAAAGTCACTTAGGAAGTAACTGATACAGCCAGTGTTTGAACTTAGCCATTCTGCTCCTAGAACCTGTTTTTTTGAAAAGGGAAGGATTTCCAGTTGCCAGTTTATTAACATGCCATGATGCAAATCTGCCATGTTGAGAAATTTGTTTAAAATGTCAGACCTAGCAAAGCCAGGCTCTTTCGACTTCATTCTTTGGATGAGTAAAGGAAGAGACTTCAAGTTTTTTCCTTGTTTAAAAAGCAGCCACAGAAGAACAGAACTTTCTTCCTGTCTGTTATTGTCATTCCCCCAGGAATGCATTTCCAGTTTTAACATAGAAGTGATGATGGAAATTAGCTTCAAAATAGGCAATCTCACTTTACAGTAAACTTTCACAGGATACAACTATAATATCTATATTCAGGACTCCAGAAACATTGCTTAGTTTCATATATAAACAGAAAAGGATATTTTTTCAGCATATATAGGGTAGCTAGCCTTGCTGCTTGGAAGTTGGCTCTTAGAGTTCGGTAGACAGCTTTCCGAAGACCGATGAGATGCTGACTTGGATGCTGTCCAGCTTTATTAAATGGGCAAGCAGCACTGACCCTGTCAAGCAAACTTGAAAAGTAAAATGTGATACAACTGTACAGGTGTCCTAAAGTTTTTGTTTCCTAAATCCACAATTCTATTAAATGTAGAAAACAAATTCCTCTTTCATGATCTTCACTAGAAAATGATTATACATATGTCAACTCAGGTCTCATAAAATAGTCATTTCTGTGACTAGATATATATATATATGTATATATAGACAACCACTAAAAAAAAGACAAAAAAGTAACATCTCAAAGAGCAAAGGCTTCCTCTGATGTGGGGAAACAATGGATTCTGGCTGAGATATAACAGAAATGTAGAAATATTTATTAAGAATTCACATCTTTTTTACATAGACACTATGCTTGCTAACATATATTAGAGAAGAGCTACTTTATATTCAGTTTTCAAAACCTATATCCATAGGAAGTATGAAGACCTTAATTATAAACACTTTTAAATTCTTAATATACATTTACGTACATTCATCACATATGTTCACTGATCATATTTTGGTCACTTGTACAGAAAAAATACTGTATAGAAATACATTCTGTACATTCATAAAAGTAGGGTAAAATTACTTACCCACCTGCTGCCACTGGCACTTACCTACTCAAAATGAAGTAGGGGACGTGGAAAGATAACAGGACCAGTGGCCAACAGGGGAATACAAGTAGAAAGGCAAAGTAAGGGTTACTGCATAGTAGCATAGCTACTCTCAAAGCTGTTCAAGAGGAAGCACATTTCATGGCACTTCCCATAAGATTAATGGGGAGTACCTAATTTGTAACAATGACATACAATGTATTACATTTCATAACTTACAGTATGCATGAGTAAATACCTGGTTATCAGATAAATTTTTTCACCTAACCAGTAATCTTTCCCAACAGTAAAACAAAATATTGGCATTTGTAAATTGCTTATACTATAACACAAAGCTATAAAACAACACACCTAACTCAAAACTTTAAAAATGTTAAACCATACTAAAATGTATTCAGGTATTAAAAATCTATAAAAACCAAATTTTAAAAAAATCTATAAAAAGCAGAGGATGATGACTGACAGGCTTATGTTAAGACAAGGGAATGAAGGCAAAAAAGGTTTCAATTATTTGTGAGAGAGGACAATTTGAGTCAGAAACAAAACAGCATTCATGATTTCAATATATGGCACTACTGCTTGTGCTCCATTTTACTAAATCAGTTTTAAAAACTGTCTAATTTTGAAAATGTCTAAAAAATTATGATTCAAGACTTATTATTCATTTTTCAACCCATTATCCAGTTAGATAGAGACAAAGGAAGCACAATTTCTTCCAATACTTCCCTTCGTCTGTCATCTGAATGGGTAGAAGTCATAATCTGGAAGGTAAATCATGTCTAACTGGCCCACTTTACCTCTTCGTGCAAATTCCATGGGGACAGATAAAGTTGGAAAATGACACAAGGCACAGAATCCTCTATACATGCCTAACCATTAGTTGAACAAAGCCACTTTGTTCAACCAGTAAGTCCTCTCAATAAAATAAAAAGGAACTATTACTTTTTTTTTTGTTTTTTTTTTTTGTTTTTTTTTGAGACGGAGTCTCGCTCTGTCGCCCAGGCTGGAGTGCAGTGGCGCGATCTCGGCTCACTGCAAGCTCCGCCTCCCGGGTTCACGCCATTCTCCTGCCTCAGCCTCCCGAGTAGCTGGGACTACAGGCGCCCGCTACCACGCCCGGCTAATTTCTTTTTGTATTTTTAGTAGAGACGGGGTTTCACCGTGTTAGCCAGGACAGCTACGATCTCCTGACCTCGTGATCCGCCCGCCTCGGCCTCCCAAAGCGCTGGGATTACAGGTGTGAGCCACCGCGCCCGGCCGGAAATATTACTTATTTTAAGCATGATTTTTTTTAACTTTTAAAATTTGACACTTAAACAACTTAAAAACGTGCTATCCTTTAAGTCAATAAGAAGTAGACTTCAACTAATGCAAAGACAAAAATCAACAGATGCTAAGAACTTTTATACTTTTTTTTTTGAGACCAAGTCTGTTGCCCAGCCTAGACAGAATCTGTTGTCTCCAGTTCTGTTGCCCAAACTGGAGTGCAGTGGCACAATCTTGGCTCACTACAGCCTCAACCTCCTGGGGTTTAAGCAATCCTCACACCTCAGCCTCCCGAGTAGCTGGGACTACAGGTGTGTGCCACCACGTCTGGCTAATTTTTTATTATTTGTAGAGATGGGGTTTTGCTAGATTGCCTAGGCTAGTCTTGAACTCCTGGGCTCAAGTGATCCTCATGCCTCGACCTCCCAAAGTGCTGGGATTACGGGTGTGAGCCATTGTGCCTGGCTGACTTTTATACTTTGATTGAGAAGAAAGAGAAATTAAAAAATCCATCTTATGTCTTGGGATTGTGTGTAGAACACAAGAGAGTAAAGAACAAGATAACTACTAGGATTCTTCCATTTCTCTGTTCCATGATTTTTTAGAAACAGTGTTTATCTCAAGATTGTGTAGTGTTCTAGAGCAGAACAGAGTGAAGGATGCGATGGCTACCAGAGGTTCTTCACTCCCTCTTTTCATGATTTTCTAGATACAACTAATTAAGAGCTATGAATGTTCTTCACCATATGCTTACTTTCCCCCACCTATAGATTGCAAAAGTTATATAGGTTATATAAATTATTAAATATACTAGCACACAACTGTCATCTGTTAGTGTTTGGCAGGTGTCCAGTGTACTGCAAGCCGGGTTTAGAATCAGATGGAATGGATATGAATATTCACCATTTATAATTCTATGCCTTTAGTTGTATGCAAAAGTGACTAGTATAGTATATGGAATATAGTTGGTGCTCAATAAATGTAACTTTCCCTTTAATAATAGATTAGTCAATATATCCTACAGCTTAATATACTTACAGCTAGACTGGTGAATATTTAATTTCCTGTAAGAATGGAAAACATCACTATTTGCATGATATTCTGAGAGTATCAGTGCTATAATATCTGCTAATATTTACCTGAACAGTTATTAGTACATGTCAAGAGTTTTCAAAATGCATTTATAGCAGATACGTCTATCATAAAGAAGGCATTTGAAAGGGAGTAATGGGAGCAAGCATTTACTGGGTAACTACTGCACGTTAGGTTCAGTATTAGACACTCTCTATATATTATCTCATATAATCACATGGTAACATACAGAAACAATCATGATCTCCAAAGTACTTTAGTTCCTCAAAGCAGATAAGCAGAATCATACTACATATTAAATCTAGCACATAATGTATTTATTCCTTCACTTAGCAGTTAATTGACTTTAGTAAGTACTAAAGAGAAAAGCACTTTTTTTTCCTATAAATGCAACATAGAAATGAAAATAGGTAATAAATATTCTCCTTTATGGAGTAGAAAATAATCATTTAAGAAATAAAATAAAAAATGAACTCACAGTGTAAATCCTCTGGAAATCACTTCGGTTTCTTGAATGAGACGTAAAGCTTTTCTCACGAGGTTAGTAAAAGCTCGGCTGTTTGTGGCCATATCTTCCAAATGAACGCTGTATTTTTTTAGGGTCACTTGTAGTTTGGCTGTCCTCCATAATCTCAAAGCTCTTATGACTAGATACACAAATAGAATCACTCCCCATACCAGCCAGGAAGACACAATCCACCAAGTGGGAAGCATAACGAGCAAGCTAATGAAGGCAAATAGCATTGAGAGATCCCTGGGAACAAGAAAGGAAGAAAATGATATGCATCAGATTAGAGAAAGAAAGATGAATTACTTTAATCAGTAAAAACAAAATTTAAATTTAGGTTTACTAAATAAACAAAATGCTAGCTTCTTTGTAAAGCATAACTTAAAAATATATGACATTTAAGAAGGTGATATGAAAGATTTTTAAAATACCTCGCAACTAGACAATAGTGCTTAGGTATTAACATCTGAGCTGATAAATTTAGGTAAGAAAACAGGTATCTTCTGGAATCAGGTAAAGCTGATTTCACAAAAGAAACTCAAATTCTCTGTAGGTGCTGACTGAATGCTGGGCAGAACCAACAAAAGGCCTCTACATTTCCTACATATACATAATCTGGAGCTAGAAATACCACCCATCGCCTGCAGGATAAAATCAAACTTCATTAGCTCAGTCTACAAAATCCTTCAGAAGTTGGCCCAGAACATGTCTTGAGTCAGATCAGCATCCCAGCCCTCAACAACAAGCACTGTAAGCCAGAACATCTCTTCCTTCTCTTTCCTTTTTGCCTGGTGTCATCTTATATTTAATACCAAAATCCTATGCGTTCAAACCTTCCTCTGACACCAAGTCTTCTGTGAAGATTTTACCAAAAGCTTGAAATAGTTACTTCTAATTTTAGCCAACCCCTCTTCTGTGACCCCAAAGAAATTGCTACATTTCTCTTTATGACATTAATAAAAATGATAATAAATATAACAATAGGCATCTTCTGAAACCACTTTTAAAAAAATAAAAAATATATGGAATCCTTAACCTAAAAAGCAAATTAGAGATTTTAAAATCCGATTTTATAGATTTAAAAGTAAAAATACTATTTCAGAGATATTATAAATCCCTTTTCCTAAAATCAAACTTTATTTGCATAGAAACACATACTAGATCAAGAATATGTACACATTTTTCCAATTAGAAATGATACACACTTGATGAGTAATTGTTTGAATAAAGTCCTCTAATTTTAAATAATCATCATCAATTTGGAATATACATACTTACCACAGACCATGATATGGACAAGGTTTGTACTTTTATACTACTTTAATTGAAACAAAAATATGTACACATTTTAAAATTCATATCAATTACAAGTCTAACAGACTAAAATACATCTTTAAAGCAACGAATGCTTTGGTGAAAATGTGTATATATAAGAAAGAGGGGGCCAGGCACAGTGGCCCACGCCTGTAATCTCAGCACTTTGAGAGGCACAGGTGGGAGGACCACTTGAGCCCAGGAGTTCGAGACCAGACTGGGCAACACAGTGGGACCCCTTCTCTACAAAAAATTTAAAAATTAGCTGGGTGTGGTTGCATGCATCCGTAGTCCCAGCTATTCAGGAGGCTGAGGCGGAGGGATCACTTGAGCAGGCTGCAGTAAGCCGAGATCATGCCACTGCACTCCAGCCTGGGTGACAAAGCAGGACCTTGTCTCAAAAAAAAAAAAAAAAAAAAGAAAAGAAAAGAAAGAGGGGAGTATAAGGGGGATGTGTCTGAGAATAGCTGAAAAACATCAGCAATATTTGGAAAGAGTTATAATAATCATATTGCAAAGAAAATCACATGCAATTTCTTATTAAATATTTGCCCTGGCCAGGTGCAGGGGTTCGTGCCTGTAATCCCAGCACTTTGGGAGGCTGAGGCAGGCAGATCACTTGAGTTCAGGAATTCAAGACCAGCCTGGGCAACGTGGCAAAACCCTGTCTCTGCAAAAAATACAAAAATTAGCCAGGTATGGTGGCATGCTCCTATAGTCCCAGGTATTTGGGAGGCTAGGGCAGGAGGATCACTTGAGTCTAGGAGGCCGAGGCTGCAGTGAGCCGAGGTCACACCACTGTACTCCAGCCTGAGCAACAGAGTGAGACCCTGTCTCAAAAAATAAGTAAATAAATAAATATTTGCCCTAATTTCCTTTAGAATCCTTTACTTTTTAGATAATACTGGCAATACCATAAAGCAAAATCTCATCATATACTTTTGTATGTTAATAGTAAACTCTAAAATCATTTATAGGTCTCATAGTTGCTTGATTATATTTGTGGGTAAAGGAAAGTTAGTAAAGTAGTAAATTCTTAAAACCTATGGTTCCTTCTATCAGCTCCTTAAACTCTTGTATTTTTGAAGGATAAGAAGCTTTACTTCTTCATGATCATATCTGAGTGACTGCAGAATGAAGCATTTGTCAGTGTGACAGGGAAGACATAAATACAGAACCTTGAGGCCAATGAATGTAACTGCCTATATAACTTGAACAGTTTGAACAGTGATTTAGTGTACTTCTTGATTCATTCCTCCCTTCTATGTCAAATTTAATAAAGTACTTTAACAGGAAGAAGACATCAATAATTTTTTATATATAATCGCTTTTTGCTACACATTCTTTTTTTTTCTTTTAACAGATTATTGCTTGGGACTTCTGCTCTAGACCCAAATAGTTCAAGAGGTTGAAAAGTTTTAGGATGGTCTGAATGAATCATCAAATCACATTCCCTGTGATCTTTTCTCAGCCAACACAGCCAGAATCAACTGCCTACCTCCATGTCCCATCCTATTCTTGGTGTCTCTACAATATAGTTACGATAAAACCTATTAATTATAAAGAAACACAAAGAAGGTTAGGTTTGCATGCACACATGTGAATAGGTGTATGGGTAAAATAAATTCTTTTTTTTTCCCCCTTAGAGACAGGGTCTCGCTTTGTTGCTCAGGCTGGAGTGCAGTGGTGTGATCATGGCTCACTGCACTCTGCAACTGCTGGGCTCAAGCAATCCTCCCATATCAGTCTCCCAAGGAGCTAGGTCTACAGACATATGCCAACATACCTGAACTCATTTTTTCATGTTTTGTAGAGATGGGATTTTGCTACGTTGCCCAGGCTGGTCTCAAACTCTTGGCCTTAAGCAATCCTACCACCTCAGCCTCCCAAAGTGTTGGGATTACAGGCATGAGCCACTGCACCTGGCAGAGTAACTTTTTGGCACTTGTTATACCCATTTGCTAGGTTGCTGAGCACAGAACTAATTTTAATGAGTTGGAAGTATATAATAACCAAATTGGATTTTTTTCCCTAGCTTCACTTTAAATAGTATTTACTTTAGAAAGGCACTTCCCCCCCCATATTGTTACTTTAATTGTACTGCTAAATGTATGGAATGTTTATGCCTTTACAATGGAGAGCACAATGATGGGTTTCCTCTGCTAATACTCTATATGTAAGCAGTCAAAGAATAGGTGTTTTCTGGACAGTACCAAATATTAGGGGTTGCCAGGGAGCAAAGTGTTGGAAGGTGTCCATTTTCCTGTTGTTGAGATTGCCCTGCAGACAGGATACTGGGATCAAGTAGCTCAATCAGCTCCACATCCTCTTGTAACAGGACTTCCTGTTGCAGGATGGTATGTAATGAGTCGAGTCGGAATCCAATATCCTTGCCATTAAAATACCAGAAGAGAGGTATTAACACATATATAATATTGCATTAAACGCTAAGCTCCTAATGTACTAATAAAATTTGGTGGTGTTTATTTTCAGAAGATACTTCAAGAAGAAACAACAGTCCAATCTACCTTCAGTATGATAGCTGGGTTTTATTTTCACTGTAAATGTGAAACAATAAAGGTTGAGCTAGACATTATTGAGCCATCAGATGTAAAAGATAAATTTTTAATAACAAGATGTAAAGTAATTACAGATTAACAAACTTGTCTAGTTAAGCCTAATTGATTAAATTGCTAGGGCACGACATGGAAAATATAATCCTATAACATAAAAGATGCTGTCCCTGAAGCTGTAACAATATAGCCAATATTTAAGAATTTTATTAGCAGGATCAAGGCCTCCTAAAAATGGATATTCAGATATTTAAAAATACACTATTAAGGAATGCAATGTAAAATCACACTAACATTTGCATAGCACTTTATAGTTTACAAAATGCCTTCACATATACGAGCTCATTTATTTCTCCTTCTCTTCTTTCTATTCATCTATCAAGGAATATCTTCTATAAGCCAGGCATCAGGCTTGACACTGAAGACACAAAATGAAAAAGATATACAAGTCTCTATTCTTAAAGAGTTCGTAGTTTAATGAAGTGACCCAAAAAGTAAACAGTTGCAATATAACATGCAAAGGAGTGTGATGAAATACACCTAGAGTACTATGAAAATGATATAGAGGGACCAAGCCTGTAATGAAGTCAGAGAAAGTAAAAGAGGTGAAGCCTGAGCTAAGTTTTAAAGGATGAACAAAAATTGACCAGACAAAGGAGTTGGAGAAGTGGGATGGTACAGGATAAAAGCCTTTCTAATTTGGGGAAGTGTGAGTCGTCGATATTAGATGATATTATTAATAGATTGTGCACAGAGTGCACATGGTAGAGAGGTGAGAGATGAGGTAGCACTGTTAGGGCAGATAGGTGAATTCTCACAGTAACCCTGTGAGAGTTACTAACTTTCCTTTATTTATCATCCTCCTCTCCATTATGTAGGGGAGAACACCAAAGCCCAAAGAGATTAAGTAACTTTCCAGAATTTTGATTTCAAATCCTAAGCGTTTGGTAGCTGTGTTTCCCTGCATATAGTCTGCCTCAAAAGAAAATTTAAAGTTGTATTTTGTATTAAATTTAAACAAATA
Source organism: Pan paniscus (assembly GCF_029289425.2). Classification (NCBI taxonomy): domain Eukaryota; kingdom Metazoa; phylum Chordata; class Mammalia; order Primates; family Hominidae; genus Pan; species Pan paniscus. The sequence continues at coordinate 103,332,759 of NC_073259.2, read as the reverse complement.
GAGGCCGGGTGCAGTGGCTCACGCCTGTAGTCCCAGCACTTTGGGAGGCCAAGGTGGGCGGATCACCTGAGGTCAGGATTTCGAGACCAGCCTGGCCAATATGGTGAAACCCCATCTCTACTAACATACAAAAATTAGCTGGGCATGGTGGCACATGCCTGTAATCCTGGCTACTTGGGAAGCTGAGGCAGGAGAATCTCTTGAACCCAGGAGGCGGAGGTTGCAGTGAGCCGAGATTGTGCCACTGCACTACAACCTGGACAACAGAGCAAGATTCCATCTCAAAAAAAATAAAAATAAAAAATAAACCAAAACCAAACAAACAAATTTAGTGCTAGAGTGATCCTACTATATGATCAAAATAAAGAGAATGATGGACAAGGCCATTAGCAATTAAAGTAAAACCTGTTAGGTCTAGGGTGTGAAGGCAACAGGTTTGCTCTTCTTAGTTAACTTAATCATTCCCACACCACACATTCCAGGCCTAGCTGATCATAATGAGGACTTCAGTAAGAATGAGGTGAACCATGTATCAAACTGAGCCCATGACCTCTTGATCAGGGTTATATGCCACTTTTAGAGAAGAAGATTTTTAATATTAGGTGCATTTAGATATATTTTATTTATCTTCAGTCCAAAAAGAGAGCATCTTCTCAATGGAATGTTGATCTTTCTTTTAGCCTGATATGGCTTTTTTTTTTTTTTTTTTTACCATCTACTGACACACTCTGCATGTACCTCTGCAGCACTTTTATGTTTCATATTTGAACAACTGCCTCTTCTCTCTTCCTACAATTCTGATTCTAACATTAGGAACCACTTAATTTGACATCCCACCCCACTTTCATAAAAACAGAGCAACACAACTCACTTTATACTATTGTTCAGAGGGGAGAAAAAAGGAGCGCAGGGGCATGGTAGCTTTTTGAGTAATCTCTGAAATTGATCTTACTATTTGGTTCCCCAATTAGACACAGCCATATTCAATGCAAGTATTAAAAATCAAACTTTTGCTACAAAAGCTTTAGACCATACCTTTTATGAGACTTCTATGTACCTATATAAGGTAAGTTTGAAGAAGCCTAACTAGTTGAAGGCTAAAGCTGACAGAGAGTGGAAAAGCCAGTAATATTCAATGGCAGTGCTCTCTCTTCACAGATATTCTGCTTAATCAGTTACTCACTTTCTTTAACACCATTCCCTGGCATCAGACTTATGTGAAAAACTGGGATAACACCTCCCCAAAACCAACGTGCTTAGAGGAAGTATTAATAGCATTAGGAATATCTGATTTAAGAATGTGACAAACCGACTGGGCACTGTGATTCACCCCTGTAATCCCAGCACTTTGGGAGGCTAAGGCGGGCAGATCACTTGAGGCCAAGAGTTCAAGACCAGCATGGCCAACAGAGTGAAACCTCATCTCTACTAAAAATACAGATATTAGCCAGGTTTGGTGGCGTGCACCTGTAGTCCCAGCTACTTGTGAGGCTGAGGCACAAGAATTGCTTGAGCCTGGGAGGCAGAGGTTGCAGTGAGCCGAGATGGTGCCACTGCACTGCAGCCTGAAAAATAGAAGGAGACTCTGTCTCAAAAAAAAAAAAAAAAAAAAAAGTGATCAACCAACAACCTACAATCATCTATGAATACAAATAAACTTGAAAGGCACCAAGACACTCCAAATAACTAAAACAATGTTATCTTAGTGATTAGATTGCCTCATATAGAGGAAAAACTTGAACTATATTCTGATTATTATAACGGTTTAAATTGAATCAGATTAATGAATTAAGTTTCTTTCTTAAGGATAAAATGTAAAATTAGATATTACTCTTTGATTATAAAAATAAGAACTGCAGAAAACATGTTAACTGTGTTACAAGGTAACAATCAAACTTCCAGAAAAATTGACACCTGCAAATTAAGAAACATGTCATGACAGTCCTATTTGGACTGGGAAGCCCAGATCCAGGTCTCAAACAAATGAAGAAACTGAAAAGGTGCTAATTCTGATCGATTTAAATATTAGCAGGTATCACCTGCATGGCTGGAGGCTCTATGCTCCTGGGATGTGTACTATGTAAACTTTGGCACATTTTCAACAAGTCTGAGTGCCAGGACTTAGTGTCTAGCTTTATATCCTTGCTCCACAACTTAAGCATGTTAATAAGCTCTCTGTGCCAGTTTCCTCTTTGGCAAAAGTGGGATAATAACAGTAGCTACTTCACAGGGTTGTTATGAGGATTAAATAAGTCAGTATCTATAAAATACCAAGAAGAGTGGCTCATAGTAAGCACTGTATATTAGCTATTACTGTTGTCACTATCTATGCAATAACTGAAACAATAAAGAAAAGCACACGTTGGATATATTACAATACAAAAACTTATAGAACACAAAGTAATTATTACTAGGTTGATGCAGAAAATAAGAGACACAATAGGCTGAAGTTTCGGGAAAGCTTTGAGAAAAAGTTAGGAGTGCTTATTGAAAAGATTCTAATGGATCAAGAAAAAAAAAAAAAAACAGAAAGTATTCCATCACAGTATAAGAGCACAAACATAGACATACAGAATAAGTACGGAATAAAGGAAAATGAAGACTGGGTTCATTGATACAAATACTGGTGGACAAAGCTGGAAAGGTAGGTTAGGGCCAAATTATGCAGACTCTTTAGTGCTGACGTGACAAATTTGGACTTGATTTGATTGATAAAGATCTTTCTAGGATCTAAATAGGGAAGTGGCATGAGAAAGTACTTAGGAATTCCTTTCTGCATGGATGAAATGAAAGGTTATGAGAAGGCACAGATAAAAAATTAAGAGATTTTGATTTCTTTTTCCTTAGGGATGAAGAAGAGAACTTATTCATTTGTCAGTATTCTTCAAAGATCTTAATCACTTTGGATATCATGGGGCTTTTGATACAAGGATCAAATAAGATAACACGTGTGAAAGCACTTTATAGGCTAAAAGGCACTTAAAAAGTGCCATTACCACTACCCATCATGGTTGCTATAAAGGATTTTTTTAATTTTTAAGAAAAGTACTATAAAAATGAACATTAGTAAAATGTTCAGATATCACAGAGCAATTGCCAATATTCTTACAAAGGAAATGAGGGCCTGCTTCAATATCTGTATAGCTAACAACATTTTAAATACGTCACAATCAAGGGGAAAAAGTCAAGCAATCTCACGCCAAAAGCCAACTTGGCAATTTCTTGTTCCATTACTAGTAAACTAATCCTTAGGTATGTATTCTTATAGTTCTCCATAATATAGGCACAAAAGGGATGCATACAGAAGCTGGCACTGTATAGTGAAACATCACATGAAACATGTGGCCAGTGACACAGAATCAAGAATGAAAAGACCAGGCCTAGGCAGACTATGACTAAATCACAGAAAAATGTATATGGATCCATATACCTTACCACAGTCCTAGTATCACTGAAGAATGAGATGGCTCCACCTGGATAAAAATGGCATTATATGTAGACGATAAGACACTTCATTGACCTTCTCAATACACCTTCAACAAAGATGAAACCCTGAACAAAGAACTTGACAATTTGGATTGCTAAAAAAGTAATTTTAGTCAGCCGAAAAATAATAATACTTGAGCTAGAGAGGTCGTATGCTATAGCAGAAAGAGCATGGCTTTGGAACCAAGAGACCTGGGTTCAAATTCTGGCTCTATCACTTTCTAGCTGAACACTTTTAGACAATTCACTCAGTAAGTTATTAAAACAAACTGATTGTCTGAACCTTGGTTTTCTCATTACTGAAGCAGACTAAATCTTATAGTGTTGTTTAGATTACCAAATCAAAATGTGAAAGCACTTTGTAAACAATCTCCTTACAAATGTTAATTTACAGGAATGATAATTCTTAAGGTTACAGGCCAGCAGAGATCCTGAAATCTGCTAACTTGTAACTACATTACTCCTTCTGGGAGCCATGAGAACCACATAACTTGAATTTTTAGGCTATACTCCCTGGATTTTGTATTGTTAGGACGTCAGAAGGTGAAGTATTTCCCCCCTGGAGTTCTGTTACAGCAGAGAGTAGAAAAAAACAAAGCCTCACAAAAATCACAAAGACCTTTCAGGTTGACTGTTTCGAGTCTTTGGGAAATTCTGTGATTTAACAGATTGAATTGATCCCACTAATGACATATTCCTTTACCTATAGAGAGGGATACCTGTCAATGGAGGAAGAGGGCAATAGTAAATTAGCAATCTAACAAATAAAGTTTCAATAACTATCAGAGTATTCCATTCTGAGTGGCTAATAACCTCTTTAAAAGCTATAAACAATACCAGTAAGCCCAAATTAAAAGATCCTGAGTTACTGCAGAATCTCTAGTAAAAATCAATTGCTGCCCAAATTGATAGCAAAACAAATTCTGATTCACCAATTATTTCACTAATAACCTAGAACCCTGAAAAGTGGCAAAAAGAAGTGACCACTTACCAACTTGTGAAGTAAGTCATCTTTCTTATTGCACTGAGAAAAAAAAATCCAACTTTTGATGGTTTCGGCCACTTTTAACAGGATACCTTGCTGAAGGAAATGAATGACATTGTATAGGATTATTAAAAGCATACCCAAACAGCAGAAAAACTTCAAAGTACTTACCTCCAATCAATGAGAATTTATATCAGAAAAGGAAGAAAAAAATTGTCCAGGTTATATACCTTGTCAGTACATCTCAGCCTCCTGATTAGTTCCTAAATTTTGTTGCATATCAGGATCACCTAGAGATTTTAGTTAGAAACATATTCTTGGGCCCCCAAACTAAAGATTCTGATTCAATACATTTGGAATGAGGCCTGAAAATCCGATTTTTAAAGAGCAGGCAGAAGTCATTCTGAAGCAGCCCATTTATCCTGGGAAGACTATGTACTATGTCAACATGATGATAGTATTTATTTCAGAAAGAAAAATCATAGGGTGGTTACAAGTTCTCAAATATTAAGACCATTTCATTCCACAATACTAAGTCAAAAAGATACTTTGACCATTTTAGAAAAACTGTCACATATTGATAAAAAAGCTTTACTACTGAATCAACCAAAAATTCAATTTACCTTAATAGCCCATTCCTTGAGCATGCCAGTAAGTGCAGTTTATATTCATTGAGTGATTACTATATCCCAGGTACTGCAAAGGGTCATGGGAAAAAAGATAAATACATGTAACTATTGTTTTCAAGAACTTAGTATAGAAGAAGAGACAATATAAAGAATTACAATCAATGTAAAGTCTGAAAAAGTATTGGAAAAGAGGAGGTCAGAGAGGAGCTAACACTGGAGTTCAGTCCTAACGGATGAGTAGGAATTTAACAAAGAAGGGAAGAACGAGTTGGGCACGGTGGCTCATGCCTGTAATCCCAGCACTTTGGGAGGCCGAGGAGGGCAGAGCACCTGAGGTCGGGGGTTCGAGACCAGCCTGACCAACATGGAGAAACCCCGTCTCTACGAAAAATACAAAATTAGCCAGGCATAGTGGTGCATGCCTGTAATCCCAGCTACTCGGGAGGCTGAGGCAGGCGAATCACTTGAACCCGGGAGGCAGAGGTTGTGGTGAGCCGAGATCACACCATTGCACTCCAGCCTGGGCGACAAGAGCGAAACTGCATCTCAAAAAAAAAAAGGAGAAGATCACTTCAGTCAAGGGAAGAGGATGAAGGAAAGAGCCATTAAAGCACATGTCATGGGGATGGTGGCGCACTCCAGGACAGTTATGACCCAAGAGAAGAAGGGATTAGTAAGGAAGTTAAAAAGGTACACTGAGATAGGTTTTAAAGGATCTTAGACTTACACACCATAATAGTATGAACATTATCCTGTAGGGTGTGAGGAGCTACCAAAGATTTTTATGCAAGGAAGTGAAACAATAAAGAAAAATAATTGGCAATAGTGCAGGGGCTAAACTGGCAGGGTATGATTGTAGACAAGAAGCATGATTAAAAGGATATTCAAGGCCGGGGGCGGTGGCTCCCGCCTGTAATCCCAGCACTTTGGGAGGCCGAGGTGGGTGGATCACAAGGTCAGGAGTTCGAGATCAGCCTGGCCAACATAGTGAAACCCCGTCTCTACTAAAAATACAAAAAATTAGCCGGGCGTGGTGGTGGGCACCTATAATCCCAGCTACTCAGGAGGCTGAGGCAGGAGAATCGCTTGCACCCAGGAGGTGGAGGTTGCAGCGAGCTGAGATCGCACCACTGCACTCAAGCCTGGGCGACAGCGCGAGACTCCATCTCAAAAAAGAGAAAAGAAAATTAATCACCCAGCTAAATAACCATAAAGGCCTTTAAGTTAGGTAATGAGTACAAAAAAGATCATGAATAAGAGTTAGATTTAAGAGACACAGAAGCTGACTTGATGTATCACTTGATGACCAAGGCTATGTCAGCGCGATTGGAAATGGTATGGTAACTGAGAGGGTGGTGATTTGGGACTATTAAAAAGAACATTTTTTGTTGGTTTGTTTTGGGGGTGTCTGAGGGGGTAGTGATTTGGGACTATTAAAAGGAACGTTTTTTGTTTGTTTGTTTTGGGAGTGTCTGAGGAAGTCCTATTTTAGACAAGTTGAATCTGAGCTTTGTGGGGCACATGTAGATTAAAATGTCTAACAAGCACCTGGAACTCAGCAAAGCCTGGAGAATGGACATAAGTGGCAAGAAAGTAGATGAGATCCCCAGAGAAGATATCAAGCCAACGAGAAGCCTGCTGCTAAAACTCTATGGAATGAATTTAAGAATAATCACAGGAAAAGAAACCAGAAAAAGAGACAGAATGAATATTCATAGTAAGAATATCAGGGCAGACTACTTAACAACTACTAACAAGCATATGCAAAAATAAAGTTAAAAAAGAGAGAGCAATTAATGCTAAGGATGGTTTCATTAAGAACTCATAGAAAAACGGCTCTTCAGAGGAAATAATTGATACTTCATTCCTTGAACAGAATTTTGGGAGTAATTCTAAACATACATTCCCTGACAATGAGCTAAACAATACAACAAGTTTTCTAAAATTTAGCTCTCCCCAAATTAGGAAAAAAATTGGTCGGGCATGGTGGCTCATGCCTGTAATCTCAGCAGTTTAGGCCAAGGTAGGCGGATCACTTGAGGTCAGGAGTTCAAGACCAGCCTGGCCAACAGGGTAAAACCCCATCTCTACTAAAAATACAAAACTTGGCTGGGCGTGGTGGCCTGTGCCTGTAATCCCAGCTACTTGGGAAGCTGAGGCAGGAGAATTGCTTGAACCTGGGAGATGGAGGTTGCAGTGAACCAATATTGCATCACTGCCCTCCAACCTGGGCGACAGTGAGACTCCGTCTCAAAAAAAAAAAAAAAAGAACTTCGTTTTAGAAAAATATAGATCCTACAGTTAAAAACTTGTCTTAGAAATGTGCAATATGGCTGGGTGTGGTGGCTCACATCTGTAAGGCCAAGGTAGGAGGACTGCTTGAAGTCAGGAGTTTGAGACCAACCTGGGCAACATAGTGAGTGGCAATTTTTAAATCTTTACAAAAAATAAAGAAGAAAATTAGCTGGGCATGGTGGCACATGTCTGTGGTCCCAGGTACTTGGGAGGCAGAGGTGGGAGGATCACTTGGGCCCAGGAAGTGAAGGCTGCAGTGAACTGTAATCACACCACTGCATTCCAGCCTGGGTGACAGGGGAAGACCCTATCTCAAATAAATAAATAAATAAATAAAATGAAGACAAAACAAACTTTCTAGACATAAGATAATTTTTTTGAGATGGGGTCTTGCTATGTTGCCCCGGCTGGTCTCCAACACTTGGGCTCAAGTGGTCCTTCTGCCTCAGCCTCCCAAAGTGCCGGGATTATAGACATGAGCCATTGTGCCCAGCCTGGTAATTTTTTAAAACAACCTCTGGCTATGCTTTTTATTGTTCCTCAATTTCTGAGGGGATTCAATTTTAAACTCTCACTTGACTTATTTATAAACTAGCAACAACATTTCTATATATAAAAATACTTGTCATAAATGACAATAATACCTATAAAACCCAAGTTTGTATCAAAACAAAACAAAACAAAAAATTAGAGGTCAATGACCATCTGCTGCTCTAAGACTATCCCCTGGCCATTCTTTGTTTTGTGTTGCCAAGTAACCTCAAATCCAAGCTTATTAAATAGCCTATTATATACAAACCACTTCCCAGGAACATTCACTCTTAAAAGGGGCAAAGGGAAGAAATGGTATAAACGGAGGACTAGGAAAACTGGTTCTGATCCATGTGAGCTCTAACTCTCCTAACTCTCACCTTCTGGGTGTTAGTCAAAAAATTCTCTAGTGTTTACTAGACTATTACAAATGGGCCAGCTTGGTTACCTCACATTTTAGGTGTCTTTGTAAGAAGATTGGGGAAAGGATCCTTCTGCCAATCCATACTTTCCCTGTAAATGACTAATTGAAAGTTTTAAATGCTCCTCTCAATAGTGATAAAACACTGATTAAACTAGAATGCTCAAGGAATGAGGAAATTTGGTTATATTTTTTCTATTAAATTACAATTCCTTTGGTTAAAACTAAAATATACTAGACATGTAGACAGAGGTTAAGAACATAAACTCGGAGTAAAGTACAGGTTCTAATCCCAACTCTACCTCTTACAAGCTAAGTAACCTATGATAATTTATAATCCTCCTATGCTTCAGCTGTCTCATCTAAAAATAGAGTAAATTTCTTTTTTTGTCTTTGAGACACAGTTTTGCTCTTGTTGCCCAGGCTGGAGTGCAATGGCACAATCTTGGTTCACTGCCACCTCCGCCTCTCAGGTTCAAGTGATTCTCCTGCCTCAGCCTCCCGAGTAGCTGGGATTACAGGCGCCCGCCACCACGCCCAGCTAATTTTTCCATTTTTAGTAGAGACAGGGTTTCACCATGTTGGCCAGGCTGGTCTCGAACTCCTGACCTCAGGTGATCCACTCGCCTTGGCCTCCCAAAGTGCTGGGATTACAGGCGTGGGCCACCGCGCCTGGCCCATAAATTAATTATTTTAGTAAACATGGCTAGCAGGACATAAATGAATCCAGAAAATGCATTTTGTAGAACATAATTAATGGAGATTTTTCTAGTATCTCGGCCTCACAATGCTGGACATCGACTATGAGATATTTACTGTATAAAAGTATTTAATTCTATAGATAAAAAAGTCACCAGAAGTTATGCTCACTCCATTATCTACACCTGAAACTGTGTTTAAGAAATATCAATTTACGTTCTTGTCATTCATGCTGTTTTTAAAAAAAAAGATTTAAAGAGAAAAATCCAGTTAGTAGAGGATTCCTATTAGTTGTGCTCTCATTAAAGTTTTAGTATATTTTTTTCGGTTCTGTTTGGATAGCATCAATATTTAAATAAGTAATGTATTTTAATTCTCTACCAAATTATTTCCTCACTGGATATAAATTACCTACAAAGTATTCCAAAGCAGTAAGGATTCATGTTTATCTAACAGAAAGTTTTGTACTATTGATGAAATAAATAGTCTTACCAGTGTGAGGGAGGATATGGAAGTGCTTAAGAAGTATCTGAATAGCCAGTAAGGTAAAGTGCAAAAGATTCGGCCAGAAAGAATGAGCATGCTTTCTTACTTTTGGTAGGACTCTTGTAGGAGGCTTTTGTTGTCCCTCTGTTGTGCATTTTTCTGTTTTTGGTGACAAAGAAGAACATATTTCAAAGTCTGTGTGTCCCAGATCCTGTAAGTATTGGTAAAGTGGAGAATTCTGAAAAAGACATAAAATAAAGCAAATTTCAAGATCATTACTACTTCAAAAGTTTTAGGGGCCAAACTTAATACCAGATTTCACTATTGTGACCAGTATGTCCAAATTCTTTAAGGCTTCTTCTATAAGAACTGAATTATCTGTTATAATACAATGCCATTTAACACAAACAAATCAACAAACAATTCAACAGAGGAACCCAAAAAAGGAAAAACTCTAAATCAAACTCACAGATTTTTTTTTGAGTGAGTACCAGCAAGAAAAAATGAATTTAGGAATATAAATAGATTGTTAAGCAATTTCACTGTCCCAAATTTTATAGTCTTAGACTGCTTCAAAATAGCCAATGTTATAGATAACTCAAACGACAATGTTATTACTCAAAGCCAAGAATAATTAAACAATGATTATATTGTATGAATTATAATATTTTTATCATCTCATCATATTCCTTAATTCATTCAAGCACAAATACATATTATCTACCATATGCTCAGCACTGTGAACAAACTTAAAACTCTTCAATAATGTTACCTTAGATAAGCTATATCTTACATACGAGCATATGACAAATAGAACACAGTATGGCTAACAAAAGCATTAGAACACAGAGGTTAAGAATACAATCTGCTGGGCACAGTGGCTCATGCCTGTAATCCCAGCACTTTGGGAGGACAAGGTGGGTGGATTATCTGAGGTGAGGAGTTTCAGACCAGCCTGGCCAACATGGTGAAATGCTGACTCTACTAAAAATATAAAAATTAGCCAGGCATGAAGGCTTGTGCCTGTAATCCCATCTACTCGGGAGGCTGAGGCAGGAGAATCGCTTGAACCCAGGAGGCAAAGGTTGCAGTGAGCCGAGATCACGCCACTGCACTCCAGCCTGGGCGACAAGAGCAAAACTCCATCTCAAAACAAACAAACAAACAAAAACCAATCTACAGATTCAAATCCCGACTCTGCCTCTTACTAGCTAAGTAACCAGGAAATTTATAATCCTTTTGTGCATCAGCTGTCTCATCTAAAAATAGCAGTAATAGCACTTAGTTCATAGAGTTATGAAAATTAAATTAATATAAAGCATCTGGGACAGTCCTTGCCACATAGTAAGCACTCCATTTATACTTTTAACTATATATAAGCTATGTGGAAACAGCACAGATTTTTGGAACAGACCAAAAAAAAAAAAAAAAAAAAAATCACCCCAACCCCATCAAACAGAAATATCAATGTCACTACTGGATGAAAATCTACTGGACAACTATTTCTGAACAGCAAGCTTAAATTTTAACTTTCAACCTTCTCTAAAGCATACAGTTGGTGACATGTTTAAAAATAAATCTTGGCTGGGGGCGGTGGCTCACGCCTGTAATCCCAACACTTTGGGAGGCTGAGGCAGGCAGATCATCTGAGGTCAGGAGTTCAAGACCAGCCTGGCCAACATGGTGAAACCCTGTCTCTACTAAAAATATAAAAATCAGCCGGGCATGATGGCAGGTGCCTGTAATCTCAGCTACTCAGGAGGCTGAGGCGGGAGAATGGCTTGAACCTGGGAAGTGGAGGTTGCAGTGAGCCGGGATTACGCCATTACATTCCAGCCTGGGTGACAGAGCAAGACTTTGTCTCACCAAAAAAAAAAAAAAATTAAAAAAAAAAAAAAATCTTGATTCCATTCAATGAAATATTTAAATCTCCAAAAAGACTGCAATTAGGTGGGGGGAGGGGGGAGGGATAGCATTAGGAGATATACCTAATGCTAAATGACGAGTTAATGGGTGCAGCACACCAGCATGGCACATGTATACATATGTAACTAACCTGCACATTGTGCACATGTACCCTAAAACTTAAAATATAATAATAATTTTAAAAAAAACTATAATTAGGTTTTAGAGATAAAACAACAGAAAAAAAAAAAGAGCAACACAGTTAAAGTACTATGTGGCAAAATCTTAACTATTTTACTTTCATCTTCTCAGTTAAGGTTCACAACAATAAAAGTTATTATTATCATCATTATCATTGTTATTTTTATTCCAATTCCATAGATGAGGAAACAGGTTCACTCAGTTAGAAAAAGCAGGATTATACTCTATTACCTAAAATAAGAAACAGTCCCTTCCATGTCTATTAAGGAAGACACCAAAAAGTTACTTATAGTTTAGTACAAATACACCAAGCAAATTAACAATGTCAGGAAAGTATTTGGATACTATGGAAACAGGAGAGATACCTAAGATAGACCAAGACATTTAGGGAATATATTCTTGCATTCAGAAGAATAAGGAAGAGTGGGAATCTGCTGGACTGGTAGCAATTTGTGGAATATCAATTTGAGAGAACAGGAATTGAGTCAAATGCCTTTCTTTTAAGCTATGTTTAATCTCTTTTTTTAAGAAAAATATTTTTATAAAAAGTAATATATCCCTCTACCAGATTTAAAATTTCTGGCAGCACAAATGGTTAATCTTGATATCACCCATAATGTATATTCAAATATTGCCTTGAATTACTGAATCTGCATTTTCAAAGTGAACTGTGAACCCCACCCTGCTCTTGCCCCAGTGGGGGCAAAAGAACAAGAATGCCAGTTCATTTGTTTGGGCCGACCTTACATACTTTAAAAAAAAACATTGTTTTTAAGGCAGTAGAACCCTTTCTTCAAATGAACTCCCATGGGGAAGAACAATAAATAAGATGGATCAAAGGGAAGTTACTCTAACTCTGGGTCAGCAGCCTTTTTCGGTAAAAGGCCAGATCGTAAATATTTCAGACTCTGCAAGCCATATGGTCTCTGTCACAACTAATCAAGTTTGCTGCTGTAGTGAGAAAACAGACTCAGCCAATACATAAACTAATGAGTATGGCTATGTCCCAATAAAACTTCATTTATAGACACTGAAATTTGAACTTCATATAATTTTCATATGTCACAAAATATTGTGATATTTTCCCCAGCTGTTTAAAAACATTTTAAAAACCTGCCATCCAAAAATGGGGGTACGGGTCACGGTGGCAAATCCGGCCCAAAAACCTTAATTTGCTGATTCCTGTTCTTTTTGTTTGTTTTCTGTTTTTCTTTTTCTTTCTTTCTTTTTTTTTTTTTTTTTGAGATAGGGTCTCACTGTGTTGTCCAGGCTGGCCTAGAACTCCTGGGCTCAAGCTATCCTCTGGCTTCAGCCTCGTGAGTAGCTGGGACTACAGGTGCAAGCCATCGTGCCCTCCTCTCCTAATAAAAGACTCAGTCAAAACCAGGAGACAAACTCTTGACTGCTCACTGTTCTCTGGCAAGAGACTTAGAGAGTCGAGATGAGTACAAACTTTTTACTGAGATTATAATGCCCTTTTTTACTGTACAGATAGCAGATGCTCTCTCATCAGTGACCCCAACGTCCTTTCCTTTTCCACTTTATGTCACAGATCACAAAATAACAAAATGTAGTATAGATTGTTTTTTAAAAAATGATAACCAGAAGAGAAACAAGAATACTTTTTTCTTCAAATATGTTCTGTATATAAGCTGAGGGCATATATACACACTCAGTTCAGATCACCATAATCTGGAACACTTGCTATTTCACATTTCACAATGACAGCACATTAATCATTCACTTTATATATCACAGATCATATCCAACAGTATCATGTGATACAGTAAATTCTACTAGTAGTTTATTCTGCTTTTTCTGCAAATACAATTTCTCATTAACTTTTTGGCTGGTTTCACAGGCTTCTTGTTAAAGGTGTGGCACACCCATTTGTGCTATATAACTATGAGTGATTCCTCAGTAGTTTTGGTTTCTTCCCCATCATTAGTAACAGATCAGTTTTATCCCAGAAAGCACTGTTTTACAGTTCTGGAAAAATCTGGCTTACCAAGGTGATCACCATACTTTGTTTCATGGCTGTATGTAACAAAGCATTTGTCAAAGTTTCATAGAAGACAACCTTTGGAGACTGAGGTGAATGTATTGCAGGTTTAATAAAATGTAATTTCTAGTTATCTACTATTATATTTCATATTTGCATTTTTCCATTTTTGGCTGTTAGTGCAAATCATATTACTTCCTAACACATGTAAACCCAGATACTGTATGAACACTATGAACACTCAAGTTCTATTCATTATGCTTACATTAATTCTTTTAAAATGTTTAGGAATAAAATTGCTATCACTTTTTCTCCGAAACTGTCAAATAACTTGTGTATTATTTAATAGATCTCAGAAAACCATATCCTAACCAGTAGTTCTCAAATTATTTGGTCTCAGCTCTCCTTATAATCTTAAAAATTATGGAGAGCCCCAAAGAGCTTTTGTTTACATGGACGTCTAATGACATCATATTAGAACTCAAAACTAAAATTTAAAAAAAACTTATTATTTTACTTGAAAATAGCAATAAACCTGTTACAATGTTAAACAACATATGTTAATGAAAAAATTCTCCAAAATGAAAAAAATTTATTGAGAAGAACAGATTGTTTTACACTTTTTGCAAATCTCTTTATTGTTTGGCTTAATAGAAAATTGCTGGATACTTATATCTGCTTCTGCATTCAATGTGTTGCAATGTATTGTTTTGGGTGAAGTATACAGAAAAATCAAGGCTTACACAAATAATATAGTTGGAAAGCCAGAAGTATTTTAATAGTCTTTTCTGATCATTGTAGTATCAAAGAAGAATAGCCGTATCAAAACAAGTAATAGTTTCAAATAGCTAAATGTTAACGTAGAATATGCAACCATCTGATGAGCTTTTTGTACTCTGTATACACACATGAGAATGACAGTGACAAAGGCAAATAATGTCTTAGTATTAAAACCTGATCACTCAACATAATTTATTTTGACTTTTTTTCTTTTACAGCAAGGGGAGGCTCCCTATTGCAACTGTTCTGACCACTATATTTTAGAGGTTTTGGAATATTAGGCTTATACACTAATAAATACAGGGAAATATTTATTTTTCATAAAGTATTAGATGGTAGCTTTAGAAAGGGGTGTTTTTGTGCAGAGGGTAAGGCAGAGTAGGTAGTTGTCTCTATTATGACTTTTCCTTGGTTCAAGCAAAATAAAACCGCAAATGTTTTATTTAAGTTGTTTTTTTGAAGAGAAATCATTAACACTGGATTCAAACTATAATTTCGAAGTATTGGAGAATGTTACTGATGCCAAAAGAAATATGAGAAACCTCAGACACAGCATGTGGGAGCTCCTCAGGAAATCTTTGTGGTTCACTATTCCTGTAAGTTTTAGCTGACAGAAAACACATATCATAACACCAGAAAGAATTTTGCTAAATGAAAAACAGCCAAGAACCTTTGGTTGCACTAAGATTGTTCTGGTGGCCGAAACATTTTTGCAATAAAAATAAACAAAAATAGACAGGAAAATCCCACATTTTTGCTGAAGAAAGCTCTTTAAGAAAATGTCTCATCCAAGTCCTACACTACTGACACTTCTTGCCAGCCCTGCTCCCTGCAGGCCCCACATAAAGATATCAGATCTGGGTGGGTGCGGTGGCTCACGCCTGTAATCCCAGCACTTTGGGAGGCCAAGGCGGGTGGATCACTTGAGGTCAGGAGTTCGAGACCAGTTTGGTCAACATGGTGAAACCCCGTCTCTACTAAAAACACAGAAATTAGCCAGGCATGGTGGCACATGTCTGTAATCTCAGCTACTCGGGAGACTGAAGCAGGAGAATCCCTTGAACCCAGGAGGTGGAGGTCGCAGTGAGCTGAGATCCCGCCACTGCACTCCAGCCTGGGCAACAGAGCGAGACTCCGTCTCAAAAAAAAAAAAGAAAAAGAAAAAAAAGAAAAGATATCAGATCTCCCAGATGTATAAAGTCCAACCATTCACTTATGGCAGTGCTTGTTTTCTACATGATTCATGATGTATTCTGTACAAGTGCCAGTGTCATTACTACATCATTGCTGGTTAGCTTTTATTTGAGACAGGGTCTTTCTCTGTCACCCAGGCTGGAGTGCAATGGCACGATCATAGCTTACTATAGCCTCAACCTCTGGAGGTCAAGCAATCTTCCCACCTCAGCCTCTGAGTGGCTGGGACTACAGGTGCAAGCCACCATACTCAGATAATTTTTAAATTTATTGTAGAGATGGGGTCTTGCTATGTTTCTCTGGCTGGTCTCCAACTCCTGGCCTCAAGGGATCCTCCTGCCTCAGCCTCCTGAGTCACTGGGATTATAAGCATGAGCAGTTCTACCTGGCTACAGTGCTTTTATTATTAGCTTCACTCTTTTAAACTGCTTTAAACTCTTATAGATAGAACAAGTTGTAAGCTTTCAGGTCTTGGGCCAGAGAAGAATGGGCCAAAGATGGCAGAATTAGGCAACTGATTCAATAATAAATACTTACTGAACATCTTCCATGTCAGGCAACATGTAGGCACAGGGGATAAAACAAAACAGGAACAGTTTTTCCTAAAAGAGTTTTATCTTGTAATACTTCTGATAAAACCACAGTTCATCAAGCTTTCAACATTACCAAGGAAATATTGAGTGCTCTGGTACTTTCTAGGTATGCTCTGTTTCCAGAAAAATCCTCTCCCTGTTTCAGCTTCCTTAAGCACAAAGTAAGAATGCTATGGGACTCTTAAACTTGTTCAGGTAGTAAAACAAAACTCACGACACTCTGAGAAACAAGATAAGAAGGTGGTATTTTTATTTTTTATTTTTTGAGACAGAGTCCCCCTTTCACCCAGGCTGGAGTGCAGTGGCATGATCTTGGCTCACTGCAACCTCCACCTCCCGGGTTCAAGTGATTCTCCTGCTTCAGCCTCCCAAGTAGCTGGGGTTACAGGCATGCGCTACTACATCCAGCTAATTTTTTGTATTTTTAGTAGATATGGGGTTTCACCATGTTGGCCAGGCTGGTCTTGAACTCCTGACCTCAAATGATCTGCCCATCTCAGACTCCCAAAGTGCTGGGATTACAGTCATGAGCCACCTTGCCTGGCCAAAAGTGGTATTTTAAAATACAGAATTTTGTGCCAAACCAAATGTCATCTTATGCTACAAAATAAGCTAAATACAGAGTATGGAAATCCTGTAGATCAAATTATTTAGTTTCTATGACTCAAGGACATATCTAAATAAATAATGAAATGCATTTGTCTTTAAAAAAAAAAACACACACCAAAAAAAATTACCAAATTTCTTCAACAAATAAGTGACTTTTAAAAAGGTGAGAGGCAGGAGACTGAGGTGGGAGGGAGGATGGTTTAAACCTGGGAGGCAGAGGTTACAGTGAACTGAGATCACACCATTGCACACCAGCCTGGATGACAGGGCCAGATCTTGTCTCAGAAAAAAAAAAAAAAGAGGCAAGAGGGTGGGGAAAGACTAAAGTGACGTAGGGACTTGTTTTGGATTCTGCTTGGAACAACTGTAAGAAGGCATTTTTGAGAATTTAAGGAAGCCCAAACACAGACTAGGTATTAGATATTAGGAAATTATTATTAATTTTGTCAGATGAGATAATTATATTGGGGTTATCATTATTTATTTATTTAGAAACAGGGTCTCGTTCTGTCACCCATGCAGTGGTGTGCATAGCTCACTGCAGCCTCAAACTCCTGGGCTCAAGGAATCCTCCCACCTCAACCTCCTGTGTAGCTGGTACTACAGGTATGTGCCATTATGTCCGGCTAATTGTTTTTTATTTTAGAGACAGGGTCTCACTATGTTGCCCAGGCTGGTCTCCAACCCCTGGGCTCATGTGATCCTCCCACCTCGGCCCAAAGCACTGGGATTATAGGTGTAAGGCACTGTGCCTGGCCAGAGTTATCTTGAAAAAGGAAAAAAAAAAAAAGAGTTTTTAGTCTGTTTTGTGTTGCTATAACAGAATACTTGACACTGCATATTTTATAAAGAAAGAAGCTTACTTAGCTCATAGTTCTGCAGGCTGGGAAGTTCAAGAGCATGCCACTGGCTTCTAGCAAGGGCTCTGCTGCCTAGATATAATATGGTAGAAGGTCAAAGCGGGAGTGGGTATGTGCAAAGGGGCCAAGCCCTAAGAATGTCCTTACTTTATAACAACCTGCTCTTTCAGGAACTAATCAGTTCCCAAGAGAACTAATTCAGTTTTGAGAGAGCAAGAACTCACTCACTATTGTGAGAATGGCACCAAGCCATCCATGAAAGTGGAGCCTCGTGACCTAAATGCCTCCCATTAGGTCCTACCTCTTAAAGGTTCTACCTCCCAACATCGTAGCATGGCAATTAAATCTCAACATGAGTTTTGGCAGGGACAAACCACACCTAAATCACAGCAAGTACTTGTCTGTTAGAGATACATACTGATACATTTACAGGTGAAATTAGGTAATGTCTTATATTTGCTTTATTTTTATTTATTTATTTGTAACAGGCCAAATGGGAGTCACATGGTATTTGCTTTAAAATACACCAAGAAAAAAGATGGGGGAGGGTGAGAGGAATAGATGAGACAGTTTGGTAAAATGTTAACAGCTGCTGAAGCTGAAGCTGAAGCTGAAGCTGAGTGATGGGTAAATGGAGCTTTTTTTTTTTTTTTTTTTGAGATGGTGTCTCACTCTTCACCCAGGTTGGAGTGCAGTGACACTATCTCTGCTCACGGCAACCTCCAAGTGATCCTCCCATCTCTGTCTCCCAAGTAGCTGGGACCACAGGCATGCACCACCACCCCCAGCTCACTTTTTGTATTTTTGGTAGCGATGGGGTTTCACCAGGTTGCCCAGGCTGGTCTGGAACTCCTGAGCTCAAGTGATCTGCCCACCTCAAACCTCCCAAAGTGCAGGAATTACAGGCATAAGCCACCAGGCCTGGCCATGGAGTTTTCATTGTAGTATTCTCTCCCTTAAAATACATTTTTAAGGTCTATAATAAAAGTCTTTTAAAAATCAGATGCTAGGTTTTCCTAAAGTCTGGTATAAAAGGCTTAAGAAAATACTATGGAACAAAAATGTAAACTCGAAAAAATTCAACTTATTATTATAATCTGGGGAAAATATCATTTTACTGATTTTTTTTTTTTTTGGTGAGATGGAGTTATGCTCTTGTCGCCCAGGCTGGAGTGCAATGGCGCCATCTCGGCTCACTGCAACCTCCGCCTCCCAGGTTCAAGTGATTCTCCTGCCTTAGCCTCCCAAGTAGCTGGGATTACAGGAGCCAGCCACCACGCCCAGCTGACTTTTGTATTTTTACAAATACAGGGTTTTACCAGGTTGGCCAGTCTGGTCTTGAACTCCTGACCTCAGGTGATCTGCCTGCCTCAGCCTCCCAAAGTACTGGGATTACAGGCGTGAGCCACCACGCCCGGCCCATTTTATTAGATTTTAAAACACTCCACACGTAGTCCCAGCTACTGAGGATGCCTGCTTGAGCCCAGGAGTTTGAGGCTGTAGGGCCTATGATCACACTTGTGAATAGCTACTGCACTCCAGCCTAGGCAACATAGCAAAATCCTGTCTCTAAAAAAGAAAAGAAAACAAAACAAAATAAAAACCAGAAAAAACCCATTAGAGTCTTACAAACTTCTATCTAACAGTCTCAGGTGATTTTATTTTTATTTTTATTTTTTTTAGAGATGGGGTCTCACTATGCTGCCCAGGCTGATCTTGAACTCCTGGCCTCAAGCGATCCTCCCACCTTGGCCTCTCAAAGTGCTGGGATTACAAGTGTGAGCCACCATGTCCAGGTCAAACTTCCATCTAGTAGTGGTACTTCCATAGTAGTGGTAGTTTTAATGTCTATTGAAAGAGAATACGACAAAAAGCAAATGTTAATATAGATAAGATCTAAAATAAATTTATGAGTTAATCACATGTGTATCAACTAGTGTAACTTGTACATGTGCTATTTTTTGTGTTTATTTTAAAAAAATTCAGAAAATGATGAGCAAGTATTTGGACTTGCAAACTTCCTGCAACAATGTCTACGCTTTTTAATATTTTCTCCAAGGTCAACAAATATCAAAGGTATCCTCTAGCAACATGATTTCAAGTTGCTAGTCTCAGTAGAGGCACAAATAAGTGTCTACTTACCTGTCAATTTGAATTATTCACATTTTCTTTCCACAAACTAATGTAAAATTCATGGAATAAACTATTCTCAATTATGTGATTTTTCTGAGCCGTGTTTTAAAATCACCATTAAACAAGACAGTTAAAAACAAAAAGCAGAAACAAAAAAACTACTATGTTCTTATAAAGCAGTGGTTCTCAAAGTAAATCATCACTGCACAACTCCCCCTCCCCACATTTGGCAATTTCTGGAGACATTTTTCATTGTTAAAACTGAGGGGTGTGCTAGGCAGGGTAGCTCACTCCTGTAATCCCTTTGGGAGGGATTACACTTTGGGAGGCCAAGGCAGGAGGAATTGCTTGAGGCCAAGCGTTTGAGACTATCCTAGGTAATATAAAGCAAGACCTTGTCTCTACTAAAAATAAAATTAGCCAGAAATGGTGGTGTGCGCCTCTGGTCCCAGCTACTTGGGAGGCTGAAAGTGAAGGATTGCTTGAGCCTGGAGTCAAGGCTGCAGTAAGCCATGCAAGACTCGTCTCAAAACAAACAAACAAAACCTGTTGGCAAGGCACGGTGGCTCACACCTGTAATCCCAGCACTCTGGGAGGCCAAGATGGGTAGGTCACTTGAGGTCAGGAGTTTGAGACCAGCCTGGCCAACATGGTGAAACCTTGTCTCTACTAAAAAAAAAATACAAAAATTAGCCGGGCGTGGTGGTGCACATCTGTAGTCCCAACTACTTGGGAGGCCTGAGGCAGGAGAATCACTTGAACCCAGGAGGCAGAGGCTGCAGCTGAGATAGCGCCACTACACTCCAGCCTGAGCAACACAGCAAGACTCCGTCTTAAAAAACAAAAACAAAACAAAAAAATCCCCAAAAAACTGTGGGGTGGATGTGAGCAGCGCTACTGGTATCTAGTGTGTAGAGATCAGGATGCTGCTCAACATCCTATATTGCACAGGACAACCCTCACAAAGAGTTATCTGGCCCAAAGTGTCAATAGTTCTAAGGCTGAGAACCTGTTTTTGAGTATAAGGAATCAAAGATTGAAAAAATCACAAAAAAATACGTAGCCTAGCAGCTGCTTTCATTATTTACTTTTTATTTTGGGACGATGACTGATTTGAAAAGCAATGACCAAAATGGAAAATTACTTGTTTTTCCATGACTTGCAATGCTCAACAGCCTGTTGTAAAAACAGGCTTTCTAAGAGTGAAATGAGTTACCTTCAAAATAACTGCATTAGAATTTATGCATTGAAATTTTAATCAGCTACTAATATAAAACCAAAATAATTATAGCACTTGGTTACACTAAGTATTGTGATAATCAATATGAACCTTTAAATAGGCTGAGAAATGTTATTACAGTATTAAAAATATCTGAAGAAAATAATTTTCTATATAACATCGTTTTACTCCAGTAGAGCCTTAAATTTTAAAAACTTTAAGAATAGCTGAGCTAAGCTGTTGGGAGATTATTTCTACATAAACTTCATGCTCATCTAACTGAACTTCAGTCTTCCAATAAAAAATTTTCCTTATTTAAAAAATTATGTTGGGGTGTCAACATAAGAAAAGAAGTGCAAATCTGACTATCTAGGCCATAGATATTAACTAGGAAAGTTAGATATCTCAATAAACCTAGCCTCTTCCACAAATGGCACTTTACTGAATGGTTTCTTTTGGATATTGACACACTATTAATATCAATACTACAGGTCCACAATCCAGCACATCTACTGGGCTAAGAACAGTCAATGATTGTCTATCTTCCAACTCAGTAGTCATTGTTGCAATGTTTCTGTTTTCCTCTTTCTTTTCTCTCCTTCCTTCCTTCCTTTCTTTCTCTCTTTCTCTGTCTCCTCTCTCTCTCTCCTCTCTCTCTCTCTCTTTCGAGTCTCCCTCTGTTGCTCAGGCTGGAGGGCAGTGGCACAATCTCAGCTCACTGCAACTTCCACCTCTCAGGTTCAAGTGATTTTCCTGCCTCAGCTTCCCGAGTAGCTGGGATTAAAGGCATGTGCCACCACACCTGGCTAATTTTTGTATTTTTAGTAGAGATGGTGTTTCACCATGGTGGCCAGGCTGGTCTCAAACTCCTGACCTCAACTGATCTGCCCTCCTTGGCCTCCTAAAGTGCTGGGATTACAGGTGTGAGCTACCGTGCTGGGCCTTATGTCACTTATTCTGTCTGTCTGAACCCTCCGAGCTCTTCACACTAGCCCTGATGCACCCTTGAGACTCTCTCCTTCCCTTTATCAGAAGAGCTGATCTCAGAGCCATATACCCTTTCAGAAAAGCAATTTGTAGTCTGCACTAACTACTGGCCAAATTCTGATTCTGGTCCCTCACACTATCTATTCTCTCTTGCAGATGGCAATGACTGAGTGCTAACAGCATTCCAGGGTAAAGATCATCTGGATAGAAAAGG
This sequence comes from Pan paniscus, assembly GCF_029289425.2. Classification (NCBI taxonomy): domain Eukaryota; kingdom Metazoa; phylum Chordata; class Mammalia; order Primates; family Hominidae; genus Pan; species Pan paniscus. The sequence goes on along the minus strand of NC_073259.2, from coordinate 103,310,530 downwards.
GACAATCATCATTTACTCCTTTATCACTAGCCAAATATTTATTGAGCACCTACTCTGTGTCAGGCACTAGTTACTTTAGCAGTTCTCTGCCATTAACTTCTCTCTGGGGATATACAAGAAAAGTTAACTTATTTCATCTGTAAAAGGACACTAAGCTCAACTGCTCAACCTCAGTTTTTTTTTTGTTTTTTACTGCCTTGCTGCTTTTATACTAAAAATTTAAAAAATACAAAAAGATATAAAATGAGAAATAACTTTGTTTTTCCTACCCTAGTCCCCTAGTCTCTCACCCAAAAGGTAATAAATATTTAGCTCATGAATCCTTCCCCCAAAATTTAGTATCCACTTATATATGTATGAATAGCCTTCAAAATTTCTATACAAATGGAAATATACTATATACTTTTCTCTGCACTTGCTTCATCGAATGTATTTTAGAGACCTTTCCATATTAGGACATATATTGTACCTTATTCCTTTTTAGTGTCCTTATAGCATTTCAATTCTATGAATCTATCATGATTTATTTATCCAGTCTCTTATTGTTGGATAACTGGGACTACAAGAAGTATAAAAAATGAAAACATTTAATAAATGTGTTTAAGTATTAAAATCAAAATAACTTGATTACTGATTGAAATGGTTGGCAATGGAGGGATCAAGATTAAGATTTCTGATTTGAAGAATCAGGTGGTGCTATTTAATGAAATATGAAACAGTGGCGTAGCAACAAATCTGAGGAGGAAGGTGATGTATTAGAAGTGCCTATGAGATAGTCAAATGTGAATGGCTTAGACCTAAAATGTCTGGAGGTCAGGAAAGTAGCCTACTGAATGTATACATTCAAGTTTTTAGCATATAAATATGGTGGCAAACTCATATGACATACCAGTATAGAAACATATGTAGTCTGGAAGATCAACTAGAGATAATGGCAAGAGAAGACAGGAAGGCCCTAACAGAGTTACTATATATATTTTAGAAAACAGTAGAGCCAAGCCTGAAAAACAATGTAGTAACACTAAAAATAGTTGACATTTGCTGAGTTGCTTATTTACTAGGCATTGAGTTAAGCACGTTTTATAATACCTCATTTAATTCTAACAACTCTATAAAGAGGTATTTTTATTATTACCCTCATTTTACAGATGAGGAAACTGAGTCATAAAGAGGTTATAACTTGCTTAAAGTCACCCATCAGAATATAAACCCAGTTAGTCTGATTCCAAAGCCCATACTTTTAAACTATAATATAAAATTGTCTCTTTGAGAAAAATTGAGATGTAAAAGAAACAACCTCTCTCAAGTTCACCATATGTATCATATGATATATTCTATAAGGTTCAAAATGCTCAACCCTGCAAGGCATAATTTTTAATTCAATCATATTTTTGTCTCTCTTCAAGCTAACTTCATCTTAAATTGTCCCCTTCCATTGGTGGCTTTAAGTTTCATAGAAGCTACAGAATCTGGGAACATACCAATACAGACTTTTTTCTCGTGAGAACATTTTAGAAAATGCTCATATAAAATTGGTGTTATTATGATCTACAGGCCCCATGACTTTTATTCATCCTTCAGGGAGAGCTCTATACTTATTAGCCTAAGGCTAATATAAAGTAGCAAATGGGAAGAAGTCAAGAAATTTTAAGGTATAAACTCAGAGAAGAGAAATAATCAAGAGGCAATGGATTACCAATTTAGAAATTTAGTTTCCAAGGGAAACAGAGCCACAACAGACACCGACATGAACAAGATAATGAAAACAAAACAAAACAAAATAATATTCCAGTGCTGTGTTTTCCCAAGGCTATGGGGGCTATATGTGGTGAGTGTTTGGTAATGGCCCTTGATCTTCTCCCACTGCCCATTTCTGAGGTTACAGCAAGTTTAACCTCTGGTTTGGTGATGTCAGTGGAGGCTGATAATTCTGCTTGATACTACCCAGATGCACAATTTTCTCACAGGAGGATGATCCAGTGTAGTTCCTGTCTGGTTGGTTGATTTCTTTTCCACCCATCTCCCCACAAATAACAGCAGTACTAAACATTTATTGAGTACCCAGACAGGGCCAGGAATTAATCTAAGTATTTTTTTTTTTTTAATGTACAAGCCTGTCTCATCTTTGCAATAACCTTATGAGGCATGGCTCATTTTAGATATGAGGAAACTAAGGCACAGAGAGACCAAGGGAACTTGCCCAAGGTCACAAGGACAGATAGTAGTAAACAACAGAAGAGGGATTTTTCTGAGTTGGAAAAACCTGACAGATTCAGTGCTGTTACCTACCCCATCATATTGCAAATAATTTTGAGTAAACAAGTTCATTAATTTGGTCTAATGTAGTACTGTGTATAGTTGTTTTATTTAACTAGAAACTAAACTTGTAATTTTAAATCTATTTAGCAGATTAAGTTAGAAAACTCAAAATAGGCTAACATTATTCTCCTGATAATATCTACATTTATTACCACTTGCCTTATTTTTGCTTCAGATGAGCTATAGTTCACATGTAAGAATTCAGTAAGAGCCAAGCACCATGGCTGATGCCTGTAATCCTAGCACTTTGGGGGACCAACATGGACGGATCACTCGAGGTCAGGAGTTTGAGACCAGCTTGGCCAATGTAGTGAAACCCTATCTCTACTAAAAATACAAAAATTAGCCGGGCGTGGTGGCAGGAGACTGTAATGTGGGCTTACTGTTATCTCAGCTACTCGAGAGGCTGAAGCAGGAGAATCACCTGAACCCAGGAGGTGGAGGGTGCAGTGAGCCAAAATCATGACACTGCACTCCAGCCTGCGCAACAGAGAGAGACTCCCTCTCAGAAAAAAAAAAAAAAAAAAGAATTCAGTAAGAGCATTTGCCTCACGTTACACAAGGTTAGAAACTGGCTGCAAAGATTCTTGGGGACTACAGAAACAATAGTACTCTAGTCTTAAAAACTACTTTCAAAACTAGCTTAATGTGTTTTAAAAACAACTCACTGAAAATGGAAGCCTGGAGCGGTGGCTCATGTCTGTAATCCCAGCACTTTGGGAGGCTGAGGCGGGCAAATTACCTGGGGTTAGGTGTTCAAGACCCAGCCTGACCACCATGGCGAAACCCCGCCTCTACTAAAAAAAATACAAAAAAGTTAGCCGGGGGTGGTGGCACATGCCTGTAATCCCAGCTACTCGGCAGGCTGAGGCAGGAGAATCGCTTGAACCAGGCCGGCGGGGAGGTTGCGGTGAGCCCAGATCGCGCCATTGCACTCTAGCCTGGGGGCCAAGAGCGAAACTCTGTCTCAAAAAAAAAAAAAAAAAAAAAAAGATTATTGATAGAAAATTCGGCTAACATGATGCAACAGTTTTTTAATTTACAATAAGGCCACATAAACCAGTAATAATATTTTTTTAAATTGTAGAAATGGGTAAAGGATATAAAGAAGCAGTTCAAAGAAAAAAATACAAATGGGTCAATATAAATGAAAACATGTTAAACTTCACCTTTGAAGAAATGCAAATTGAAACAAAGACACAATTTTTACCTATTAGTGGGCAATAATTAAGAAGTCTGAGAATACTCAGTTTTGGCAACGTTGGAATACAGATACATCATACACTATTAGTGGGAGTATAGGTATAAAAATATAAATGCAAATATCCGTTGACCTAGCAATTTTACCACTAAGCTTCCAGTCTATGAATACAATTATAAAAGTATGCCAAATATACATACAAGAATATCGACTAGTACTAGCCATTTAAAAACCCCATTTGTGTTTTAAAAAACCCACAAAATGGAATTATACAATATATTTATGTATGTCACACACATATATATATACACATACACATATAGATGAATGTAATTGCGCTGAGAATAATCTGAAAGAAAATATACCAACATTGGCCAGGCACAGTGGCTCACACCTATAATCTCAGCACTTTGGGAGGCCGAGGTGGGGGGATCACCTGAGGCCAGGAGTTTGAGACCAGCCTGGCCAACATGGTGAAACCTTGTGTGTACTAAAAATACAAAAAAATTAGCCAGGCGTGGTGGCACACACCTGTAGTCCCAGCTACTTGGGAGGCTGAGGTGGGAGAATCACTTGAACCTGGGAGGCGGAGGTTGCAGTGAGCCAAGATTGCGCCACTGCACTCCAGACTCGGCGAGAGAGTGAGACTCTGTCTCAAAAAACTTAAAAAATAAAAATAAAAAATAATTTAAAAAAGAAAATATACGAAAGTGATTATGGTGGTACTTCTGTGGAGAAAGGTGGACCTGCAAAGGAAAAGGGGGATTAAGGGAGAGCTGATCCTTTCCCTGTATTATGTGAATGTTTTACAATGAGAACATATTCATGTGTTATCTGTGTGGAAAAACGTAGTTAAGGCCTGCTAAGAAAAAAAAAAGAAAAGAAAAGAAAAAAAGAAGGTACCTAATTACATGTGAATTTAGTAAATGAATAAAATGAGCCAATACACTTTTCCATATAAAAACTAACAATGGGGTGGATGCAGTGGCTCACCCCTGTAATCCCAGCACTTTGGGAGGTCAAGCCACGCAGATCACTTGAGCCAAGGAATTTGAGACCAGTCTGAGCAACATGGCAAAACCCTGTCTCCACAAAAAATACAAAAATTAGTCAAACATGGTGGTACACACCTGTGCTCTTAGCAACTCAGGAGGCTGAGGCAGGAGGACCGCTTGAGCTTGGGAAGTAGAGGATGCAGTGAGCCGAGATTGCGTCACTGCACTCCAGCCTGGGCGACAGAGTGAGACTCTGTCTCAAAAAACCCAAAAAACAAAACAAACGAACAAAAAACCCCAAACCAAACCAACCCAAAAACCCAATGCTCTACTTCAACTATTATACATTCCTTTATTTAAAACGTCAGTATGATATCTAAACCACACTATCAGGTTTGGCAAAATGCTAACTATTGTCAGATGTCAGATGTCATTTGGGCCATGCAGTCCATATTAAACACAAAAAGCAACAAGAAAACACAGGCACACTAGCTACTAACAGAGAAGAGAGTATGAGGCACAAAGCATTGGCACAAAAGCCCGAAACTGTGTAATGTTTGAGAAGTAATTTTGTTAACACAGACTTCCCACCTATATGAATCTGTGCTTATTCTGGTTCAAAGGATCAAAAAGCCTTTGATTTCCATTCCCAAGTTACAGAATTCACCAAGTTATACGTAACTTTTCCTCAAGTTTGTACCAACTTGTAATTTCTCTGGAAGAAAAGTATTCTCTACATACTACCATGTAAATTACATATTTTTTAAAGTTTCTACCATGCCAACAGAACCTCTAAAAGATCTTTAATTCAAAATAAAATCTCTAGGGAAAAGGTATCTGCAACTAAAGGGATTTGATGGGAAAATATCTGCCTGAAAATTATTATGTGTTATTTTAAAGCATTTAAAAAAACCTTTTATCTTTGAATATAGCTTAAAGCTATAGGTCTAAATGTGACTATCACATATAGAACAACAATATATTGTTTTTCGAAAATACCACTGAAAAGGATTATACTCCTGTTGTTAATTGCTATGATTTCCATGTTTTTCCAGGCTAGCTGCAGAGTATCACAAAATAAAGTGATGAGTAAGACTATTAACAAATTATAAAAGGCAGTGATTTTTCTCAATTTTTAATGAGGAATCTACTTAAAAGGCTAAATCTCTGTCAAAATTAACAAAACCCCATGATGGAAAATAAATTTCCCCATAATTGTATTGCCAATGTAGTAAATTTCTATATAGCCTTTTCACTTATCTTTAATTCAGTATGCAATCACAAAATATAATCTGAAATTAACTACTTCGTGCCTTTATCTCCCTTAAACCTTAGATAATATCATAGGATATTAAAGATATAAAATAATAGGAAATGCTTTTCGGAGCTTACACATTTCAACATAATATCTAAATTAATATACCAAAGCCCCAAATTCAAGCATTAATTAATTAATCAGCAAAGTAAAATCTAATCATAGAATTTAAAGAGATTAAGCTAAAAGGGTCCATTAAAATTGGTCCAACTAATTAAACTACTCACAGATAGCATGGTTCTAATTTCTCCAGTTGACCTAAATGAAAAATTTACTGCCTCTTGTCCATATTCTTTTTTATCCATACATTTCTTTCTTTGATGATTCCCACTTGTTTCTCCAGAAGAACTACAGTACAAAATGGCCACTGAATTGGAGGGCGTGCCTCTGTCATTACTAAGCATTTTCCTATCAGAAGCAGCCCTCTGAAAAAAAAATCTGAACATAATTTCTTCAGTGCTGTTATTACTCAGCAACTACAGACAAAGGTAATAGGAATACTGGAGTTTTAAAAATGCCTTCAAAGGATGTTTTTAGTATTAGTGTTTATTTAAAAGTTTTTAAATAAACCAAGAAAAAGTAAGACACATATATTAAGAAGTTTGTCTGGCTGCAGGCTTCTAATATTTTCTGCTGAAATCCTATCCAATGATTCTGATATGAGATGTAATAAATAGCAAACATTTTTAAAAAGAGTAACCTTAAGATTTTTCTATACAACAGTACAAATATACTCAAGTGCAATATTACCTAAGTCCAAAATCTAAATAAAAATCAAACATACCCATCAGAAGACTAAGAGATGCAATGGGAGAAAACTGACTTACACAGCTTTTATACTCTATTGACTAAAAAGCAAGGACAGCAGTGGATTGTCTTAACTAAATGGAGAGAAGTCAGCAATGGTAGATTGATATCCCCTTGGTTCTGATGCTACTTTTAATATTATTTGAAATCTAGCTAATTAACTGGCACACATCGGTCACTTAAATGAATGCAGAGCAGAAGCAAGGAGAGGAAGCAAAACTTCATTTTCAACTGCTTTAAGACAAAGGCCAGAAGATCAAACACAATTGGCAAAATGTTGGATGTGAGGAGAGCATGCAGTAAACTTTAATATAATGTTTGGATATTAAGAGATAACATCCAACTTTATTTCCTTTGCTTCTTATCCCAAAATAAATTAAAAAAAAAAAAAAAAGGAGAGATAACTGGACACAATGGCTCACACAGGATGAGGTGAGAGGAGAGGATAGCTGGAGCCTAGGAGTTCAAGGCTGCAGTGAGCTATGATTGCAATACCTGTACTCCAGCCTGGGTGACAGAGTGAGACTGTCTCAAAAAAAAAAGAAAGAAAAAGAAAAAAGAAAAAAAATCCATTTTAATAAAGATCTTAATGAGATAATATTAAAAGTTGTGGCTTAATCAGCAAAAACCTCAACAATAAGAGATAGGAGGCTATATTCTGTCAACTACATAAATTACAATGCAGATTTTAAAATAAAGGCTGTCCTCAAATATATTGTTTCAAATAAAAAGTAATGGGCACACTGATTTCCTATAGTGGGAATAATAACAACAGGGAGTCTCAATGTATACTATAAGCAATACTCAAAAAATCCAGAGGCAATGAAGTTAGTACACTTCTTTTTTTTTTTTTTTTTTTTTGAGACGGAATCTCTCTCTGTTGCCCAGGCTGGAGTGCAGTGGTGTGATCTCAGCTCACTGCAACCTCCATCTCCTGGGTTCAAGCAATTCTCCTATGACAGCCTCCCGAGTAGCTGGGATTACAGGCACCAGCTGTAATTTTTGCATTTGTAACAGCCTGCTAATTTTTGCATTTTTAGTAGAGATGGGGTTTCACCATGTTGGCCAGGCTGGTCTCGAACTCCTGACCCCAGGCGATCCGCCTGCCTCACCCTCTGAAAGTGCTGGGATTACAGGTATAAGCCACCACATCTGGTCGAAGTTAGTACACTTTCTAACACTGTGCCCCTGTCGAGTACACTGAGCTTTGGGCCTTTTCTCCTAAATCCTTAAGGCATGATTTGCTTCTAGGAACTCAGAGAACACCTGGTACAGAACCAGGGAAAACTAAAATTGAGTCAGGATTTCTAATATAAAAAGAGACTGGAAATGAATAGATTCTTTTCCTGTATTTCCTAATTAATGGAAGCCTCTAAGGGCCTACTCTCATTTACTCAACCCACTAGATAGTTTCCGATCCCCTAGAATGGATTTAAGAAAAATTTCATACCAAAGGACGATATGGTATAAAGGATGATCCTGGGAAACAAGCTCTAGAGAAATTAAGTGATTTATTCAGAATTTCATTGCTAATTTATGTCAGTCAGTCTCTTGACTCCTCGTCTGGTCCTCTTTCCACAATGCTTTTAAAAAAATAAAACCTTCAATATAGCTGCACATAAAATACCAAGGTAACTACAAAAAATAATGTAGGCACTATGTGTGTCATAGCTTGAGACAAATGGACTTACATTTTAATAAATGCAATAAAAAATACATAAAAGAGAGAACTACCTACTTTTCTTGAATGTTTAGACATAAAACAGAAACAAAATTTTAATCTAAACTGGAGCCCCAAGGATCTGTGAAGAAGCCAAAACAGAAGAAATGATACAACATAAGCAGAAAAAAAAGCAGACTTGTTCCCCAAGAATAATCTTTATAATTCATATTAAACATGGAATTTCTTCTTGCATATCTTGGTTATAAACCAGAGTCAGTGTTTTGTTTTTGTTTTTGTTTTGAGAAAGGGTCTCATTTCAATGCCCAGGCTGGAGTGCAGTGCTGAAATCACAGCTCACTGCAGCCTCAACCTCCTGGGCTCAAGCAATCCTCCCACCTCAGCCCCGAAGCAGCTTGCACTGCAGGTACATGCCACCACACTGGCCAATTTTTACATTTTCTGTAGAGACAGGGTCTCACTATGTTGCCCAGGCTGGTTTTGAACTCCTGAGTTCATGTGATCTTCTAATCGCAGCCTCCTAAATTGTTGGGATTACAGGTGTGAACTACCATATCTGGCTAGACTTGGTCTTAATGGTCAATCTTTGATGTCAATAGAGTTGTGATTTAATAGCACTATTAATAAATATTATTCCTATTATAGATAGTGATAGCATGAATTTTGCTATACTTCTAATCTCAGCTACTACTTGGAACAAGATTATTTTAAATAATACAATTTAGGGCTTTATGTTTGACAAACTGAAACTCAGGATATATTAAAAAAATTAAATGATATAATAATACCTTAAATTTTATATGTATAATTATTCTAGACAGGAAGCTCCATTATCAAAATAGCAAATATTGTCCATGTATATGTTCACAGACAAAAACAATATTCTTCCATTGGTCAAATCAATAATACAAGTAAGAAAGAATCTACAATTATTACTTAGGGAAAAAGTACCTTCATGTTCCTCAGAGATGCATAATAACTTTTAAAAATACAAAGAAAAGGGAATCTCTCGAGGAAGAGAGAAATTTTTTAAAACTTCCTTTTAAATGTGAAAGGTTTTGTGAGAGTCATTTCCTTTCATTTAACTGATTAAATGCTATGGGAGAAAAGGGCGAAAGCTGAACATACTGCCAACGAAGGGTTAACATTTAATAACTTACACAGAAGTATGAAAGAAGTAGGAGAAAAAGAAATCATGACAAAATGGGCAAAAATTATCTTTCTCAGCCAGGAAGAAAAGAAAAGAGGAAGAAGGAATTTAAACAAACACCAAAAACAGTAACGAGTTCACCTACAGAGGATAAGGTTACCAAGGCAAGAGATTTGAGTAAAAGATCCCTTTAATACAACATTGTCCCTACTAGAAGAAAGTTACAAAGGAATGGTTTAAATGAACTTCAAATGATGCAAAGAGGCAGAAAAATTAGTCTTTCAGATTTAAAAAGTCTTATTTCCAGGCACTCTTCCCTCTAGGAATAGCAGGGTTTAAGACAGATGACCTGAAGTTTCTGCAATTAAAATTTAAGGCCCGGTGCAGTCGTTCATGTCTGTAATCCCAGCACTTTGGGAGGCCGAGGCAGAACAATCACTTGAACCTGGGCAACGTGTCAAAACCTACTCTCTGCAAAAAATACAAAAAATTGGCCGGGCATGGTGGCTCATGCCTATAATCCCAGCACTTTGGGAAGCCGAGGCGGATGGATCACCTGAGGTCAGGAGTTCGAGACAAGCCTGGCCAACATGGCGAAACCCCATCTCTACTAAAAATACAAAAATTAGCAGGGTGTGGTGGCATGCACCTGTAATCCCAGCTACTTGGGAGGCTGAGGCAGGAGAATCGCTTGAACCCGGGAGGTGGAGGTTGCAGTGACCCGAGATCACGCCATTGCACTCCAGCCTGGGCGACAAGAGCAAAACAAAATTCCATCTCAAAAAAAAAAAAAAAAGAAAAAATTAGTAGGGCATGATGGCACATGCCTGTAGTCCCAGCTACTTGGGAGGCTGAGATGAGATAATCACCTGAGCCTGGGAAGTGGAGGCTGCAGTGAACAGTGATTATTCTATTGGAGGCCAGCCTGGTGACAGAGTGAGACCCTGTCTAAAAAACAGTTAAGAAAGCAACATCAGAACTTTAATACCTTTCTAAAGTAATTGGAGAATTCTTACTCTCAAAACACTGTAATTAATGATGACGATAACAGAGTAAAACAACAATCTTGGTATTTCATGCTTATTTTGTTAATATTCACATTAGACATAGTATCCATCATTTTCTAAACTTTGTTCTGTTGCTGTCTAGCCTGAGAGGTCCAAGACTGAGGTTATACTGTCCTTCTCAATTCAGCCTCTTAGAGTAGAATGATGGTAGAAGATTCTAATTAAAACAAATGATCTTATAGAAGGAGGAGTCAGGCTCCAATATAATGGAATTAACATTGAAAGTACATACGGAATCTAGCTCTGATAAAATGGGTAATTAGATTCTAGGGCAAGAAATGGGAATTGGGCCTGGGCACTTCACTCTTTCTTTCCTCCCTTAGCCCTTCTCTTATATCATCTTTCAGTGCACATCTAGTCCTCTCAGACTAAGAGGACTCAAAGTGATCACTGGAAGGAGAAATACAAATGACCCAAAATATAATACAGTAAAATTTACAAATAATCCAAGAAACAGAAATTAAAACAAGATACCTCAAAGAGTTTGTTTTAAGGGAAGGGATGTTGTTGGAATATTATCCAAAACTCTGCATGATTTAAGTTTTTAACTTTCATGCAGCATGTAATTCTCTAGGTAAGTCTCAATACATGAATGACTCTGATTTCTACCCTGAAGATCATTAAAATAACAGTATTACAACAAATATACCAAAAAAAAAAAAATCACAGTTAAATTTTCTTAGGGGAAGAGAGGTTCAGCCCTAAGATAGATATGGTAAATTGGCTTGTTCAATCTCTATTCTATAATCCTTCTTCCAATGTATCTCTTGTGTTACAGAGGCAGGAAAGCTACATCTGAAATTTCCCAAATTATCTTGCAGCTAGGATTCTAGATATAAATCAGCATTTCCCCAAGTAGGTGTATGGTGTAAGAGATTTGGAAGGTGGAAGAAGAGCAGAAGTCCACTTTTTGCTTCTTTGGCTTTTGTTTCAACTGTTCTTTTTTTTTTTTTTTTTTTTAAATAAAGGCAAAGTCTCAATCTGTCACCAAGGCAGAGTGCAGTGGCCTCATCAAAGCTCATCACAGCCTTGAACTCCTGGGTTTAAGCAATCCTCCTGCGTCAGCCTCCTGAGTAGCTAGGGCTACAGATGCATGCCACCATGCCCAGCTAATTCTTTAAAATAATTTTTTGTAGAAACAAGGTCTCTCTATGTTGCCCAAGCTGGTCTCAAACTGCTGGCCTCAAGTGATCCCCCCACTGCTGGCCTTGTTCTTTCATTTGTCTGTTCTCTCATTCCTTCTCTTCCCTCCCTCCTTCTCTCTCTCTCTCTTTTTTTTTTTTTCTTTTTTTTTTTGCTATGAAACAAAGCTGTGGAGGCAAAATGTTTCTATAGCAGTATTCCAATATGGATTCTCCAGCTTCTTGATAACACAGCTGCAGGTGTGGTAGAGACAGTGGAGAGACTCCAAGTTCCAATACCAAGGTATCACTTTGTTAGGTTATTGAGAGGCAGATGTGGTGATGGCTTTTGTTTTGTTTTGTTTTGTTTTGTTTGAGACAGAGTCTTGCTCTATCGCCCACGCTGGAGTGCAGCGGCGCGATCTCGGCTCACTGCAAGCTCAGCCTCCTGGGTTTACGCCATTCTCCTGCCTCAGCCTCCCGAGTAGCTGGGACTACAGGCGCCCGCCACCAAGCCTGGCTAATTTCTTTTTGTATTTTTACTAGAGATGGGGTTTCACAGCATTAGCCAGGAAGGTCTCAATCTCCTGACCTGGTGATCCGCCCGCCTCGGACTCCCAAAGTGGTGATGGCTTCTAATTCCTGGATTGTAACTATGATCATGATCACGTGCTCTTGTCTTCATGAGCATATAGCAACTTTGATAGAGCTTGATCCTGTAGGCCTTCCGATGATAATCTAACCATTAATTCCCTATGTTAAATTCCTTTCTGCTTATGGCACATAGACAGGTTTCTGTTTACTGCATTAACAGGGGTCCTCAACCCCCAGGCCTGCACAGCACTGGTACCGGTCCATGGCCTGTTAGGAATACAGCCCGAGGCCGGCAGGATGGTGGGCCAGTGGGTGAGCAAGCGTTACTATCAGAGCTCCGCCTCCTGTCAGATCAGTGGCAGCATTAGATTCTCATAGGAGCAGGAACCCTATTGTGAAATGTGCATGTGAGAGATCTAGGTTGTGAGCTCCTTATGAGAATCTAACTAATGCCTGATGATCTCAGGTGGAACAGTTTCATCCTGAAACCATCCTCCATCTGTGGAAAAATTGTCTTCCACGAAACAAGTCCCTGGTGCCAAAAACCAGTCACTGTGCGTTAGGATGTATGGGTGACACAGTACTTAGTATCTAGAAGTAGGGCTGACTCAGCAGAACCTGAAATATGTTCCACTGGCTGAGTAATCAAGTGGTAGATGGCAAGAAAACGTGCCTTACAAGCTTTCAGCTCTTCAAAAGAAGGCCTTTCTCAGTCAGTGGCCTGAGATCTAAGTTGAATGAAAGTGGTAATAGGGGTAGAGGGGGTTACAGGTCTCATAGGTGGTAAAGCCCAAACACAGGAAATAAGATGGCTGCTCCTAGCCTTTCCCAAGAAGAATCCCCTGATAAGAGTTACAGGTTAGCTGGACATGGTGGCACCTGCCTGTAGTCCCAGCTACTTGAGAGGCTGAAGTGGGAGGATCACCTGAGCCAGGAGTTGGAGGCTGCAGTGAGTTATGATGGTAACACCACATTCCAGCCTAGGCAACAGTGCAAGACCCTGTCAAAAAAAAAAAAAAAAAAAAAAAAAAAAAAAAAAAAAGTTGTGGCTTTAGGTACAGGAATGCAATCACTAACAAACAGTAGCCATAGAGGGAAAGAATTCAGACAAGAAACACCCAAACCTCTCTGGCACTCTTTCCTCCATCCTCTGATTTGCAGGTCCTTCCCACTGGCCGAACCTAAATGGAACCCAGAGGACAAGGGAATACAGTGATGCAGTCCATAATGATCAGGGTGGAATTATGGGTCTGAGGGACACAGGGAGAAAAATAATCACCAATGATGACATCAATCCCTCAACGATACACTTGGGTATTAAATAAGAAATAAAAATGGAACTTATACAACCATGAGACAAACTACATTTCAAAACTTTCGTGATACAACTGAAGCAATACTCAGGGAAATTTATAGCCTTACAAGTTATTTTGGGCATTTAGGTTTTTAACTCAAGAAGCTAAAAAAAAAACAGAACAAAAATAGCAAAATAAACACAAATAGATGAATGGAAATAGATAGAAGTAGAAATTTTAAAAAAATTTAAAACCACAAACAAATTCAATAGAACTGACCAAACAAAACCAACTAGTTTTTTGAAAAGTCTACCTGAGGCCAGGCACAGTGGCTCACATCTGTAATCCCAGCACTTTGGTAGGCCGAGGTGGGTGGATCACCCGAGGTCAGGAGTTCAAGACCAGCCTGGCCAACATGGTGAAACCCCATCTCTACTAGAAATACAAAAATTAGCTGGGCATGGTGATGGGTGCCTGTAATCCCAGCTACTCGGGAGGCTGAGGCAGGAGAATTGCTTGAACCCAGGAGGCAGAGGTTGCAGCAAGCCAAGATCCTGCCATTGCACTCCAGCCTGGGCGACAAGGCTAACAGAGTGGAACTCTGTCTCAAAAAAGAGAAAAGTCTATCTGGTAAGTTGAAACTCCAGCACATCTATGCAAAACAAAAAGAAAAACATAACAATCAGATCTAATTTGTGCTATAAATGAAACTAAAGAGACTACTAAGAATATCTCAATAATTTTGAAAACCTAGATAAAAAGCAATTTGTTGGAAAAATTTAATAAAAGGTAACATTTACTGAGTGTTTACAATGTGTCAGGTACTCATCTAAGTAATTCACTTATATTAAATCATTTAGTACTCACAACTACCTTACGAGATAGTTACTGTTATTTTTATTTAATATGGAGAAAACTGAAGCTTAGACAAGTTAAGTAACCTGCTCAAAGTCACATTAACTCATATAACTAATAAATAGCTGACCTAGGATTTCTTAGGCTATCCAGCTCCAGAGCCCATATCTTTAACTATATTACACTGCCTTTCAGAATAAAAAAGTTATCAAAATAGAAAATTGTACCTGAGCAATAACCATAAAAGAAATTGAGCTGATAGACAACATTCAGTCTCTTTTCCCCAGGAAAGGCCAATTTAGCTATACTCTGAAGAAACAGATAATTCTCATTTTGTAAAATCAGTCCTAGAGCACAGAACGAGATGAGAAGTTGCCTGATTCATTTAGAAGCCAAGCAATAAATGTTCACGGATTGGAAGATTCAATATTGATTGTAAAGATGTTAAGTTTCCCCAAATTAATTTATAGCTTCAAAGCAATTTCAATCAAAGTCTCAGTAGGGTTTTTTTATTTTTATTTTTTATTTTTTTACAAAAACTGACAGGCTGATTCTAAAATTTATATGGAAATATAATGGGCCAAGAATAGCCAAAGGCAATCTTGAAGAAAAATACAGCTGAAGGGTCTTATGCTATCAGATATTAAAACCTATTTTTTAAATTATAGTAATTAAAATAATGTGGTATTAACACACGAATAGACAAAATGATCAATGGCAAAGAAGACAGTGTCCAGAAAGAGATCCACACATAAAAGATTCCCTGATTTATGACAAAGGCAACACTACAGTTCAGTGGGGAAAAAATGATCTGTTCAGTAAATGGTGCCAGGTCAACTGGACATACATACGGGGGAAAAAAAATGTTGATCTTCACTTGTTACCATACAAAAATCAGTACCAGATGGATGACAGATCTAAATGGGAAAATGTCAAATAAAGCTTTTAAAGAAAATATCTTTGTGACCTTAGAGTAGGCAAATATTTTTTTAACAGCACTAATCACAAAAGAATAAGGTTTAATTGGATTATAATAAGGAGCTTCTGTTCATTGAAAGACACGATTAAAAGAGTGCAGAGGCCACATATAGCCCAAGGTAAGATATATGAGGTATATACAGTTGTCTCTTTATTCATGGGGAATTGGTCACAGGACTAGGGCAAATACCCAGTCCATGGATGCTCAAGTCCCTTATATAAAATGGCATAGTATTTGCATATAACATACACACAGTCTCCCACATATTTTAAATCATCTCTAGATTATTTCTAATACCTAACAATGTGAACACTATGTAAATAGTTGTTATCCTGTATAGTTTTTTATTTGTATTATTTTTTGAATATTTTTGAGTATTTATTTATTTATTTAGAGATATGGTCTCACCCTGTCACCCAAGCTGGAATTGTAGCTCACTGCAGCCTCAAATTCCTGGGCTCAAGCAATCTTCTGCCTCAGGCTGTGGAGTAGCTGGCATTACAGACATGCATCACCACACCTGGTTAATTTTTTTCTTTTTTTTTTTTTTAATATGCAGGGTCTTGTTAATGTTGACCAGGCTGGTCTTAAACTCCTGGCTTCAAGCCATATTCCTACCTTAGCCTCCCAAAGTGCTGGGATTATAGGCATGAGCCACCTCACTGGGCCAGAGTATTTCCTTTATTTTTTTTTTTGAGATGGAATCTTACTCTGTTACCCAGAGCAACCTCCGCCTCCTGGGTTCAAGCGATTCTCATGCCTCAGCCTCTGGAGTAGCTGGGACTACAGGTGCATGCCACCATGCCCAGCCAGTTTTTGTATTTTTTAGTAGAGACTGGGTTTCGCCATGTTGGCCAGGCTGGTCTCAAACTCCTAGCCTCAAGTGATCCGCCTGGCTTAGCCTTCCAAAGTGCTAGGATTATAGGCGTGAGCCACGGTTGGTCCAATCTGCAGATGTGGAACTCTCAGCTAAGGAGGGCCAACTGCATCTCTAACAAAGGACTTGTATCCAGTGTATGTAAAGAATTCCTTCAAATCAGCAAGAAAAAGAGACAACCCAATAGAAAAATATGCAAGAAATTTGACGTGGCTTCACAAAATGGATATACAATTGGCTAATAAACACATTAAAAATCTTAACGTCTTTATCAAGAAAATACAAATTAAAACCACAAGGAGATACCAGGACATAGCCCCTAGAATCATAAAAAGAAAAACACTAAAATTAGCAAGTGTTGATGAGGATGTGGGGCAATGGGACCTCTCATACATTCCTGGCTGGAGAATAAACTGGTACAACCACTTTGGAATAAAGTTTGGCAATATCTACAGAAATATCTAGGTATTTGCTATGACCCAGCAATTCCATTCCTACATATATATCCACCAGAAATATGTTTAACCAAACACATACAAAAAGGTTCACAGTAGCACTAGTTTAAACCTGGGAACTACTCAACGACCATTAACAGAAGAATGAATTTTAAAATGATCATATATTCACACGGAATACTATGCCGAAATAAAAATTCTCATGTTAACAATATGGACGAAATCTCACAAATAAAGCCAGAGAGGAAAAAAAAAAGTCAGAAATAAGAGAGTATATAAATGGAAATGCACAGTGTCTAAACAATAAAAATAGACAAAATTAATCTAGGTTATTATGTTTAAATAGTGATCATTTTGGGGTAGGGAGTAGTGATGGAAAGGACCAGGAGGGAGCTTCTGGTGTGCTGGTGATGTTGTTTCTTTTTTCATTTTTTATTTTTTTGGGGCAGAGTCTGGCTCTGTCATCCAGGCTGGAGTACAGCGGTGCGATCATGGCTCACTGCAGCCTTGACCTACCCAGGCTCAAGTGATTCTCCCGCTTCAGCCTCCCGAGTAGCTGGGACTATAGGCATGTGCCACCACGCCCAAATAATTTTTGTCTTTTTTGTAGAGATAGGGTTTCACCATGTTGTCCAGGCTAATCTCAAACTCCTGGGTTCAAGGGATCCATCTGCCTCAGCCTCCCAAAGTGCTGAGATTACAGGTGTGAGCCACCATGCCCCATCTGTCCTGTTTCTTGATCTGGGTGCTGGTTACATGGGTGTGCTCAACATGTGAAAATATAACCATCCACACACTTGTGATTTGTGCCCTGTCCTTATGTAAATTATACTGCAATAAAAATTGTGTATATCAAAAAGCAAACAAACAGCAAACTGGAAATTTTTCTGCAAGTATGACAAAGGCTTAGTAATATATGAAGAACTCACGCAAGTCAATTTTTTTAAAGCTAGCATCTAATAAGAAAATGAGCAACAAATATGAAGAGAAATGTTCAAACAAAGAAATAAAAATGGCTAATAAATGTATAAATGCATAAAATGTAAATTAAAACAATGGAATGTTATTTTTGCCTATCAAATTAGCAAAGATTAAAGGAAACTGTTAAGGCTGTTGTTGAGGATTTGGTGAAACCAATACTCTCTTATTCTTAATGGAAACCGGAATTGGTATAACCTTTCTGCGTAAGTCTTAAATGTTCATATTCTTTCACCCACTAGTTCTACTTCTAAAAATTATTCTGAGGAAAATCAGAGTTGTAGTTAAAAATAGGCTTATATCACTGTTGATTACAATGGTGTTTTTTTTAAAAAAAGGTTATATTATGATACACGTGAGGGGATATTATAATATTAATGTTTTCAGAGAATGATGAATGGGAAAAGATTCACGATAAAGTCAAGTGAAAAATATATACAAAATTCTACGTGGTATACCTTTTGTTTTAAAAAATATCACACACACATTGTGTCTTAATATAGAGGCTAAAAAATTACACACACGTAAACACACATTTACATAGAAATAAAGTCTATAAGAACACATACCGTACTGTTAATAGTTACCATCTTTGGGTGGTGGGATAATGGATGATTTTAACTTGGGGGCTTATTTTCTACAATAAAATGTTCCTTGAGCATATATTACTATTATATTCAGAAATCAAAAATAATGGGTAAAAAAAATACACCCATCAGTTACCCTTACTCTAGAAATCTATTTCTCTCTCCTTCAGCTACCACATTCAATCTATAAACATTGCCTAGATTTTAACTTACAAGTGTCTGTCCAAGCCATTATTCCATTACGTCTCTCATTTCATCTCAGGCCCTTGTCTTCCCTAATGAACGCCTCATATCTAGACTCTTCACTTCGGTAAAATGGCCACATTTTCCACTGCTTCTTCATTGCAGCCACATCAAGCCACTTTACATAGCCACCCTCCACACCCCGCCCCCTAAAAATGCACACCAGGTACTTTCACACTTCCCAAGCTTGGCATAATCAGTTCTCTTTCCCTGTAATACATTTTCTCCTGCCGGTTTTTCTAATTCAATTCATAGTTAAAGATTCACCTCGGATATCGCGTACTGGGTGTAGCCTCTGGGAGGCCCCAAGAACAGAAATTAATCCTTCAATGACAGTTTGTACATATTTCAACATTTAGCATTCTGTCCTGTCTGTGCCTCGCTCTCTCGCTGTATGGCATGGGCCACTTCATTTTTAAATTTTCTTAAAATCTAGTTGGATAAATGAAAGTAAAGCGTATACATGCAATACACATACGTACAGGGGTGCGAGTTTTGACCTGTGTCTGATGGAAAAAAATGGCATCAAAAACACTCGCCCGATTTTTTTCATTCAAGATGGCATAGAACGTCTTAAAATAGTCCCACACAAAAGCACTCACATCTAGAGCCCCGAGTCAGAAGAACTGGCTACACCTAGCGCAACAGCAAAGGACAAAAGAATCGAATCCAGATGCTGAGATGCCCCGGCCCTAACTACCCACAGTAGGTCCCACATACAGACTTTAAACCATGTTAGAAAACGGGCACCTGCTGCCTTCATTCCGAGGGCCACGCCTTGACGGTGAACAGTGACCTGAAGCACTCTGGATACTGACCCAAAAAAAATCGCGGATGGAAAAGGAGGAGGCTAAGTTGTGACTATCTAAAAGGCACGATTCGGCCCCGCCCCAGCCGGGCGCAGTCCGCCCGCCGCACATCCATTCCCAGGAAGGAAGAGACACCGCTCCAGCCCAGAGCCTGGCAACCGGGCACCGTCTGGGAATTCTGGGCGGGCCCGAGATAGAGGCCGGCCACGGCCAGGGCGCCTCTGGCTACACCTGTCAGGCGACGACGGACTCTAGGCCTTGAAATCGCTGGGGTTCGGTGGTCGAGGCCAGTTGGAGCGCGTCACCCGATCCCTCGCCCCGGGAACGCCTTGCTTCCTCGCTTTCCGTCTCGTCCTTCTCAAACAAAGGCAATCCACACCCACCGCCATTTTCCTCTTACCTCAAAAACCACCTCTTCGTCAAACTCCGGTGTCATCCTTCTCCGCCATGCCACCCGCCTCAGCACGATGGGAAATGAAGGCGGGAGAACAGGCGGCCCGGAGCTCCAGCTCCTGCCCGTCCCGTGGGTCTAGAAAACTACAATTACCAACATGCCTCGCCGCTCACGCCCTCTTTTCGAGCCCGCTTATTGGAGAAGAGAGTGAGCGTGTAAGCGAGAGAGGCGGGAGCGAGCTGAAGCTCGAGCCCTCCGATTGGAGGAGGCTAGGGCTTTTGTCTGCCTTTTACGGCCGCGACTAGCAGGGGGCGCCCGGAGCACTGCTGATTTTTGGAGCCCGAGAAGGGCACGCGCCAGAGGAGCCGAAGAGAGCACTGCTCGTGCCCGCGCCTGGCTGTCAGCCTGCCGCTCTGCGGGGCGGTGCTAGTGCTCGCCCGCCCGACCCCGGCGGCTCGCGCCCGGGAGCGCCGCAGGGTCGCTGGAGTCGGCCGCGTCCTTTGTGTGGCGCTCAGGCTGCGCCGCGGGGCGGCGGGACGGAATGTGGGCGCTGCGGGGGCTTTTCTCTTCTACCCGAACTGTGGGAACAATGGACTGAAAGGGGAACATGGATTGAGGGGCGGAGCGGGGAAGCGAGCTGCACCGGGGAATCATGACTTCTGCAGCCGGTAAGTGACGGCGCTCGCGCTGCCGCGGGAAAGTTTGTGGCGAGCGCTGCTAGGCTTGGGCTCGCGAGCAACTTTCTTCGCCGGGGTGGGCGAGTTGTGTGCCCCGTACCTTTGCCGAGCACCTCGGCAAGCGCGGAGCTAATGGGATTCGCTGCCGGATTTCTCGTCTTTTCTTGCCCAGAGGGGCTGTTTGGAAACCCGGGATTTCTCGGGATCTCCCTTCCAAAGGGGACTGTGCTGGGGGCTCTGCACCAGGTGAAATGCGATGTGTGAAGGGCGTTCGCTCATCTCTCCAGCAGTGCGAGGACTTCGCCTTTGCATGTGAAAATAGTGTAGATTCCCAAGTTGATAGATTAGTTATTATAGGCAAAGGCAGTGTTCTCAGCGTGTTCAATTTGGCCATTAAGTGAGTCGCTTTCAACCTTGTATCTGCTGGTAAACCTTTTACCCATTTTAAAGAGGCGTAGACATTGTCATGTCCTGGTGGTTTTACCTCTGTTACCTGAGAAGCAGAGGAGTTGAGATTGTTGAGGTGTTTTTTTTTTTTTTTTTTTTTTTGCTTGTCTGCACCCAATTACAGTTATTTTGTTTGTTTCTACCTGATTAGGGTAAACAAAGCTTTATTTTCTGTCTGCCTCCCATAGTTCTTTCCCCTTCATCCAAATGACAAAGCCTCTATCTTTGTGTGGATTTTCAGCAATTCTAGACGTTGTTTCTGAACATTCTTAAGGAACAATTTCTGCTTTACAAAATAATTACCAAAGTGGTGTTACGTTCACTTTGTAAGTACATAGGTTAATTTTTAAACCAGAACTTATGTATTAAGTAGAGTGTTATGGATTATTTTACGTTTTTGTCCACGTTGAAACAAACTTTCATTAGAAATTTTATAGTGAAATAGTTTAAAGCTTCTTCTCAAGGTTACTTCCAGAATCAGCACTTAAGTATCAGATTAAATTTTCATTGCTTTTCTTGGCATTTGTTTAAAATTCTTGCAACTTGAAACTGTCCAACAGCACTCAAATGTTCTGATTTGTATTATTTCTAAAGCCTAGATATATTGTAGTGTTGCATTGCTCCCTGTGATCAGATTACAACAAACGAAACAAGAAGTTAGCCAATAGGAAAAGAAAGCAAGAAGTAGGTGTTGTGTGGGTCTTTCCTTTTTGATGTTATATGCACTTATATGAGATATCTTTATAAACTCTCTTTTCTTTGCCAAAGGGAGGCTTTATACTTACATAAGGTAAATTATTTTCATCCTACATTTCTGTGCCTTACCTTCGTTCAAGAAATTGATTTAAATTAAAAGTGGTTGGAAATTTTAAAATCCTTTCAGCCAGTTTTAGCTCTTTCCTTTTTGGAGGTGTCAAATGTATTTAAAATAACCGTGTCTTATATGTATCAGTTTTCAATTCCAGTCTTAACAGTTTATAAGGAACAGGCACAGAAGCATGTAATTTGACATTTATGTAAACCCAGTTTCTAGGGCCCAGACTGGAAGTTCATGATTCTTGCATTTGAATTATCCTAAAATAATGCAAGCTATTTTTGTATTTTATCAACTTTACAATTAAAGAAATCCACAGAAATTTTTGTGGTGTTTAAAGTGGGACACTTCCTGTGTCTAGCCGAGTTGGTTGGTTTTTAGCATTGCTGGCTGAGAAGCATCCACTACTTTTTTGCTCACCCATCTGTTGGATTTATTATAATTCTTTCTGGTGTCTAGATGGGGAATATGGAAGAGAACTGGGGTTTTATTTCTACCCATTCTTATATGTATACATAGTTCTTACAAGCTGATTATGGTGCTTTTTGGGAACAATAGTCAAATTCATTGAAACGTTTAGGAAAGTTATTTGAAGTTAAGGGAGGGGATTTTTGCTTTTGAATCTAATCTGTGGTATTTGGAAGGGTTGGTTTAATTTAAGAAAATAAAAGGAATGTTGTAGAACATTTAGGTTATATGTATCCAGCAGAAAAGCTTGCTTTGTTTTTCTGCATCTATAAAATAATCTGCCCTTAGTGGAGATTTCAGAATTATTTTAAGCTATATACGAAAAAGGAGAGGCTGGGCGCAGTGGCTCACGCCTGTAATTCCATCACTTTGGGAGGCCTAGGCGGGTGGATCACTTGAGGTCAGGAGTTTGAGACCAGCCTGGCCAACATGGCAAAACCCTGTCTCTACTAAAAATACAAAAATTAGCCAGGTGTGGTGGGGTGCGCCTGTAGTCCCAGCTATTCGGGAGGCTGATATGAAAATTGCTTGAGCCGGCGAGGCGGAGGTTGTGATGAGCCGAGATCGAGCCACTGCACTCTAGCCTGGGTGACAGAGCAAGACTCCATCTCAAAAAAAAAAAAAAAAAAGAAAGAAAGAAAAAAGGAGAGAGAATTATAGGTATATATAGGTATAGGTATATATTTTGTGTCCTTTTGAACATGTACAGGTCACTGTCTCATTGTCTGTGCTTTGCATTTTGGCTGGTCCAGTAGCCAGAGAGTGTACACATGAACCACAGCCATCTGTGTGTAACAGATGACGAGTATGTTTGTAATAGTTAGTAAAATGGTACTAGTGCTTTACTTTCTTACCTTATATTTCCCTGGAGCCAAACAGCTGTGTAAATAAAAGATTTGCTGCTTTGCTCTAAGAAGCTTTGGGTCTGACTGTTGATGCAGTATTAAGATCCAAAGGTGCTAGATTTGTTGCCAAATGTCATGCACTTATTTCACATTGGAGTAGACCATAATATAATGGCTTATTATTTTTTGAGTTGTGTTTCTTCCAAAATAGAGCCATGAAAAAAAAATAATGAAGGATTTTGGATATTGCTATACCAGTGACTTAGTTGAACACTTGTTCCTATTAATAATTAAGGAATTTTTCAATAATCGTATTGAAATTGATTCCTGCTAACTTTTCAAAATATTATTCTACATTAAAATGGATGTACATTTTTGAATGTGATTATTTTTAAAGAAGAAATTTTCTGTTATGGAGACATATTAAAGAGTATGTGTATGTGGCAGCTGTGATTATTCCCAGGCCCTGTTGTTAGCACTGGGATACATCAGTGAATGAGACAAAGTGCCTGCCCTTCTGGAGCTTGTGTCTTATGCTGAACACAGACAAAGGTGAACTGAAAAAACATCAACGCAGGAGAAAGAGGCCACAGTACATGAGGTTCTTCTGAAATGAGTGTCTCAGAAGTTATCATCTCAGATTCCTATGGGCTTTAGAGGCCTGTTCAACTCCCCCATTTATAAGGAAGGAAAGTGAGGCAGCCAGGTCTGTACAAGGCCCACAATTAGGTTAGCCAGCTCCCTGAGTTATGTCTGTGACTTCCTTCAGTACAGAGTTAACTAACAATGGCAAGCCCAAGTTCACAGTTATTAATTGAATTCAGTGAGTATGCGTTGAGTGCTTTATGTACGTAATAGGACTTTGCTATATTTATTGGGAATCAACTCCAGCTCATACGTAGTTAATTGAATTTCTGTGACACTAGAACAGGAATTTATATCTCTTGGAAGCAGATTTGTGTACAAAACACATTTTTTAAAACGAGTAAAATTGGTACCAGGGATTTTTTTAAAAATGATATTTAAATGACCCTAAAGCTTCTGACAAGGTTCTAAGATACGGAAAGTGAAAGATTAATTTGATGAGATGAAGTTTTCTTCCAACTGTGGTAAAATAGCACGTAAGATAAATTTACCGTCTTACTCATTTTTAAGTGTATAGTTCAGAAGTGTTAAGTACATTCACATGGTACAGCCAATTTCAAGAACTCTTCATTTTACGAAACTATTTTTTCTGTTTTCATGGAGACGGAGTCTTACTGTGTTGCCCAGGCTGGTCTCCAATTTCTGAGCTCAAGCAATCCTCCCACCTTGGCCTCCCAAGGTGCTGGGGTTACAGGCATGAGCCACTATGCCAGGCTGCCAAAACTAATTTTTAAAAAATTCTTTGAAAAATCCCAGAGGTAGGATGTTTTGATAATGGTTACAGAAATAAAATCAACTTGACAGTCTTACTGAGTAAGATGGGCCATTGGGAAGAGGCCTAAGGCATTCATACTTTCTCTTAAGACTTGACTTACTAAATGGAGGGTTTGATTTAATAGACATTTACAACTAGGTTTCTCACTAGGATTTGAAGGGTTTTTCAGTTATTTTCTGCCTAAAAAAAACTCAGACAAAATTAACTATGATTATTGAACAGCTAACTGAAATTATGTAGTATAGGAATTTGCATTATTTTGAAAATAATTTTTTATTGATGATGACATTATACCTAGAAATTGAGTGAGAAGACATGTATTATCATATACATCATATAATCTTTATTGCACACACAGAAGTAGAGATTTAGGGAATTCTTCCTTGGTTGGTAAAAGGAAGTAGAGCACCCTACTCCTCTTTTTTTTAAAAAAACTCAGTTCCGTGTAATAGCTTCCCAAGTGTCGTGACTAATTTCCTTTGTTCAAAAGTAAGTCATCACCAAATGAAATATCAGAGCCCCTGTCTATTCAAGTAATTAAACAACGTCCAGCAGTCCTTTGCAGCAGATATTTTGAAAAGTTTTTTCAGTAAATTAAGTTTTTAAGTGTTAGATCCTGTCAAAGGAACAAATATAAATGTAAAAGATAAAATATTTTTTATCTCATGTCTCCTTGGGGAAATATGGTCAATAATATGACAGTGTAGGTGGAAGAACGTAAAGGAACTTACAGATATACAGGCTTTATTTATCTTTTCGCTTTATAGGTCTGTTGTGTAAAGCTTTTATTAGGTTCCTATAGTATAGGAGCAGATCTGTACCGATGCAGCATTGTATAATAGGTGTTAGTTAAATACCTTATATATAATGTTTAGGAAGAATTGCTACACTAGAAATTGTGGTTATCTTTTAAATGTAGTAGAACAGTGGATGTTAATGAGGGATAAACAACATAATCACCTGTGGAACTTAAAAGATGTACAGATGTCCAGGATCTATCCCCAGAAACTCTAACTAGTTCACTCTGGGGTAGGACCTAGACATGTGACTTTTGAAAAAATAGAGCTCCGTGAAGGAATATAATGAAAATTCCCAACCAATAACTCTTGCAGAAAGAAATACCAGGTTTATTATGAGCCTTAAATAATACCAAAGAATTAATTTTCAGTTTTTAAATTTAGAAAATTTCTGATTTCTGTCTTCCTTTTTTAATATTGTTTTGGGGTTCCATCTATTGAGGTAGACAGATCATTGATAAAAGGCATTTATTTATACAACTCAATTATATTATCCTTGAGATAGAAGACTACTACTGCTTATTCACATGAGAAGTTTAAAGAGCTGCATCCTACATTTAACTTAGGCAAATTCAACTTTCAGCACTTGGCAAATGAATTGAAGAACAACTATGTGGGTCCCAAACTGAAGTCAATGATCTCATTTGTTGTCAATGAAAGATATGATGGGCTGGGCGCGGTGGCTCACGCCTATAATCCCAGCACTTTGGGAGGCTGAGGTGGGTGGATCACGAGGTCAGGAGTTCGAGACCAGCCTGATCAACATGGTGAAACCTCAACTCTACTAAAAATACAAAACTTAGCCGGATGTGGTGGTGCGCACTTGTAATCCCAGCTACTCGGGAGGCTGAGGCAGGAGAAATACTTGAACCCTGGAAGCAGAGGTTGCAGTGAACCGAGATCATGTCACTGCACTCCAGCCTGGGCGACAGGGCAAGACTCTGTCTCACATAAAAAAAAAGAAGAAAAGGAAAAAAAGATATGGTAACCAGTTCCAAAGCTGGAGAAACAAACTGTATTGGATTTATTTAAAAATGTACAATAGACCC
Source organism: Pan paniscus (assembly GCF_029289425.2). Taxonomy (NCBI): domain Eukaryota; kingdom Metazoa; phylum Chordata; class Mammalia; order Primates; family Hominidae; genus Pan; species Pan paniscus. Next base: position 103,284,291 of record NC_073259.2, on the reverse strand, counting down.
AAAGCTATGTATGGAATTGAAAGACAATTTAAGGAATTTTCAGGAGTAATATTGACACTATATAATGTAACATACTCAGTAAAAGGCAAGGTCATATTGTTAAAAATAAAAAATGCTATCAGATTTAATCATGTATCATTTTGTGCTTTGGTTGTTTTGACATCAAATTATTATTTTTTCCTTTCTAGAGATAAAGAAGCCACCAGTGGCCCCCAAGCCCAAGTTTGTTGTGGCAAATAATAAGCCAGCTCCACCTCCTATTGCACCTAAACCCGACATTGTGATTTCTAGTGTTCCACAGTCGACAAAGAAAATGAAACCAGCAATAGCCCCAAAACCAAAAGTCCTGAAGACCTCACCTGTTCGAGACATTGGGCAGTCGCCATCAAGGAAAATCATGTTGAACCTGGAAGGGCATAAACAGGAATTAGCTGAAAGCACTGACAACTTTAATTGTAAATATGAAGGCAATCAGAGCAGTGATTATATTTCACCAATGTGTTCCTGCAGTTCTGAGTGTATCCATAAGCTGGGCCATAGAGAGAATTTGTGTGTAAAGCAGCTTGTTTTAGAGCCCCTGGAAATGAATGAAAATTTAGAAAACAGTAAAATTGATGAGACTTTGACTATAAAAACTAGGAGTAAATGTGATTTGTATGGTGAAAAAGCCAAGAACCAGGGTGGGGTTGTTTTAAAGGCAAGCGTTTTAGAAGAGGAGCTCAAAGATGCCTTAATACACCAAATGCCACCTTTTATTTCTGCACAGAAGCACAGGCCCACAGACAGCCCAGAAATGAATGGTGGCTGTAATTCAAATGGACAATTCAGAATTGAATTTGCGGATTTGTCACCTTCCCCATCCAGCTTTGAAAAAGTTCCTGATCGTCACAGTTGCCACTTACAGCTTCCTAGTGATGAATGTGAACATTTTGAAACTTGCCAGGATGACAGTGAAAAAAGCAATAATTGCTTTCAGTCATCTGAACTAGAGGCTCTGGAAAATGGGAAAAGGAGTACTTTAATATCTTCAGATGGAGTTAGTAAGAAATCAGAAGTCAAAGACCTTGGTCCCTTAGAAATTCATTTAGTACCATATACCCCAAAATTTCCAACTCCCAAGCCCAGAAAGACACGAACTGCTCGTCTGTTACGCCAAAAGTGTGTAGATACTCCTAGTGAAAGCACTGAAGAACCGGGGAATTCAGACAGTAGCTCTTCCTGTCTTACTGAAAATAGTTTGAAAATCAATAAAATCAGTGTTCTCCATCAGAATGTTTTGTGTAAGCAGGAACAGGTGGATAAAATGAAGCTAGGAAATAAAAGTGAATTGAATATGGAATCCAACAGTGACACACAGGACTTAGTCAATTCACAGAAAGCCATGTGTAATGAAACAACTTCCTTTGAAAAAATGGCACCTTCTTTTGATACAGACTCTAATTTGAGTTCTGACAGCACAACTGTAGATGGTTCTAGTATGTCGCTTGCTGTGGACGAAGGGACCGGTTTTATAAGATGTACTGTATCTATGAGCCTACCTAAGCAGCTCAAATTAACTTGCAATGAACATTTGCAATCTGGGAGAAACCTGGGAGTTTCTGCCCCTCAAATGCAAAAGGAATCTGTTATAAAAGAGGAAAATTCTCTACGAATTGTCCCCAAAAAACCTCAAAGACATAGCTTGCCTGCTACAGGAGTGCTTAAAAAGGCTGCCTCCGAGGAGCTTTTGGAAAAAAGTTCTTATCCTTCAAGTGAAGAAAAAAGTTCAGAGAAGAGTCTAGAAAGAAATCACCTTCGGCATTTGTGTGCCCAAAACCATGGTGTGTCATCCTCCTTTGATATGCCTAAACGGGCTTCAGAAAAGCCAGTGTGGAAGTTACCTCATCCTATTTTACCCTTTTCAGGGAACCCAGAATTCTTAAAGTCTGTCACCGTATCGTCAAACAGTGAGCCTTCAACAGCCCTAACCAAGCCCAGAGCAAAATCGTTATCTGCTATGGATGTGGAAAAGTGCACTAAGCCTTGCAAAGACTCTACAAAGAAAAACTCTTTTAAAAAGTTGCTCAGCATGAAACTGTCCATCTGTTTCATGAAGAGTGACTTTCAAAAATTTTGGTCCAAGAGTAGCCAACTCGGAGACACCACCACAGGCCACCTCTCCAGTGGGGAGCAGAAGGGGATTGAAAGTGATTGGCAAGGCTTGTTGGTAGGAGAGGAGAAGAGAAGTAAACCCATCAAGGCATATTCCACAGAGAACTATAGCCTGGAATCTCAAAAGAAGAGGAAGAAGTCTCGGGACCAGACCAGTGCAGCTAATGGTCTGAGAGCTGAGTCTTTGGATGACCAAATGCTCTCCCGGGAGTCATCATCTCAGGCACCTTACAAGTCTGTTACAAGCCTCTGTGCACCGGAGTATGAAAATATACGCCATTATGAGGAAATACCAGAGTACGAGAACTTGCCATTTATTATGGCTATACGGAAAACTCAAGAGTTGGAATGGCAGAATTCCAGCAGCATGGAGGACGCTGATGCAAATGTGTATGAGATAGAAGAGCCGTATGAAGCTCCAGATGGCCAGCTGCAGCTTGGACCCAGACATCAGCATTCCAGGTAACGGGTGCCAGACAGACACTTTTGCATGCATCGTTGCAATTAACCTTCAACAGCCTGGTGAGTTAGGAATGCAGGGGGAAGAAAAACACGTGGTTGAAGGAATAGTTTAGAAAATGTGTATTAAATTATTCTCAAGTGCAGCCTCCTTTTAGCATACAGTTGGAATGGGTATTTGCAATACAAGCTTGAAGTAGTTAATTTATTTTAGTAACTGATTCAAAGAATTTGAACCAGTGGCAATGTAGGTGCTGCTGCAAGGAAGGCGTGCAACAGAGAGGTCCTGGGCCTCCAGACACCAGCTCAGAAGTCATATCAGGAAACCTGGGGCAGGAAATTGGCCAATTCAATGACATTTATTTGCTAGGTATAAGAAGTCTGAAGTTACTGAAATATGCAGGCATTTACGTGTGGTGCCCTTATCAGGTGGAACCTCCACATTTTTAGAAGTTCACCACTCTTTGAAGATTGGTCATTTTACCTGTTGATGGCTAATTGCTGACCTCAAGTGGATATAGGAAAAATGCAGGAAACATGTAACTACTCTTTATTTCTCACTTTTAAAATAATTTAATTAAAAAAAAATTTTTTTTTGAGATGAGGTCTTACTCTGTCACCCAGGCTGGAGTGCAGTAGTATGATCATGGCTTACTGCAGCCTCGACCCCCCAGGCTCAAGGAGTCCTCCCATCTCAGGCTCCTTGAGTAGCTGGGACTATAGGTGCATGCCACCATGCCTAGATAATTTTTGTATTTTTTGTAGAGACAGGGTTTTGCCATCATGCCCAGGCTGGTCTTGAACTCCTGGGCTCAAGCACTGCTCCTGCCTTTGCCTCCCAAAGGGTTGGGATTACAGGCATGAGTCACTACACTGGGCCTGTTTCTCACTTTTGTATGTGCACTTCCTACCTGTGGAATACCTACTCCATCTCTCTTATTAAAATTGTGCCCATCCTCAATAATCCACCCCCTCAGTCTTTGGCTTCATTAAGCTTCTACAATTACCTAGTCAGAAGTGTTTACTTCCTATTCTGACCACCCAGTTATGCTGTGATATCCTTTCATCTCAGGCTGTCTTAATGTATAACTATTTATTGGCATGTCTGATGTTCTGTATTTGGTTTTAAGCTCCATGAAGAGTTCTAGTCATCTCTTTGCCCTGGATAAAGCCAAGCAAGAGGCCTAGTAGAATCAGTAGATGTTGATTGGGTCTAAGAGAGAATGAATGAAAATAGGCCAAGGGAGCAACCACTGCAGCGGCTTCCTTCTCTCCATAGTCGCATAGGTAGCTTTTCCATTGTATTTCTAATGTTTGTTTGTGTTTAACAAAAAAGCACATGGACCCTTTTGGAAATCTTTAGATTGTTCTTAGTCCACTAACTTCAGGTCTTTGAAATTCAAGTCTTAAAATGTGACTTTTCTAGAAAATACTTGGCACATAGTGGGGTGTATTAGTCCGTTCTCACGCTACTAATAAAAACATACTCAAGACTGGGTAATTTATAAAGGAAAGATGTTTAATTGACTCACAGTTCAGCATGGCTGGGGAGGCCTCAGGAAACTTACAATCATGGCGGAAGAGGAAGCAAACACATCCTTCTTTACATGGGGGCAGCAAGGAGAAGTGCAGACCGAAAGATTGAAAAGCCCATTATAGAACCATCAGATCTTGTGAGAACCCACTCACTATCTCTAGAACAGCAGCTTGGGGGAAAACCACCCCCGTGATTAAATTACCTCCCACCGGGTCCCTCCCACGACACGTAGGGATTATGGGGACTACAATTCAAGGTGAAATTTGGGTGGGGGCACAGCCAAAGCATATCTTGGGGGCTCCAAAAAAAAAAAAAAAAGCATTGTTGGGTGAATTGAATAAATAAAATTGTCGAGCAAGTCAGTGTACCAAGTAAAGTAAATTATTTTAAGTTCCTTTAACTGTCAGATATTCTCATAGCATTTCTCTTTACTCGTAGTCAGTCTTTCCTGCCCTTCCTCCTTTTGCCTAAAAAAGGCTACTTTCCTCCCTTGTCTAATTTTTCTCACAGCCAGCTGCATTCTGTTTTCATATTTCTGCTTCCTGAATATTAGTACCTAGGCAAAAAGCTCCTTCCTTGGCATAAGTACTTCTTTTTCTTTTTCTTTTTTTTTCTCTTTGGAGACAGGGTCCCCTCTCTGTCTCCCAGGGTGGAGTACAGTTGTATAGTCAAGGCTTACCGCAGCCTGTAACTCCTGGGCTCAAGTGATCCCCACCCACCTTCAGCCTCCCAAGTAGCTGGGACCACAGGTGCATACCACCACACCCAGCTGATTTTTGTTTTTTATTTTTTGTAGAGATAGGGTCTCCCTGTATTGCCCAGGCTGGTCTCAAATTCCTGTGCTCAAGTGATCCTCCCATCTCAGCCTCCCAAAGTGCTGGGATTACAGGCATGAGCCACCACTACCGGTTCTTGGCATAAATATTTCAAATTGTCTGTTTTCAGGATTGCTCTTCTCTGCAGAACCATTTTATTGGTACTATCCTTTTTTTTTTAAACATGCTTTTGCATATTTTTTTTGTGTGTAATAAGTTTGGTTGGCTTCTTCACAATGTACTACTATCCTTGCCTAAGATAATTTTTTTTTTAAATCACTTTATTTGTGAATGAGTACAATTTTTTCTTGAAATTGGAGGTTTGGCCATTGGGGTGTGTTTTCTGTTGGCCATCAGGCTTAAACCCTAAGGGCTTACCATTATCTCTGCCAATCCTGGAGCTTGTTTTTTATCTGTTATGCTGCTTAGGTTGTTAGGGCCTGCTGCTCGACTGGGTGGAAGCTGGTGAGAAGGGGTTAATGGACGCAGCCAGCCAGTGGCATAAGGAGAGTTCTTTCTGGAGGCCACAGGAAACCAGGGCGGCTTTGGACAGGTTATAGGCTGTCAAGTAGGGCAGCCTGGTAAAAGCTGGGTGAGCTTTGCTTTTGAATTTCGCTTTCCAAGGAGACTTTTGTTTAGGCCTGCAGCAGGGAGCCTGCAACAGGCTTGAGACTACTAAAATGTGCCAGAGGAATCAAAAGCCCTGAGTCATAGGGTCAGAATCACAGTATTGCCTGGGAGGTTGTTCCTCTTGTAAACAACATTGAATAGAGGAGAAAAGAAATTCAAGTCTTCCTGAGGAGGACACCTTGACACCGTGAGATCAAATAAATGAACAGTGAGGCATACATTTCAGGTGAGCTCAAAGGGTCCTGTTTGGTAATCTCGCTGTTGAAAATACAGACCTGTGCCTTAGAATAATTAATTCAAAATCCAGTACACTGACTGGGGTTCTAAAATGATAAGAAAAAGTGAAAATGAACTCTGTTTAAGATTTTTCTGCTAGGGTCATCACAAGGGTGTCTTAGTTTCTCAACCTTCAGGGAAGAAAGTCTGGGTCAGGGCTCTAATTCACTGAATCATGTATTTTACAGAGTCTACACATGTGACCAACCAAATTCTGGTTAGTAAACAGACTTTTGACAAGCTTGGGTGTAGCCCATATGGTCTTATTCTTTAGAATATAGATGTTTCATAAATCCAATGCTTACCATTTACTTTTTTTTTTTTGAGACAGAGTCATGCTGTGTTGCCCAGGCTGGAGTACAGTGGCACCATCACTGCTCACTGTAGCCTGACCTCCTGGGGTTAAGTGATCCTCCCATCTCAGCCTCCCAGGTAGCTGGTACCACAGGCATGTGCCACCACGCCCATCTAATTTTTGTATTTTTTGTAGAGATGGGGTTTCACCTTGTTGCCCAGGCTAGTCTCGAACTCCTGGTCTCAAGACATCCTCCTGCCTTAGCCTCCCAAAGTGCTAGAATTATAGGCGTCAGCCACCATGCCTAGCCTACATTTACAAATTTATAACAATGTGTTTATAATTTATCAGAAAGTAGTTGTAGGCAGTCCCCAATTCCTAAAAGGATTGTGTTCTAAAAGTTCATGGTAATTTGGAACTCAGAGTGTATTTCCCAAAGAAACAGCTTTGAAATGGTGGTGAAGTCCTCAGTTCAGTCCACAGGTTATATTAACCATTACTGCCCTGTCTTCCCCTCCACTCCTCTCCCTACCCCAGCCCAAGGGAGGTGAATTATCTCTGACTGTGTATGTGTGTGTGTGTGCGCGTGCATGCACGTGTGTCCCTGTGATGCAAGCTGGGGCTGAGGCGGTAGCCAGGGTGGGGTTAAGCACCTGGGATCTCAGAGGAGCAAATCTACAAGGCCTGGGGCCCCAGGGTTTGTGGGAAGGATGAGATGACTAAGGAAGAATGAGGAAACTAGGGGCTGGGTGAGCTGCGTGGAAGACTGAAAGTCGTCAGGAGTGATAAGGGGGAAGGGTAGGGTAGTGGCTGGGAATTAGTAGGCAGTGAGTTTCTCTACCTCCTTTTCTTCTTATTCCAATCCCTGCTCTCTTTCCCTCCCTGTTCTCCTTTGCTAACTGCATCATTCGGCTAATTGAGTTTCTGATGCCTGGCAGAGTGAGTAGAAGAAACCAGAGGAGGAGACTGGATGAGGGTGTAAGGAGTGGCACTGAGAAACCCCAGAGGAGAAAGGACGAACAGCCAAACCTGAAGATGAAGGAGACTGGAAGGGAAGTTCCCATGGCTGGAGAAACCATAGCTTTAGGTGTTCCAGATAGGTCATCATTTAGTCACCGCTCCGGGTTCTCAGAGGCAGTTTTGTTGGTAGTGCAACTGTGAGCCACTCTGGATTATTCTGACATTTTGGGAGTATAGTTATGAGACCTATTCCTTGAAATGTTTCAGATATAATAAACATAAAATAGCCAGCAGGCAAAGGATCTTTCTATCTTATTGATATTCAGGTGATGGGTACCCATTTACTACTATTTTTATTTAAGAAGTTTGATGTTCAGAGAGAAGTTCCTAAAATTTGAGCCTTTGAGCCTTTGTCTGTAACCCTTATTCAAGGGCTATAGACAAATCAGCAAAATAATAGTGTCCAAATGTTGGAATTTTCTTTTTGAAATTGAGGCAGATTTCTTGATTCTATAAAGAAAACTGTCCCTGGAAACATTCCAAGTTTTTCCTGTGTTGTTTCAATTTGTTCTTATTATAAATATTTCAAAGAAAAAGCATGATAATTGGGTTTTCCTAGGCAACTTAGCAAACCCTCGATTTATTTATTTCACAGATACTGACCATATGTCAAGCATTGTACTTTCAAAGGTGAAAAGTGATGCCTACTCCCAAGGAACTTCTGCCCATTGAGGTGACAGAAATTTATAATACATGGTTTTACTAATTAGTTGTCTTTTTCTTAGTTTAATACCTGAATAGGGTATTAAAGAAAACATCACCTACATGGCAACACTTGAACCAAGTCTTTTTTAAATGGGCGTGATTAGATCTGGTGTTTAGGAGGTTGTTTTTTAATGTTGGTGAGAGCAGTTTTAGTGGTACTGTTGGAGAAGGAGCCAGATTGCAAACTGGGACTGAGAAGAGAGGAAGTGGAATCAGAAATGTGGATTGTTGTCCCTTGAAACTTTGCCCAGAAGTGCCTGTCATTTGACAGGTTTGGATTTATCTTTTGGTCTTCTTCAAGCACCAGAATTCAACATAAATTGAACTTCAAAATTATTTCTTTTAAATGAATCAGTATACCCTCATCTCTGATGAAAGAAAGTACTAAGTTTTTGTTTCTCCCCATTTTAAATTTGAGACTGGTCTTGAAGAGCTGCTGAATGACATTGCAAGTCCTATTATGAGATTTTCATTGTAAATCAGGAAACCTAGTCTAGAAGACCTCTCTCTTTGGTTACATTTACCACCTCATGGTATTGTTGGATTTCAATGTAAGGATTAGAGTATACATTAACAGCCTATGAACATTTCCATGTTGTCGTAGCACAGTTAAGATTATGCACAGTTAGAAGGTGGGGGTTGGGACTGATATTCAACAGCAGCCCTTTCCTGTAAGTTATTTTCAGAGACAGCTCAGGAAATGTAAAAAATCTGTATGCCTCTTTAACTTTGTGTTTCTCGTGTTAGAATTGTAGCCACACAGTTCTGGCAAATCTGTTTGTTTGCATACTTACCCTGCATTTGAAATTGCAGCAGAAGCATTGGGTTTTCTTTCTTGGCAATAAAGCTGTTCTTTTTTCCTTTTAATAAGGAATTAGGGGCCAGGCATGGTGGCTCATACCTGTAATCTCAGCACTTTGGGAGGCCGAGGCAGGAGGATTGCTCGAGCCCAGGAGTTCGAGACCAGCCTGGGCAACATGGTGAGACCCTATCTCTATGAAAAAAAGGAGAAACAAATTTTTTTTAAAGGAATTAGGAATAAGTATTATGAAGAGTATCAATTAAATATTAGGAATTAAATTGCAGTATTTTGTCCAGCTGTGTTACTTTGGTCTCATTTCCTGCCAAATCAGATAAATGATATTTTATTTTATTTTATTTTTTGGGAAATGGAGTCTCACTGTGTCGCCCAGGCTGGTGTGCAGTGGTGCAATCTTGGCTTATTGCAACCTCCACCTCCTGGTTTGAAGAGATTCTCCTGCCTCAGCCTCCTGAGTAGCTGGGATTACAGGCACTGCCACTATGCCCAGCTAATTTTTTGTACTTTATTTAATAGAGATGGGGTTTCACCATGTTGGCCAGGCTGGTATTGAACTCCTGACCTCAAGTCAGCCCACCTCGGCCTCCCAAAGTGTTGGGATTACAGGCATGACTCACCGCGGCCAGCCCATATGTATGTTTTTGTGTGGTAGACTGTCACTCTACACTTTTAGAGACATATTTTTAGAGATAGAAGAAAAAAATATAGACTACAAAAATGTATGGAAGAAGATGTGTGTGTGTGTGTGTGTGTGTGTGTGTGTGTGTATTCTGTCCTGCTTAGTAAAACATTTTTTTGAGATAGCTGAAATTTGCACACTTTGGGAGAATAAAAGATTGCATTATTATTTTTAGAGCTAACTAGTTTTCCATTGCTGTGTTTTCATCAAGTTCTTGAATAATAAAGATCTAAGAATCTTAAATTTAGCCAAGGATATGATTATTTTGTTTTTATAAAATTTGAGTTAGTTATATCAGTGAGACAAACATTGCTTTGTAAAGTGAATTTCTGACCTAGGTCCTAGAGAAATGTCCCCAGTGTAAATCTTTTGGGAAGGGCAGAAGTGGGGAGGGTGACAAGGAGGGCCCACTATGTTCTCCTAAGTATTTGCACTTCTTGTAATGACCTGATATATAAAGGTAATCAGACAATCATCCTTCAGTCAAGGAATGGATAAAACCTAGCAGTAGGGTGTTTGGAAATCGGAATGCATTTTTGCAGTAGTCATAACTGAGTGGGGGTTGCTTTCCCAGCCCGCCCACAAGAACATATTTAGCTTCTAATATATGAAAAATGTGATAGAAAGTAATAGGAAATGAGACTGTGGCAGTAATAAAACAGCAGTGAAGTTAAATAAATGGCTTTTGTGACTCTTGAATGATGGTGCCTTCAAGAAGGGAAAGGTTAGTGTGTTGAGGAGGGAAATAGCAAGGGGGAAGGGAACAGGATGAAGAGGTGGAGATGAACTTTTATCTCCCTGATCTTCCAGGTGGTTCAGGGGAATTCCAGATCTGGGCGTGTGTCTTTATGGAAGGGAATGAGTATTCATATTTCACATATTCATAAGTAATGCATGTGCTTGTATATTACATTTGATAGCTTTTTATGTTCTTCTAGACATTTTTTAAAAATTCATTATCTATTCCTGGAATCGCATAGATACATTTGGTCTTTAGGGAAGCCCTTTTGGATTAAAAAAAAAAAAAGCAGACTAGACATGTTTATATCAGCCTATTTATTTTAATACTTTCTTGAAACTATGTTAGGTACAAAGAACAGTTCGTGTTATAGCACATTTGGGTGTGGGTAGCTACAAAGAAGTACTGGCCTTTTTTTAATGCTGAGTGTCTTAAGTTCAGGAATGGAACTGCCTACTTTCTTCTGGGTGGTATGGAAAAACTACTTCGGTGGTTTAGCCTGCTTCTGGTAATTGTGTTCATGGATCTCTGGAGAAAAAACTGTATTTGTAAGTAGTTTTGATAGCAGGCAGAGATAATCTATGATTGGAGCAATAAAAATAGGAGTGGCCAAATAGACTGTCAGTGGAGTAAATATGATGATTGTATTTCTGGGAAGAACAGCTATCTTCTTTCAGTTTTCTTTCCCAGGTTTCTCAGCCCTTCTTGTTTGCATTTATTATAGGCCCCCTTTTGGTTCTATATAAGCATGAATTGGAGTAAGGTTGCTATGTTACCCTTTTATATGCAAAGAAATTGAGTTATGGTGGTTAAGTGATTTCATGAAAAATGAACAGTGATGGAAATGCGATGGATTAGTGGTTCTGAGCCCTCATCTTCAAGGGTCTGTTTACCACACTCTCCCATTTATCAAAGTATTTTGGTTTCTGATGCAGGAAAGGTGAAATAATAAACACTGAACAAAGAAAACCAGTTTCCCCCTGATGTTTCCATAAAAATTAAAAGGAAAACAAACACATTTAGGCTTTTTATGTTTGAAATGGTGTAACTGCTTGTTCTTTTAGCTCCTGTGGATTCAGTCGAAAACTTCATGTTTTACTTAGATCATTTATTTTTTGAAGTCAGTTTTTTTTTATAACATTTATAACAGTTGACATACTTTGGCATATGTTAGTATCGTATGAAACATTAGAAATTAAAGAGTAGATATGGTTTTTAATAAACTTAGAATAGCCTGTTTTGTTTTGTTTTATATCTGAAAAGCAGTTCTGATTTTGAATTGTTTGGCAACTGTAATTTTAAGTCGACAAAATGTATAAAGAAGGAATAATTTGTAGCTTATCCCCGCCTTCCCTAACTTTCTTTTGGTCTTTTGATGTATCCCACAGTCCCAAGAAGAAAGGGATTTCAGTGTAGAAATGTAGCTTTTTGTAATCCCAGAACTTTGAGAGGCCCAGGCAGGCATATTACTTGAGATCAGGAGTTCGAGACTAGCCTGGCCAACGTGGTGAAACCCCGTCTCTACTAAAAATACAGAAATTAGCTGGGTGTTGTGGCACGTGCCTGTAGTCCCAGCTACGCAGGAGGCTGAGGCAGGAGAATTGCTTGAACATGGGAAACAGAGGCTGCAGTGAGCTAAGATTGAGCCACCCTGGGCAAAAGAGCAAGACTCCATCTCAAAAAAAAAAAAAAAAAAAAGGTAGCTTTTCCACTACTTAATTTTTCTCTCCATAGCTCCACAAAAAACATGCAGATAAAGCACAGTCCATCTCTATTGCCCTTCTTACTGGGGAGGAAGGCAGGGATAGATAATGAAATCGTTTACAAGTCCAGGTATGATTTGCTTGATAACAAAAGTTTCTGAAATCTTAGTCTTTTAGAAGTCTGGGGGTAAGAAAAAAATAAATAAGGATTTTTTTTTGTTTTGTAATCAAGTGAAATCTAAGGTTTGAAAAAACTTAGAAATTAACATATGTCTGTTAATGATTTTAGGTTAAATATAGTCTTAGGATCATTAAAGTTTAGAACTAAAGGAATCATTATAAATCATGCAGTAAAGTCTCTTCACTCACTGATGCAACCAAAGCCCGTGAAGACTTGTCGACTTTGCCCACACCACAGAAATGGGAAATTCCAAAACCAGAGCTCCAGCCTGGAGCTTCTAATGCTGGGGTGGAAAGCCTTATAGAGAAAGTGAGCAAAATTTAGAAGATGAAAGTGATCTTAGTTGTTGCACAAAGGTTCAGGTTTACTTGCATCATTGCACTTTTTTCTCCTTTTGTAACAGTATTGTTACCGCTGTGAGGAAGGAGGCCCCACACACAGATGCATATGAACACAGAATTATATGGCTGTTTTTAAAATGGTGATTTCAGCAAGGTGAATATTCAAACTAGGCAGAAACTTTCAGCAAACAAATAATCTGATGCTACTAATACACGTTAACAAAACTTTCTTCCCCCAAACTGACTCCCCATCAATCCAGTTTTTACTCCACCTCACCAAAAGTCTATGAACCAGACAAGAGGAAGGATTAGAAGTGCCATTCACATAAATAGCATGAGTTTTAGGCTTAATAGTAATCGTGGACAGGCACAGTGGCTCACGCCTGTAACCCCAGCACTTTGGGAGGCCAAGGCTGGTGGATCTCGAGGTCAGATCGAGAACATCCTGGCTAACACGGTGAAACCCCATCTCTACTAAAAATACAAAAAATTAGCCGGGCGTGGTGGCGGGCCCCTGTAGTCCTAGCTACTCGGGAGGCTGAGGCAGGAGAAGGGCGTGAACCTGGGAGGCGGAGCTTCCAGTGAGCAGAGATAGAGCCACTGCACTCCAGCCTGGGTAACAGAGCGAGACTCTTGTCTCAAAAAACAGAAAAAAAAATAGTAATCGCTTGGATTTACTCAAGATTTCCGATATGCCAGCATTATGCTAGGAGCTCTTGCATGTACCATTTCGTCCCTTTTGTCCTTTAAGATAGATATTATTGTTTTCTTTAACAGATGAGGAGACTAAGACTTAATGGGGTTGAATAACTTGCTCAAGGGCACAGAGCTAACTTGTAGATAAACTGAAGTATGGAACCAAGTTTTCTGATCCTGAGACAGACTGACATTTAATCAGAACATGTTGATGTTGTGCTTTGCTGTGAGCCATGGTTTCACTATTATTTTATTTTTTATTATTAATATTGGTGGAGGTCTGTGAATCTTCTACCCAAGGGACCACAAGGGACAAAATATTTCTGTCTTTAATTTGTTCACTATTTAGAGGGAAAACACAGAGACACCTGCAGTGATATGAATAGAAATTAATGAGCATTTTTAGAGACGCCAGATTTTTCATGCAAGAAGAGTTCATTGATTGGAAAGCTCTTGTGGTTAGGTAATAGGTGTTTCAAAGGTTGGAAACTGAATTCATTACGTCATATTTGCATTTAGTCCGGTAGGTGGTGGCTGCTATTCAAAGCAAGTTAAATATGATTCCTGTCATTTACTAGTTGCATGTGGACATAATGGCATGGAAAGGATTATGCATGTCTCATATTTCCCCACTGATTTACATGACAGCTGCTTTTTTTAACCAGTTATCCCTGTTCCTCATTTTGTTCTCTCTGTCAAGTACATTCTGACGTCTAAAGCACTTTTATTTAATAATGTTATTTATGGGTCCCCAAAGTAAATATTTTGTAAGGCTAAAATACTTTTTGTAATAAGATAATACCCTTATTAAGTTAGGGAAAAAATAGATTTAAATGAATGGTAGGGGTATATTCCCCCAAAAGACGCTGGTGATATGTTCCCTCTAATTAGTTGAAGATTTCTTAGAGGAGGAAGGCTTTATGGAGCCTTTTGGGGTTCTTTTTGTTTGTTTGTTTTTATTTTTTAGAGACAGAGTCTTGCTCTGTTGCCCAGGCTGTAGTGCAGTGGCGTGATCTCACTTCAACCTCCACCTCCCAGGTTCAAGCGATTCTTCTTCCTCAGCCTCCTGAGTAGCTGGGATTACAGGTGCGCACCACCACACTGGGCTAATTTTTGTATTTTTAGTAGAGACGGAGTTCACCATGTTGGCCAGGCTGGTCTCAAACTCCTGACCTCAAGTGATCCACCCACTTCGGCCTCCTGAAGTGCTGGGATTACAGGCATGAGCCACCGTGCCTGGCCTGAGCATATTGAATTGTGAGAGAGTAGGACCTGGATACTGGATGAGAGAGCATGTTCAGTCTGGCTATAAGTTGAGAGAAGTTCTTAGGCAAACCACTGCTAGCATTACTGGAACACAGGTTATAGTCACTGACCCTGTCTCCCAAAAGGCTTGCTGAATCTACTTCCAAGGTAAAACGGATTGAGATGCCTCTTTGTGACTTTTTAATTTGTCATCTGGCTGGGTCTGGTGGCTTATGCCTGTAATCCCAGCACTTTGGGAGGCCAAAGCAGGAGGATCACTTGAGGCAGGAGTTTGAGACCAGCCTGGGCAATATAGTGAGACCTTGTCTCTACAAAAAATTTAAAAATTAGCCAGGCATGGTGGCATGTACCTATAGTCCCAGCTACTTGGGAGGCTGAGGTGGGAAGATCACCTGAGTCTGGGAGGCAGAAGTTGCAGTGAGCTGAGATTGCACCACTGCACTCCAGCCTGGATAACAGAGCAAGACCCTGTTTCAAAAAAAAAAAGAAAAAAGTTGGCATGTTTATTAATACTGTCTATGCTGAACTGAACTTGGTTTGTCTTAAGTGAATAAATGCCATAGTCATAGTATAGAAAGCATATTTAAATTCTTTCTGACCAGGTGCGGTGGCTCACGCCTGTAATCCCAGCACTTTGGGAGGCTAAGGTGGGCGGATCACGAGGTCAGGAGTTTGAGACCAGCCTGGCCAACATAGTGAAACCCCGTCTCTACTAAAAAAACAAAAAATTAGCTGGGCGTGGCCTCCAGCACTTTGGGAGGCCATGGTAGGAGAATTACTTGAGTCCAGGAGTTCAAGACCAGCCTGGGCAACGTAGCAAGACCCTGTTTCTAAATAAATAAATAATAACTTCCTTCTATGCACAACCTGCTGTTACTGTGCTAATTATGTAACAGGCTTCTGTAGAGCCAAACTGATTTGAAAAACTGTACTTGGCTGTTAAAGGTATATTTAAAAATACAAAATTACTCAAAATGTTTTTTTGTTTTGTTTTGTTTTGTAGACAGAGTCTCGCTCTGTCACCCAGGCTGGAGTGCAGCAGCGTGATCTCAAGCTCGCTGCAACCTCCGCCTCCCGGTTTCAAGCGATTATCCTGCTTCAGCCTCCCAAGTAGTTGATTAGAGACGTGTGCCACCACACGTGCCTAATTTTTATATATTTAGTAGAAACGGGGTTTGGCCACACTGATCTTTAGATTCCCCTGGTTTTACTTGTACTCACATGTGTATTTAATTCTATATAATTTTATTAGATATGTGTAGGTTTGCATCTCCATCTTCACCATTCCATCACCACCAAGACCCCTCTTGTCCTTTTATACCCACACCCACCCCCCTCCCGCCTCTTCCCTTCAACCCCTGGCAACCACTAGTCTATTTCAGATTGTTTTGTTGTTTAAAAATGTTATATAAGGCCAGGCGTGGTGGCTCACACCTGTAATCCCAGCACTTTGGGAAGCTGAGGTGATCCACCCGCCTCAGCCTCCCAAAGTGCTGGGATTACAGGCGTGAGCCACCATGCCCGGCCCTTTCAAACTGTATTTTATTTAAAATATCCTATAATTCCAACTTTTTAATGAATTTGTAATTTTTTTTCCTCTCAAATTAAATTAAAATCTACCCACAAATAGCTACACAGTTGGCCTGGTTGCCAGGACATTTCGTTATCAAAGGGCATATAAGTATAGGCTTTCAGTTTTTAGTCTACAGGTGTAGGTATGTGTCCATTTCACTGCCTTTCATCACTTGTTTCCTGCCTTTCCCTGTGTTTTATGCTAAAAACAAAACAGAGGATGGCCAAGGGATAGTGGTGTGATGCTGCTCTGAAGGCTTTTGTTATAGAGCCTGGTGAAATCCTGTGGCCTCAATCTGCCAGTATTCTTTGGCTGAGATTCCTACCTGATGACAGTTGATTTCAGAGATCTCTGATTCTCATGTAAACATAGTGACATTTTACCTGCTGGAGGGGATGTTGTCAGGTGATTTTAGTCCGTTGTAGCTAATCAGGTGCTTTAGAGAGATTTGGATTGTTAGATTTTATTTCATATAATTTATATGGCATTTTAAATATAAAATTTATAGCAAAATAATAGATTTTACTTTTATAGAAGTCAGTAAACTTCATGTCCCCTCAGGAAAACCAGGAAACAAATAAATTACCTCCGATTATGTCCTTATCTGAGGCTGCTTTCGGCATTTGGAAGTGGAAGTGAAAAAACAGCATAGAAATTAAGGATAGTTCTTACCCAGGAGGAATTTGCAATGTGGTTTATTACTGTTTTTAATTGAAATGTTTATCGATATAACTGTAGATTCACATGTGGCAAAGAAACAATGGAGAGAGAAACTAGTCTGCTTCAGCTAGTTTCCCTTAATGGTAACATTTTGTAGAACTATAGTAAAGAATCACAACTAGTATATTAACATTGACAGAATCCACACTGATCTTTAGATTCCCCCGGTTTTACTTGTACTCACATGTGTATTTAATTCTATATAATTTTATTAGATGTGTAGGTTTGCATCTCCATCTTTACCATTCCATCACCACCAAGACCCCTCTTGTCCTTTTATACCCACACCCACCCCCCTCCCACCTCTTCCCTTCAACCCCTGGCAACCACTAGTCTATTTCAGATTGTTTTGTTGTTTAAAAATGTTATATAAGGCCAGGCGTGGTGGCTCACGCCTGTAATCCCAGCACTTTGGGAAGCTGAGGTGGGCGGATCACCTGAGGTTGGGAGTTCGAGACCAGCCTGACCAACATGTAGAAACCCCGACTCTACTAAAAATACAAAATTAGTCAGCCATAGTGGTTCATGCCTGTAATCTGAGCTATTCAGGAGGCTGGGGCAGGAGAATCACTTGAACCTAGGAGGCGGAGGTTGTGGTGAGCTGAGGTCATGCCACTGCACTCCAGCCTGGGCAACAAGAGCGAAACTCCGTCTCAAAAAAAAGTTATATAAAATGGAATCACAGCCAGCCACAGTGGCTCATGCCTATAACCCCAGCACTTTGGGAGGCCGAGGAAGGAACATCATTTGAGCCCAGGAGTTCAAAACCAACCTGGGCAACTTGGCGAGACTCCATCTCTACAAAAAATTTAAAAACGTGTGATGGTACATGCCCGTAGTCCTAGCTACTTGGGAGTCTGAGGCAGGAAGATCACTGGAGCCCAGGAGGTCAAGGCTCCAGTGAGCTGTAATCACGCCACTGCATTCTAGCGTGGGTGACAGAGTGAGACCCTGTCTCCAAAAAAATAAAAATAAAATATAAAATAATAAAGTAGAAAATGTAAAAAAATAATAAAAATAGAGAATCATATAGCATGTGGCCTTTTGGAATTGGCATTTTAAAAAAATTCAGCATGGGCCAGGCATGGTGGCTCATGCCTATAATCCCAACACTTTGGGAGGCTGAGGCAGGCAGATCACCTGGGGTCAGGAGTTTGAGACCAGCCTGGCCAACATGGTGAAACCCTGTCTCTACTGAAAATATGAAAATTAGCTGGGTGCGGTGGTGCATGCTTGTAGTCCCAGCTACTTGGGAGGCTGAGGCAAGAGAATCGCTTGAACCCAGGAGGCAGAAGTTGCAGTGAGCCAAGATCACGCCACTGCACTCCAGCCTGGGCAACAGAGTGAGACACCGTCTCAAAACAAAACAAAACAAAACAAGAATTAACCAGGCGTGGTGGTGGGCACCTGTAATTCCAGCTACTCAGGAGGCTGAGGCAGGAGAATTGCTTGAACCCAGGAGGCAGAGGTTGCAGTGAGCTGAGATCATGCCGTTGCACTCCAGCCTGGGTGATGAAAGCGAAATTCCGCTTCAAAAAAAAAAAAAAATTCAGCATGATTTTCTGTAGAGCCATCCAAGTTGTTGCGTATGCCAATAGCTTTTTCTTTTTTAATGCTAAGTATTGCTAAATATTAGTAGTATTTCACTTAAAGGACATCTGGGCCATTTCCACTGTTTGGCTTTTACAAATAAATCTGTCATGAACATTCATATTCAGGTTTTTGTGTGAATATATTTTCATTTCTCTGGAATAAATGCCCAAAAGTGCAATTAGGGGTTGTGTGGGATTGCATGTTTAGTTTTATGAGAAGCTGCCAAACTGTTTTCCAGAGTAGGTATACCATTTTGCTTTCCTACCAGCGATGTATGAGTGACCCAGTGTCTGCACACCTCACCAGCACTTGGTAGTTGTCACTGTTTTTTATTTTAGCAATGCTGACAGGTGTGCAGTAATATCACATTATGGCAGTCTGCCTTCCCAGTCTGATCATCTTATTGCCCATCTACACAAAATTGACCACATTCTACATTCCAAAACATGCTCTTCTCTCATGGCTTTGTTCCACTACCTAAAAAACCCTTTTCCCAGACAGAGAATTTTTCATCTTTCTAGACCTAATTCACATGCTACCTTTTGTGGAAACCCTCCCCTTCCAATGTAGGAAAGGTAACACAATACACTCCCCTCCCAATCTTCCCCATTGTTCTCCATCCACTCATCTCGTTCTTCCTTTCTAACACTGCCTCTTCTTGTCAGTATATTATCTACTTGTTTGCTTATGTGTCTCTCCTACTAGAAAATAGCCTGCATGGATGGGGGATCCTAAATTTTGTTACACTGCCTTGTCCTCAGTGCCCAGAACAGTGCCTGACACATAGGTGCTTAGTAAATATTTATTGAAAGAATGAATGAGGAAGTGAATTTCTGTACATTGTGCCTCCACTCCCTTCTCTAGCATATTGCCTGGCATATCCTGTTTATGCTATAATAAAAATAGCTAACATTTACTATATTGATTTTAACTACATATCAAACAGTACAATGGACCCCTTTCCTTGGTCTTCTACTGTTGCACAGCACCAACTCATCATTCTATCATAACATTTTGTTAACCTCCTTCTGCTTCCCCCCTAAAAAATACATGTACATTCTGCTCTTTGTAATCATCAGTTGCACACCCATGGATTCACTAAGCTGCTTATTGAAAAAATTTTGGGGGAAAATGGGTGGTTGCATCTGTATTGAACATGTATAGACTTTTAGACTTTTAGTTCTTGTCATTATTCCCTAAATAATATAACAACTATTTGTGTAGCATTTATATTAGTTGGTTATAAGTACTCTAACAGTGATTTTTAAAGTATACAGGAGGAGCCGCGAGTGGTGGCTTATGCCTGTAATCCTAGCACTTTGGGAGGTGGATCACCTGAGGTCAGGAGTTCGAGACCAGCCTGGCCAATATGGTGAAACCCCATCTGTACTAAAAATACAAAAAAATTAGCCAGGCGTGGTGGCGGGTGCCTATAATCCCAGCTACTTGGGAGGCTGAGGCAGGAGAATTGCTTGAACCTGGAGGTGGGGTTGCAGTGAGCTGAGACCGTACTATTGCACTCCAGCCTGGGCAACAAGAACGAAACTCTGTCTCAAAATAATAATAATAAATAAAGTATACAGGAGGATATATGTAGTTTATATGCAAGTACCATACCATTTTATATAAGGGACTTGAGCATCCATGGAGTTTGGTCTCTGTGGGGGGTCCTGAAACCAATCCCCCACAGATACCCAGGGACAACTATGTAAGAATAAATATTGTGAGAGATTACAACACCTTTGTATCCTTGGCCCCAGCAGATACCTGGCACAAATTAAGTAGTCACATCTGAGCAAACAGTGGTCAGGTTAAACACTGCTTTTGCTTGTGTGAAGTCAGAATCCAGCTGCATTTTGAGTAAACCAGTGTCCCACTGACCAGGCTTCCAGAATGTACAGGAAACATCTGTTAATTTTGGAAAGCAGTTACACTGGTGTGGAGAATTACTGCTATTTGCTAAAACAAAGCTCCCTTGGAGAAGAGAAATTGAATTAAAAGACCTCACATGCATCTGTCTTTATTAGATACGTAGTGAGCATCCTTCCGTATTGTGGGATGGTTATGCAAGAAGCACTCCATTCCACCAGTCCTCTCACCAAACCTGCAGAAAGAAAGCATGGAGTCTAAATTCCCATGCCAATCAAAAGCAGTTTTGACAGTTTCTTGGTTAGTACAGGTCTTACCATATCTAAATGTGCTATTCAGAAAATGCAAAGAAGATGTATCACTTAAAAAAATCTAGTTTGATGGAACTGTAAATGAAAGAACTGTCCCTGTAGTCTTACATGTAGTAAGACTGAAACTGAAAAAATCTAGGCAGTCTATAGGTAGCTTTGGAGTTAGCAAAAATTTACTAAAATGTTCTGGTGAAGGGTCTAGTGACATTTTTATGTATTTTTTAATTTTTAACTTTTTTTAAAAAATATAGAGACAGAATTTTACTATGTTGCCCAGGCTGGTCTCAAACTCCTGGCCTCAAGCAGTCCTCCTGCTTTGGCCTCGCAAAGTGCTGGGGTTACAGGTGTGAGCCACCATGCCTCGCCCAAAATTTTTACATATGTGGGGAAATATCAGAATGATTTGGCTATGGAAGGCATGTTTTCTCTTACAGGATGAATAATCCATATAGTTCAGGATTTCAAAATATATTTTTTGGCCAAAATATAGTATTTTAGACTCTGCTGTCTTGTCTCCATGTAACATATGGGTACGGCCTAAATAAAATAAAGTTTTTTTCTGAGCCCTGGTATGGACTAATTAGATATCGATATGGAAAAGATTTAAGAGTATTACCTAAGAGCTATAAAATCTTTTAGAAAAATATTAATTTAAGAAAACATCTTGGCCAGGTGCGGTGGCTCACGCCTATAATCCCAGCACTTTGGGAGGCCGAGGCAGGCAGATCACCTGAGGTCAGGAGTTCGAAACCAGCCTAGCCAACATGACGAAATCCTGTCCCTACTAAAAATATAAAAAGTAGCCGGGCGCCGTGGTGGCCGCCTGTAATCTCAGCTACTCGGGAGGCTGAAGCAGGATAATCACTTGAACCCTGGAGGCGGAGGTTGCAGTGAGCCGAGATTGTGCCATTGCACTCCAGCCTGAGCGACAGAGCAAGACTCCATTTCAAAAACAAAAGAAAACATCTTATCTTTTTATTCCTACTGTACAACAGATAAAATCCCATGTCTTAGCTGTTAGAAGGCAGGTAAAATGCTTAAAGGATTTGTAAAGACAAACTGAAAACTATTTAATATAGTACATCTTTTCTCAATGTATTAAATACTCTATCTAGTTAACAGGTACTTACTGCACATTCACTGTATGTGGAGCACCATATTTGAATATAAAAGGAACTTTTACAATGAAAGTTAGTACTAACAAGCGAAGAATATTAAAGATCTGAAAGGTCAAAGTTTTCTATTACTATTAAGGAAATCCATTTGGTCTTTTTAAAATACTCTGTGAAATCTTTCTGTAGGGCAAAACTTAAATACTGTGAAAATAAGCAAATATATTAGCTCTAGCTAGGTTAGGAGGTTTTTTTGATGGTAAAATTAGTTTAAGTATGTTTTTATACCCAGTGG
This sequence comes from Pan paniscus, assembly GCF_029289425.2. NCBI lineage: Eukaryota > Metazoa > Chordata > Mammalia > Primates > Hominidae > Pan > Pan paniscus. Next base: position 103,262,505 of record NC_073259.2, on the reverse strand, counting down.
TTACTTGATTAACTGTTGATGCTTCCCCTTTTCTTGAATATGACCTTACTAGATTCTTTTTTTTTTTTTTTTCTATGAAACAGGGTCTCGCTCTGTCAACCCAGGTTGGAGTGCAGTGGCAAGATCACAGCTCACTGCAGCCTCAACCTCCCAGACTTAGGTGATCCTCCCACTTCATCTTCCCAAGTAGCTGGGACTACAGGCCCACGGCACCACACCCAGCTAATTTTTGTAGTTGTTTGCAGAGATGGGGCTTCACCATGTTGCCAAGGCTGGTCTCGAACTCTGGGCTCAAGTGATCCTCCCTCATCGGCTTCCCAAAGTGCTGGGATTACAGATGTGAGCCACTGCACCCAGCTAGATTGACTCTTGATAGCAGTGATTCTAAGCAGCTTTAATTCTTATTGAGCCCTCACAGTGTTAAGAAGCAAAAACATTTTTTGTGTGCTCTTTTGTACTCTACAAATTAATGTCTTCTCTGCCTGGTCTTTGAAATCTTGGCCCCAGTAAATATCTGTGCTGGCTATGCAGCTAATACCCTGTGGATGGGTTCTGTTAAGTAAAATCTGTGACTGTGAACACAGGTGTGGGGGTGTATAGAAGCTTCCATTTTGCTATACATAATTTCCTGATGCCCAGGGTGAAAATATTCTTTGTTCACTGGGTTTACCTTACAAAGTACAGGGAATTTATTATTTTCAGAGCGGGGAGTGGTCTAGAGAATTAGAGAATTCATTTTGAGATTATCTACATGAAGTAGACCAAAAACTATTGCTGTAATCCACATGTCAACATGGCCAGATTTTTTTCTTTTCTTTCTTTGCATTTTGTGGGAAGAGCAGATGGGGATAGCTTTCTCTAATTCATCCTCTCTGCCTGCTTTACCTTTGACCTTTCCTTACCAAGTATTAAAAAAAAAAAGTTGTTTTTAAGGAATATTTGAAATAACTGAGATTAGTAAACTTGGAGAAGAGAGAATGGGGATTTTCAGTTCTTTACGTATTTGTTTAGTTATAAAAGTTATATAAAATTGTTGTCTTAAAAAAAGTTAAATGTACATGAAGTGAAAAGTAAAATCCTCCCTCCTTTTCTTCTCTTTATCCACCTCCGTTCCGCTGGAGAGATAAGGTTTTGGGGGTTTTGTTTGTTTTGATTTTTCACATGGAAAGTTTTAGAATAAGTGGAAAGTTTAGGAGTAAACTCTGTCCCTGTGAGGCTATTGTTATCTTTGAGGTACATGAGAAAGACAAAGGCTGACAGCTCCATTTTCCCCAGGGCAGGAACCTTGTCTTTCTTCTCCTGTGTCTGTGGTAACATGTCCTCTACACACACACACACACACACACACACACACACACGGATGGTGCTTTGCCCATCTGCTTATTTCTCTCCTTTACCTTGCCTTACTTACTGTTTTCTGGTTTCTTCATTTCTTCTGCTTCCCTCTTCTCCCCATTTTTTTTCTGTGCCTTCAGCTAGTAGCTCAGAGCAAGTGATCACTGTTTTGAAATTGCATTCTACTGGGCTTTTTCTAGTTCAGTGTAATATGAAAATTTCCATTTAGAAAAGAAATAGGACTCTTTGCTTTATATTGCAAAATGAAGTTTACATTACTAGAGACATCAGCAACTTTATTGCATACGTGAGGTATGCTTATCAGTGTCATTCATAGGCCGCCTTGGCCTTTGTCGCATCAATGTGATCATTATTAAGCAAAGAGGGACAAAACCAGCTTTTCAAAACATACTTGAAAAGGTACTTTGAGATCTAGTGGAATACCTGTGAATTCGTCGTTATATGTGACTAAAATTGTTTTAGAAATAAGAGAGAATATTGAGATATGCATGAAACTGTAGTTATTCTGAGCTTCAGGATATTACTGTACAAGTAGTAAGCTACCAAAAATAAGTAGTGAAATTAAACATGGAAAATGAGCTCTAGGAGTAACCTGCTGCAAAACCGTGGCTCGCATGACCTCACTGTAGGAGTTCTTGACTCAGACCTTTAAGCTGGTGATGAGCTGTTTCACATGATTGATAATGCAGAAGCTTCTCTCTGAAGTCACTTTTTTTTTTTTTTTTTTTTTTGGGATGCAGCCTTGCTCAGTCACCCAGGCTGGAGTGAGTGGCGCAATCTTGGCTCACTGGAACCTCCGCCTCCCAGGTTCAAGTGATTCTCCTGCCTCAGCCTCCCAAGTAGCTGGGATTACAGATGCATGCCACCATGCCTGGCTAATTTTTGTATTTTTAGTAGAGACGGGGTTTCACCATATTGGCCATGCTGGTCTCGATCTCCTGACCTCATGATCTGCCCGCCTCGGCCTCCCAAAGTGTTGGGATTACAGGCATGAGCCACCACGCCCAGCCTGAAGTAACTTGTTTGTTTTTTTTTGAAATGGAGTCTTGCACTGTCTCCCAGGCTGGAGTGCAGTGGCACGATCTTGGCTCACTGCAAGCTCCACCTCCTGGGTTCATGCCATTCTCCTGCCTCAGCCTTCCAAGTAGCTGGGACTACAGGCGCCTGCCACCACGACCAGCTAATTTTTTATATTTTTAGTAGAGATGGGGTTTCACCGTGTTAGCCAGGATGGTCTCGATCTCCTAACGTCATGATCTGCCCGCCTCGGCATCCCAAAGTTCTGGGATTACAGGCATGAGCCACTATGCCCGGCCTGAAATCACTTTTTATACAGTTCTAGACTTTTAAGTATATACAAGAGAAACAGTGAGTGAGCAAACGCGCTTTCTGTGTACCAGGCATTGTTAGTGCATTGCTTGTATTAATTTGTTTAATCCCCACAAAATTCTGTCAGGTAGGCAATATTATGATCCTCATTTTATGGAGGAAAAACTGAGGCACAGAGAGGTTAAAAACTGACTCAATTTCACCTACTTAGTATGTGGCAGAACTCGGATTCGAACACAGGCAGTTTTGCCCCAAAGGAAATATACTGCTTCTTTTGGGTAATCTACTGTACCAAGGATCAGCAAACGTTTTCCGTAAAGGGCCAGATGATAAATATTTTAGACTTTGCAGGCCATAGGTCTCTGTTGCATCTCTTCAGCTCTGCCAATGTAGTGCAAAAGCAGTGACAGATAGTACAGAAACAAATGAGCGTGGCTGTTTTCCAATAAAACTTCATTATGGACATGAAAATCATTTTCATGTGTCACAAAATATTGTTCTTTTTTTTTTTTTTTTTCATGATTTAAGAATATAAGAGCCAGGCTGGGCACAGTGGCTCATGCCTATAATCCCAGCACTTTGGGAGGCTGAGGCAGGAGGATCACTTAAGGTCAGGAGTTCAAGATCAGACTGGCCAAGATAGCAAAACCCCATCTCTACTGCTTGGAAGGCTGAGGCAGGAGAATTGCTTGAACCCAGGAGGCAGAGGTTGCAGTAAGCCGAGATCGTGCCACTACACTCCAGCCTGGGTAACCCAGCAAGACTCCGTCTCAAAAAAAAAAAAAAAAAAAAAAGAATACAAGAAGCATTCTTAGCTCATAGACCTTACAAAAACAGGCAGCAGGTTAGATTTGTCTAATCATGCTATACTATGTATGTGTGAGATATTAGGATGGAATCCATTCATTTGTTAATACATTCATGCAAGAAAGGTATTATACTAAATTTTGGGATTTCTAGGGGGAACAAGAACAACTTTCAGTTCCTCTTGCCATACTGCTTACTGGCAGTATGACAACTATGATGTTGTCCCCTTTCTCATGCCTGCTTTTTAAAAAGTTGTCTTTATTTCCTGTCCATTGCATATAACAGATATATTCACATTATCTCATTTAATCTTCATTGCAGGTGGTATGTTATCTCAATTTTTATTTTTATTTTTGAGATGGAGTCTTGTGCTGTTGCCCAGGCTGGAGTGCAATGGTGCAATCTCAGCTAACTGCAACCTCCGCCTCCCAGGTTCAAGCAATTCTCCTGCCTCAGCCTCCTGAGTAGCCTGGATTACAGGTGCACACCACCATGCCTGGCTAATTTTTGTATTTTTAGAAGAGACGAGGTTTCACCATGTTGACCAGGCTGGTCTCGAACTCCTGACCTCATGATCCTCCTGCCTCAGCCTCCCAAAATGCTGGGATTACAGGCGTAAGCCACTGTGCCCGGCCTATTATCTCAATTTTATAGTATAGGGAAATGTAAACTTAGTCCAATTAACTAGCCAGTTACACACAGCCGTGAGTGGTGGACCCTGCCTTCAAATGCAGGTCTCTTAGGCTGAAAGAGCATTTTTTTTCTTCTCTGCTGCCTTTCCTTCCCTCGTAGAAATGTATGAAACTGTGATAAATGTTTGTGATCCTGTCAGAAGCGAATGTTTATTTTACTTGAATACACATTTATTTTCACTTCCCTTCCATTTTCCCTGACTCTCGCTTTCGAAGATGTAATCTGAGTTTGATAGAAAAGTAGTGATTTTTTTTGGTTTCCCAATGAAAGAAGCTAAAAATAAACACAGAACTAGTCAGCAATGTAACTGGTGTAAGGACTCACTGATGCGTGGGATTAAGAGTGGAAGAAGGGCCCGGGTGCTCACACCTATAATCCCAGCACTTTGGGAGGCCGAGGCAGGCAGATCACTTGAGGTCAGGAGTTCAAGACCAGCCTGGCCAACATGGTGAAACCCTGTCTCTACTAAAAATACAAAAATTAGCTGGGCATGGTGGCTGGCGCCTGTCATCCCAGCTCCTTGTGAGGCTGAGGCAAGAGAATTGCTTGAACCTGGGAGGCGGAGGCTGCAGTAAGCCAAGATCGCACCACTGCACTCCAGTCTGGATGACAGAGTGAGACTCCGTCTCAAAAAAAAAAGGCTGAGTGTGGTGGCTCCTGCCTGTAATCCCAGCACTTTGGGAGGCCAAGGCGGGCAAATCACTGGAGGTCAGGAGTTTGAGACCAGCTTGGCCAACATGGCGAAACCCCATCTTCACTAAAAATATAAAAAATTAGTTGGGCTTGGTGGTGGACACCTGTAATCCCAGCTACTCAGGAGGCTGAGGCGCGAGAATCGCTTGAACCTGGGAGGCGGAGGTTGCAGTGAGCCAAGATCGCGCACCACTGCACTACAGCCTGGGCGACAGAGCAAGACTCCATCTCAAAAAAAAAAAAAAAAACGTGCAGGAAGAAATCCATGTCTTTTCCTAACACCCTCTACAGCTTCCCCAGGGTGCTGTCTCAGAAAGATGTGGGTTCCTTATGGTTTTGGGGGGTTATTGATGGTTTATAACTGGTCTAGAGTAGACCTTGAAGACATATCATTTGTGTGAATAGAATCTGAAGAAGAAAAATGGCAAATAGGCTTACTTGCATATAGTTTTAAATAAGGAAGTAGACAGATTTATTCATGAGCAATGACTAACCTCCCCCTCTGTGGCTCCTCATGGGCTCCCAAGAAGCCTTTGATCCTTTTCCCCCATGTTAGTGGGAAATCCCAGATATGATTGTGGTTCCTATTGGAAACTGATACACTTAAATAGGTTTAGATAAAATAACATCTGGGAATGATTGCAGAAGTCCTTTGGTTTGGCTATTGGTTTCCTTGTAATTCCCCTACCCTTTCATTATAGTGGGGTCTGTATATAATGTAACATTTAGCATTCTGTAACATGGAATATGCCACATTTCTGGAACATGTAAGTTAATGCCTTTAACTTGAAAATTGCTTGAGTGTATCATGGCAGAGTCTAGATGTATATGCAAAATATACTTAGGTAAACACAAAGCTGACTTTGTACACCTCTCAATGTAATTTCTCAGGATAATCTTATTAAAATCTGCCAGTGCACCTGCTTTGTACCTCACGATCCCAGAGAATGGCACCTTTTTTGGAGGTTGTTTTGTTGTTGTTTTTGTTGTTTGAGACAGGTTCTTGCTCTGTCACCCAGCCTGAGTGCAGTGGCATAATCACTGCTCTCTGCAGCTTCAAACTTGTGGGTTCAAGCCATCCTCCCACCTCATCCTCCCAGGTAGCTGGGACCACAGGTGTTCACCCCCATACTTGGCTAATTTTTTATGTTTTGTAGAGACGGGATCTCCATGTGTTGCCTAGGCTGATCTCAAACTCCTGGGTTCAAATGATCCTCCTGCCTTGGCCTCCTAAATTGCTGGGAACCACCGCTCCTGGCCTTGGAGGTTGTTTGAATTACCTCCTCTTCACCCCGTTAGTGAGGGAGGGATTTCTGCTTAGGGTTACGGGAATGGCTGAATCCTGATGCTCGACACTGGACGGGTGAGATCAACAGCAGTTTCTCAGTCACATGTAGTCCCAGCCTAGAGGAGGGCACAGCATGCCACACCTGGCCACCCAGGCCTGTACTCAGGAACAACTAGGGGTTGCAGGAGGCAGGCTGTATACAAGAGGGTGGGGGTCACTCCTGGTTCCTATGAGAGGATGTGATTGGCTTGTTTAAATCACTCTCTGCTGACTGGCAGGGAACTAAAACCCACTTCTCAGGGCTAGGCAGACACTGCACCTGGTCCTTGTGACTAAGAGGGTGGCCAGGGGACTTTATCAGCAGAAGCATAGTGGGAAGGGCAGTGTGTAGTGAGACCATTTGGAGCCCTTCTGATTTTCCCCAGATGTCAAGGCAGAGCATAATATTGGGCCTTAATTTTCAGCCTTGCACCGCAATGGTTTTGTGCTGACTCACAATCAAGAGCATAGCGTGGCCAGGCGGAGTAGTCATATTTTCCAAAAGGCTCACCACCTTTTCAGTGGCTGTTAGGATTATGATGACAAGACCTTAGAGGAAGCAAAGGGGTGTGTACAGCTGACACCAGGACAAAGTGGTCACCCTGTTAGAGAAGGTAGTCAAAGGATGAGCTGTTTTTCCTACTAACTTACTAACCAGTCTTGCCCCTCTTGAGTAGTTGGGATTACAGGCGTGAGCCACTGTGCCCAGCCAAGTTGTCTCTTTTTAGAAAGTGGTTCTTTCCTTTGTCAAATTACTGTGGTTATCTCAATCCCTTCTGCCTTCATCTGTTTAAGAAGGTCTCAGTAGGAAAATAAAGAGAAGCAGTCAATAGAATTTGTAGTTTGAACATTGTAACTAATTCAATATTATCTTCATCTGCCTCCTAAAATAGTAAATGAAACATAGTAGGCCCTCGATAAATGTTTACTGAAATAAATGGCATCACCATTTTTGTATATTCTAAGTATTACGAAAGTATTTTTAAAAATGTGTGTATAGGCTGGGCAAGGTGGCTCACACCTGTAATCCCAGCACTTTGGGAGGCCAAGGCAGGTGGATCACCTGAGGTCAGGAGTCCGACACCAGCCTGGCCAGCATAGTGAAACCCAGTCTCTACTAAAAATACAAAAATTAGCCGGGCGTGGTGGGGCACCTGTAGTCCCAGCTACTCTGGAGCCTGAGGCAGGAAAATCACTTGAACCCGGGTGGCAGAGGTTGCAGTGAGCCAAGATCATGCCACTACACTCCAGCTTCCATCTCCAAAAAAAAAAAAAAGTATGTATACATATATATATGTAAATATGTGTATGTAACTGTGAAGTATTCTCTTGTAGCCATCCCAACCTCATTATTTATTTCTAATGGCCTTTATTTTTTCTGGCATCAAGTAGGTACAGACAGTATATTACATAATGAGGATGTGAAGGGGAGAAATGATACTAAGTCAACTCTAACTTTGTCTTAAAACTTTTTCGTTTTCAATAAGAGAAACATCATCTTTGGTGCAATGATGGAATTGGATTGGGAACTTGCCTTTGTTTTTTTTTTTTTTTTTTTGAGAGAGTCTCGCTGTGTCTCTCAGGCTGGAGTGCAGTGGCGTGATCTCAGCTCACTGCAAGCTCCGCCTCGCCATTCTCCTGCCTCAGCCTCCTGAGTAGCTGGGACTACAGGCGCCCGCCACCACGCCCAGCTAATTTTTTTGTATTTTTAGTAGAGATGGAGTTTCACTGCATTAGCCAGGATGGTCTTGATCTCCTGACCTTGTGATCTGCCTGCCTCAGCCTCCCAAAGTGCTGGGATTACAGGCGTGAGCCACCGTGCCCAACTGGAACTTGCCATATTTTATTGGAGGCAACCTCAAGCTCAGAATGCTTTTCTATTTGTATTAACAAGAAAGTTGTCCACATTTCGTGATGTGAATCCCAATTCTAAGAAAGCAAAATTGATGGTAATTAAATGTTGCAGATTTATTTTATGTAGTGCTTGTTTCAGGAGACATTTTTGTAACAATTTATTCCTTTCTAGCTAGACCTGGATTCCTTCTAGCTAAGTTTGACCTGGATGCCTCCCAGCTAAGCTAGATGGCCAAGAGTGTCTGTTGGACTGTTTTCACCATGGGGCTCCTCCTGTGTCATTAAGATAGGACCAGGAACCCTGAAGCACATGATCATCTTTACTTGCAGGTCAGGAAGCTCTCCCACAACCAGATGGAGAACTATGGGAGACGGACCCTATTATTATGTTGCTGTTCACTGTGACGTAGTCAACAAGTTGTGTGGTTACTCTGTGGGCCCTGCAGGCTGTTGAACAATCCCTCTACTGACTTCTTTTTTTCTTTTTTAAAGCTATCAACTGGCTAGCCAGATCTCCCCTTCCTACCTATTATTTAGAGACTTAGACTTAAGGTTCTCCCAAACAAACCCCTCCCGGCAGTAAGGGAAAGCCGTAATTTATATATCTTAACAACTTAAGCAATAGTTAAAAGAGATTTTTTTTTTTTTTGAAACGGCAATCCTGAAAATGTTTACACAGACCTCCAAGTCTGGGGCTTGGGGGAGAAAGGGAAAGAACAGGAGAAAATATCTTTAATCTCATCATCCTGGGAAGAAAATAAACTATCCCTGAAGAGTTTATATACATATAAAAATATGTGTATATATGTATAAATACATATATGCTTTGAACCACCTTTTATGAAGCTTTTCAGACTCTGTGTGTGTCGGGGGGGTGGTCAACTTTGAAAAAGTAAAAATGCACGTGATAACAACTTTTTAAAATGTACTGAAGGGCAAATAATAAAATCTCTCAGCCAGGAGTGGTGGCTCACACCTAGCACTTTGGGAGGCTGAGGCAGGCAGATCACTTGAGCCTAGGAGTTTGAGCCCATCATTGGCAACATGGCAAAACCCAGTCTCTACAAAAGAAAAAATACGAAAATTAGCCAGGTGTGGTGGCACGCACCTGTTGTCCCAAGTGCTTGGGAGCCTGAGGCCGGAGGATCACTGAGTCTGGGAGACAGAAGTTACGGTGAGCTGTGATCACACCACTGCACTCTAACCTGGGTGTGCACTCCAGCCTGAGTGACAGAGCAAGACCCTGTCTCAAAAAAAAAAAAAAAAAAAAAAAAAGTCTGTCTTTTATTCTCAGGACTTTAGTCCCAGAGGCAACTGTACTTCAACTATATTTATCAGTTTTTCTGAATGTGTTTGGGGACAGCCTGGTATATGTCAGCATGTTTGTGCACACAGACACACAAATATACACACTTTTTACATGCTTTTGTGTATATGTACTCTTCTTTTTGCTTCTCTACACAAATAGGAGCACACTCTGTGCCTTGATTTCTTTTTAACCTAACAATATTTCCTGGAGAATGATCTATGCCACTGTGCATAGATCTACCTCCTTTTTTTTTTTTTTGGAGGCAGAGTTTCGCTCTTATTGCCCAGGCTGGAGTGCAATGGCAGGATCTCAGCTGACCGCAACCTTGGCCTCCCAGGTTCAAGCAGTTCTCCTGCCTCAGCCTCCCGTGTAGCTGGGATTACAGGTATGTGCCACCACGCCTGGCTAATTTTGTATTTTTAGTAGAGATGGGGTTTCTCCATGTTGCTCAGGCTGGTCTCAAATTTCCTACCTAAGGTGATCCACCTGCCTTAGCCTGTTAAATAACTGTTTAGTAATTACTAAACAAATTAAATAACTGTTTAGTAATTCATTATATGAATGTAACCCCAATTTATTTAACCGGTCTTTTTTTAATGGCTATTGAAGGAAGATCCCTTTAAGACTGCTTCTTTATGTTAAATCTTAATGAATGACTTTAAAGCCAATTACATATAAAAGTTGCAAGCATATGGGTAGGTACTCTTCTATTTTAAAGAATTTTGCATTCTATTTGTTTTTTAAACAATTTTCAGAGTTGTCTTGTGAGGACTGTATTTTAAATAGCAGCCTCAAGGTACTGATTATGATTTTGGTCTTATTTATTTATTTATGAGACAAGGTCTTGGTCCCTCACCTGCTGGAGTGCAGGGTCATAATTGTGGCTCACGGCAGCCTCGACCTCTTGGGCTCAAGTGATCCTCCCACCTCAGCCTCCCAAGTAGCTAGGTAGCTAGGACCACAGGCACATACCACCATGCAATTTTTTTTTTTTCATAGAAATGGGGTCTCTCCCTGTGTTTCCCAGGCCGGTCTCGAACTCCTAGGCCCAAGCAATCACCCCCACCCCCCACAGCCTCCCAAAGTGCTGGGATTACAGACATCAGTCACCACCCCTGGCCCTGATTATGTCTTTAGTCAGTAGCATACAATTCTAAGAATCCTCGTAATTACTTGGGGGAAGGTGATAGTAATGGTATTTGCAAAGGTGGAGGTTGCTTCTGGAAAATGAAGCAGGCCTGTTTTTAAAAAATATCCATCATTTGAAGCCTGGCATTTTACCCTAACAGAGTCACCCAGAGACAGTTTTAAACAGTTTCTGGTTTATATTTCAGGGAAGCTGGATATTTTTGTGTGATTTCTTTTTTTTTGAAGCCATAGAACCCTAGCTTGCTAGTTTGAAAGGCTCAGTTGTTAAAACCTCTAAAACTTAAGAATGAAAAAATAAAACACTGATCGTGTACATTTTATGCTGTAAGTTTGTTTATTCATTTTTTCTATCTTCCTTTAAGTAACAAAATTCTGTGGTACTATCCCTTTAAGTATTTTAGTGATTTTATTTATTTTTATTTTGTGAATATTAAAGAATTTAACTCAAAAAGCTTATACACTACATACATACATTATAGGATTTTAAAAACTGAAATCGAGATAATAAAATCATTAATTTTTAAATTAAAATTTGTCCTAACCTTTAGTCAAGCAACCTCTCGAAGAGAAGATTAAAAATCAATATATTTGATACCTTCATAATGCAAGGACATAAAAAAATTGATAGATGTCCTTTTCTTTCAGGGGGAAGGATTTCTGCTATTATACTTATTCAATAAGAACATCAGCATCCATAGCCTTACGTATTACTGAAGCATTGATGTTTCTTTTTCGTGAAAGCAGTTAGGAGTGGAGAAAGACCTACTAGTTGATCTGGTTTACCTACTTTACCTACCAGCACTCAGGAGTCACACTGGTTGAACTTGATATTTGTTCAGTCCTGTCACCTGGCTCTGCACATACTTAAAATAATTGTGCACAATCTTGTGTTTGAAAAACCTAAAAACATGATGTGAATACGTGACGGTTGCTTTTTGGAGGATGCAAATGGCCAACTATGCCTATTTCACAAGTCGTGCCATGTTTCCAAACTCATTTTGGTGGTAGACCTCAAGAACATTACCTGAGTAAGGGATGGAGAAAATTCTAGAATTGCTGTGTAATTGAGAAGACCTGAAAAGGAGAGTAAGAAGGATTTTTTAAATAGTTTTTTTTAGGCACGGTGGCTCATGCTGTCATCCCAGCACTTTGGGAGGCCAAGGCAGGAGGTTCACTTGAGGCCAGGAGTTCAAGAGCAGCCTGGGCAATGTAGGGAGAGACCCTGTCTCTACCAATAAATAAATAAATAAATAAATAAATAAATAAATAAATAGTTGTTTAAAATTGATTTGATTCATGGTTTTACTGTGACAGTGGAATCTGCAGTCCTGTAAGGGAACTGAAGTAACAGAAGGAAATGTTTCCTGGTAAAACAAAATAGAAATAATTTTTTGGTGAAAATTGTATACCAATTTTATAGTTAGTGTGCTATAATAACTACTAAATAACTTGAAATTTATTTTGCTAATTTAAAGCCCATAATGGTAGTTTTTTCCCCCTCATTCTGTGATAAATATGAAATGTGCCAAAGGAAACACATAATCACCAAGTCATAATGAGACAGCATTTGAAAAAAAATTATCACAACATCCTGAGGACAAGCAGGTTTCTGTTCAGTTTGGGCCAGGAGTAGAAAGAAGAGGAAGAGAAAGACCACAGAAGTTGAGATTTACATGTGGTGACTTGGAAATGAGAAAGAAACTTCTGAAGGTGAGGGAATTGGAAAGAACTTCTTTCTTCAAGCTTGGGAGGAATTACATGAAACATTCCTTGGTGAAGGGGCTCAGAATAAAACCACAGGCAAAAGAAGAAAAAGATAACTGGAATTTGTGAACAACAGAGAAGCCATTCTTAACTCAGCTTTTCCTTTCCTTCTCTTGGCCATCCGATCCCTTATCCCTTCTCCTTGCTGGAATTTTTAGTTTAGTGGGGGCTCAGAAGGATGTTTTTTGGTGAACCTGGCAGTTGCTATGCTGGCTTATCATTGTACAGGTTTTCTGTTCCTAAAAACTCTTAGAGGAAATGGATTTAGTATTTTTAAAAAAGATAATTCCACTGGGCATGGTGGCTCATGCCTGTAATCCCAGCATTTTGGGAGGCTGAGGCAGGCAGATCACCTGAGGCCAGGAGTTCAAGACCAGCCTGGCCAACATGGTGAAACCCCGTCTCTACTAAAAATACAAAAATTAGCTGGACATGGTGGCGTACACCTATAGTCTCAGCTACTCAGGAGGCTGAGATGGGAGAATCGCTTGAACTAGGGAGGCGAGGTTGCAGTGAGCTGAGATCACACCACTGCACTCCAGCCTGGGTGACAGAGTGAGACTCCATCTCAAAAAATAATAATAAAATAAATTAAAAATTTAAAAGATAATTCCTTCTAAAAGAGAAGGACTTCACTTTAGTTGTGACTTATTACCTGAAAGAAAAATTTGATATACTTCCAGTGGAGTTGTGCTGTAAATATACAGAAACTAGCATATAGAAAAAAATAACTTTTAAAAAGTGATGGCATCATGTAGTCTTCACTTCAGATGTGTAGATGTTAGCATGTGGAATTGAAGGAAACAGTTACCCATCAGTAGGAATTTAAGTCTGGCTTTACTTGTTTGTCTTTACTTGTTTGTCTTAATTCCAGTGCACTGGAAACAAACTCATTTTCTAGAAACTGTGGCTCCTTGCAGAAGCAAATCTGACTTAGGGTGCTTGGGGAAGTAGAGCCCACTCTTTGTTCTGGTTGCTGTTGGAGCTTACTTTCCTTTTACTTCAGATATCAAATTATGAACTAACTAGGCAGAAAGACGTGGAGGAAGCCCTATGTCCTGTTCCTTTACCCCACAAAGCAGACAGCCTTAGGATGTTATCATTCGGACAGTGGGAAGGAAATAAACAGAACTCCAAACTATACAATTGGCATTAGTAAGGAGTCCTTGTTTCATTATCAAAAATCTAAAATTGGCTGCATATGGTGGCTCATGCCTGTAATCCCAGCACTTTGGCAAGACTGAGGTGGGAGGATTGCTTGAGCCTGGGAGTTTGAGATCAGCCTGGGCAACACAGCAAGACCCTTGTCTATTTTTTCAAAAAAATAAAAATGGAAATCTAAAATTATCTAGGTAGATTCAGAAGCTGACAACAGTTGTTTGGGAAAATAGAGTAATTTTTTTAGAAATGAACACGTAAAATGTGGATCCTAGATTTTGCTGCTAAACCATTATCTTTCCTTTAAAATCTGCTCCCTTGTTGTAACATTTGTTTCAGTTCATGTCACCCTCATTCTGCTTGTGACTTGGACTTGACACCTTGACGTCTTCCGTAAGTTTTTCCTCCTCACCCCTTTACCCTAAGTCCTGGTGATTTTTCTTTTTTTTTTTTTTTTTTTGAGACAGAGTCTCACTCTGTTACCCAGGCTGGAGTGCAGTGACATAGTCTTGTTTCACTGCAACCTCCACCTCCCTGGTTCAAGCGATTCTCCTACCTCAGCCTCCTGAGTACTGCAACCTCTGCCTCTTGAGTTCCAGTGATTCTTCTGCCTCAGTCTCTCTAGTAGCTGGGATTACAGGCACATGCCACTGCACCCGGCCAAATTTTGTATTTTTAGTAGAGACAGGTTTAGCTCTGTTGGCCAGGCTTGTCTCAAACTCCTGGGCTCAAGCCATCCACCCACTTTGGCCTCCCAAAGTGCTGGGATTACAGGCATGAGCCACCATACCCAGCCCTGATTTTTCTTCCTCTTACATCCATCCCTTTCCCTCAATTCCTGATGTAGCCACCCTGGTTCAGACCACCTGCACCATTAAAATTCAACACCTGTTGCTTTCTGATGTCATTTTCATTTATTTGGTGAAAAATTCTTGAGGGTCCATTGTGTGTCGGGCTGTATGGTGAGGATTCAGCTGGAAAACACAATTTCAATTTCCTTGTCTTTGGAAATTTACATTTTAATGAGGGAAACAAGTCTACCACCAAGTGCAGTTTAGTGAGATAGTTAAAGGATTCAGAAGAGACACCAAAATCTCTCCTTGTTTCATGGCATTGTGTTTTGATTCATGTAGTTTTAATATTTAAAGCTTTTTTCTTGTTTTCAGATGTTCACTTTGTACTTTAATCCCTCTCGTATCCCTAATGGATGTGGCAACACCTAGTTACTATGTTCTTAATAATAGCCTTCCAAATGATGTTTGACCAAGAAACACCTTTCACCCCTCTCTTCAGACAAAATAAACCTAATTTCTTTTTTTTTTTTTTTTTTTGGAGATGGAGTCTCACTCTGTCGCCCAGGCTGGAGTGCAGTGGTGCAGCCTCGGCTCACTGCAAGCTCCGCCTCCTGGGTTCACGCCAATCTCTGCCTCAGCCTCCCGAGTAGCTGGGACTACAGGCGCCCTCCACCACGCCTGGCTAATATTTTGTATTTTTAGTAGAGACGGGGTTTCACCGTGTTAGCCAGGATGGTCTCGATCTCCTGACCTCATGATCCGCCCGCGTCAGCTTCCCAAAGTGCTGGGATTACAGGTGTGAGCCACCGCGTCTGGCCAAATAAACCTAATTTCCTCATAGGTGCCACAGCCCTATTACTAACGATCTGAATCTATTATACTTAGGAGTCTAAAACAGTACCCAGATGGGCTGGTTCAAAAAGCCTTTTAGAGCAGAGCTTCTCACACATAGACTGGGATTTTGTTACAGCACGGATCCTGATTCGGTGGGTTGTGGGTGGCCTGAGCGTGTGTATTTCTGAGGAGCTTCCAGGTGATGCTGCTGCCGATTGGAAATTGAACATGTGTTGTGTTAACAGGGTTTTAGAAGATATAAAAAGATAAGGAATTACGATAAAAACAAGTGGTGGGGTACCTTTTCTTCTAGCTATATGGTTGGATCCTATAGTCTGTCCACCCTGTTAACTCTCATTTGCTCTCGCTAATCTCAGTCAACAATTAACTGTCCGGCGGGGTTGGCTCTTATCCCTGCACCCAGAGACAGTGAATCCTGCCAGTGATCTAACCAGAAAGTTGCTATCCTCTATCCACCCCTTACCCCCGGGGAGTGAGTCTCCTGCATGTCTTGGGGAGCTGTGATAAAGTATGCACCCACCTTACGAGGCTGTGATATGACTCCCAGAGGCCCCAGCCATTGAGTAATGGAAAACCCCATCTTTAGCAGTGAGAGGTGTTCCTTTTGGCACTGTGCCTCCAGCCAGCTGGTTTGTGTAACAGTTGGGCTCCAGGAATGGCTTCTGAGGCAAGTCTGTATCCTACCATGTGTAATCAGGAACTGGCAGAAAATTTATCTTTAGCTTTTAAGATTCCCGTTAGAGATTCTCGTAACTTGTAACCTTGGCTGTTGAGTGACCTGCCTGTGACCCGCTGAAAGAGCCTGCCAGAGTGGAATGCAACTGTCTCTTTATTCTGCTTGAGTGTTTTTCCTGCTGATTGTGGATCTTTTACTGACCCCACCTATACTCTTCTATTCTGCAGATATTCTTGTAGACTTACGACAGAAAAGCAGTTGCTACAGTTAATTGGCTCCTGAATCTTTCCAGCCAATGCTAGAAGGAATTATTTTCATCTCTTCTTAGGGAACTTTCCTATGGAATTCCCCCCACAGATTGGATTGCAACAGTGGCTTTTAGATTCATGAGATCTATATTAAAACAAACGGAGGAACCTTGATGATATCAGGCTGGCAAGGAGGAATTGGTAAATGGCCTGGTTCTTTGGTTTTCCAAGTTCAGCTTGTATCAGAATCACCCGGAAAGCATTAAACAAGCTTACTTATTATTTGCTAGGCCCTGTGCCCCAGGTAGTTGTAATTGCTGGGCAAATTGCTGGGCCCTGGGCCCCTCGTAGTTCTAATGCAGCAGGTCTTGAGCATAATCTGAGAATTTGTAACATTTCCTCTTCCTCCCCATGTCTTGTGAACAGAACAGTGATAACCATAGAGCAGGGTACATGTTCACAGTTGCACCTGCACTGTTGATTGTCGTCACCATCATTACCCCCGAGTCCTCATAGATTTGTTACTTGGTTTTTGTTGTTGTTTTAAACACCAAGGCCCAAGGAAACAGCAATTCTTCTGGTATACCTGGCAGCCTTTTATGGTAAACCAGCTCACTTTCTGTAAAGCTTCTTAGTTTATTCTAGGAGTAGAGACCTGATCTTCTTTGGGAGGGATATATAGAAGCATAGGATGGGAGCAGCTGGGAAACTTGCTTCCCACCCACCTTCTTATCGTTAAAAATTCAAAAAATTAATTTGAGTTTTTGGCAGCTGAGACAGGGTGAAGGAAGGGAAAGTTGGCTGATCTGGGTCTTTTCATTCTTCCACATCCCTTAGATATATCTTGTTTGCATTATGAAGATAAGATGTTGATTTGGTTTTTGTTTTGCTAGCACTCCTTATTATTGAAGGTGACTAATACCTGCTTTCTGTTGAATGCAGTTCAGGAGCATCCCAGGAGGAACAGAATGATCTTGGTCTTGGTGACCTTCCCTCTGATGAGGAGGAAGTCATCAACAGTTCTGATGAAGATGATGTCAGCTCTGAGTCAAGTAAAGGAGAGCCTGACCCACTGGAAGATAAACAGGTATACTTTGGTACTTAATTGCTTCTTGACCTCTCCCTATGCTTGGGAATGATATTTGTCTGCATAATAGGCACAGAAACCCTTGTGAGTTTTCTTAAAACTTATAAAACACTTTCAAAATTTAAATTTAATTCCTGCTATAATGTGGCACCTAAAATATTCTCATGTTACCAAGTATGTATCACTTAGAGATTACTTAGTGATTTTTGAGAAATTATTATTTTGAGACAGAGTCTTGCTCTGTTGCCCAGGCTGGAGTGCAATGGCGCCATCTCAGCTCACTGCAACCTTTGCCTCCCGGGTTCAAGCCATCCTCCTGCCTCAGCATCCCAAGTGCCTGGCATTACAGACACCTGCCACCACGCCTGGCTAATTTTTGTGTTTTTAGTAGAGACGGGGTTTCACTATGTTGGCCAGGCTGGCCTCAAACTCCTGACCTCAAGTGATCCACCCGCCTCAGCCTCCCAAAGTGCTGGGATTACAGGCGTGAGCCATGGTGCCAGGCAAAGAAATTCTTTTTCCTAATGTCCAATGGCTTGCTTTTTGATAACAAACCCCCCCCCCCCTTAGAATTGTTCCCTGTACTGCTACCAATTTTTTTGTAGATTTTTTTGAAATAAAGGAATTATATGCATTTTAGACTCAAATTATTTTGGGAAAGAATAAAGATGGCTGTTAATAGTACATCATCATTTGCTTTGAAATAATCCAGTGTGTGTATGAGTTTGGGGGGAGCACAGCATACATGAAGATTGTCTATGTGTTCAGAGTTGTTTAAGATGCATGAGGGCTGGGCACAGTGGCTCACACCTATAATCCCAGCACCCTGGGAGACCGAGGGGGGCGGATCATGAGGTCAGGAGATCGAGACCATCCTGGCTAATGCAGTGAAACCCCATCTCTACTAAAAATACAAAAAATTAGCCGACCATGGTGGTGGGCACCTGTAGTCCAAGCCACTCAGGAGGCTGAGGCAGGAGAATGGCATGAACCCGGGAGGCGGAGCTTGCAGTGAGCCGAGATCACGCCACTGCACTCCAGCCTGGGTGACAGAGTGAGACTCCGTCTCAAAAAAGATGCATGATGCAGGATTTCATTATAATGTCTCTCTAGTTTGGCATGAATATATTTATCTCTTTCATTTGAAACCACATTTTTTAAGAGACGTTATTAAAGGGAAAAAGTTAGTACATGAACAATATCCCCAGGAATGTTACAGCAATATGGAATTTGAAAAGATCCACATAGCATAGCAAGCCATGGAGAAAATTCATGTGCCATAATTTCACCTAATTCCTGTGCCATAATTTTATCAATCTATCGTCCTTCCTGTTTAATATTTTTGCTCTGTTTAAATTTATCTTCAGGCTTAAATGAATGGCCCACGTGCAGCAGTCTGAATTTAAGTCCTAGATCCACCAGCTATGATCTGGTCAACTTTGGGCCAATTATTTAACCTTTTGGGACTAAAGAGTACCGTTTTATAGATTAAAAAAAGGATAGTACTCATAGAATTGTGAAGATTAAATAATCTGATACATGGAAAGCATTAGAATATTGATCAGCACATAATAGCTCAGTGATCATTTATTTATAACTAGCCAGACTTCATTTCTATGCTGTGAAGTATTAAATCATAGTGTTGGGAATAACCACTATAAATTACTTAGGCTAGTGAATTTGTAAAACCCCTAAGACAGATGAGTGACTCTCTTCTTAAAGACCCACAGCACTCAGCAATGTATAGATTTTACTTTGACTATCAAGTAATTCCTTTTGTGTCTTACTGGTGTCTGTCTTGCTTTAATTTGAAAGCTCGTTTTCCATGTTGCAGCTTCATGGACATAGATTCTACAAATGTTTATAGAATTCGCACTATGTTCCAGGTACCACTGGTATTTACTAGAGATAAGCAGTACTCAGGTTCTAAGCTTCTATGTAGCCAACGTTCTTTTCTTTTGAGAAGGAGTTTCGCTCTTGTTGCCCAGGCTGGAGTACAATGGCGCGATCTCGGCTCACTGCAACCTCCGCCTCCCGGGTTCAAGTGATCCTCCTGCCTCAGCCTCCTGAGGAGCTGGAATTACAGGCACCCATCACCATACCCAGCTAATTTTTGTATTTTTAATAGAGACAGGGTTTCACTATGTTGGCCAGGCTGGTCTCGAACTCCTGACCTCAGGTGATCCACACACCTCGGGCCTCCCAAAGTGCTAAGACTACAGGCATGAGCCACCCCGCCCGGCCTAGCCTATGTTCTAACAGGATAAGAGGAACCTACGTGCTTAATCATAATCAGGAAGAACTTCAGAGTGTTACAAGCTATGAAGGAAACAAATCAGAGTCATGTGCTACAAACCCAGGAAGCTACTTTGGGAAAAAGCCTCTTAGAAAATGATATTTGCCTGGGATTTAAATGACTGGAAAGGACCAAAGCCTGTGAAGAATTTGAGGAAGAACATTCAAATTGTCTTCTTTTTTTTGAGACGGAGTCTTGCTCTGTCGCCCAGGCTGGAGTGCAGTGGCACTATCTCGGCTCACTGCAACCTCCGCCTTCCAGATTCAAGCGATTCTCCTGCCTCAACCTCCCGAGTAGCTGGGATTATGGGCACCCACCACCACACCTGGCTAATTTTTGTATTTTTAATAGAGAAGGAGTTTCACCATGTTGGCCAGGCTGGTCTTAAACTACTGACCTCAGGTGATCCACCCGCCTCAGCCTCCCAAAGTGCTGGGATTACAGGTGTGAGCCACCACGCCTGGCCTCAAATTGTCTTCTTGAGGGCCATAATTAAATCAATCCTGACTCTCTTTGAAAAGCAACTCCCAAGTTTTTTCTTTTCCTAGCAGACACTCTTTTCTATTGTTTTGGTCTAGTTGTTTGTTTTGCGTGAATCTTTTCCCATTTCTTTCCATACTTCTTGGAGCACTGACCAAAATTGGTTTCCACATTCTATCAGGGATCTCACTGATACATCGTATAAAGGAAGGATTAATCTTTAACCCAGCAGTGTTATGTCTGTTTCCAACACATCCTGTGATAACACCGCCTGGTTGACTCATTCATTCTGTGGGCAGTGGAGACTCCCAGGGTTCCTTCCTCTGCGTTTGTGCCTGCCTTTCCTTTCTCTTCCTGTATTTATATTACTGTTTTATGTTATTAGTTGTGCTGTATTGCAGTAGCCCTGTTAAATTTTTATCCTTTTTTTTTTAAAGGACTATTTCTTTAATCATGGACATTGTTTTTAGTGAAACAGAGTACATTTATTTTTTTCATCATCTCAAGCATTTACCAAGCCTTTATGTGATTGTGTTACAGACATTCCCATTATACTCTTATTTTAAAATATACAATAAATTGTTGACTGTAATAACTCTGGTGTGCTATCAAATACTAGATTTTGTTCATTCTATCTAACTGTGTTTTTGTACCCATTAAATATTCCCAATACCCTCCACCCCTAATTATGGACATTGAACATTTTTTACCTGATGCCACTAGTACTAATAATTTCCCTCCTTTAGAATTCTCAGCCACGCTAATGAATTTTCTCTTTCTGTGTCTTCATCTGAGACAACAATAGCAATAATAGAATAGTCTCTTTCTTTCCAGACACTTGTTAATCCATCTAGCCACAGCCTGGTGAATGCCTTTCTCTTAAGTAATTTGCTTTCATAGTGGTTAGAACACGGTCTTTGGAGTCAGATTGCCTGGGTTCCCACCACTGACTAGCTCTGCGATCTTGAACAAATTACTTAATTTTACTTTGCCTTAGTTTCCCCATCTGTAAAAAGAAGAGGAAAAAAAGTGGACACTTGACTTATTTTCTAAGATTGTTGTGATTATTAAGTGATTATACACTGTTTAGAACAGGGCTTAACACAAAGTGAATGCTTAGTAGATTTTTACCTATTATTGATTTTTTTTTTTTTAAGATGAAGTTTCACTCTTGTCTCCCAGGCTGGAGTGCAGTGCTGTGATCTCGGCTCACTGCAACCTCTGCTTCCAGGGTTCAAGTGATTCTCTTGCCTGAGCCTCCTGAGTAGCTGGGATTACAGGCATGCGCCTTACACCCAGCTGATTTTGTATTTTTAGTAGAGGCGGAGTTTCTCCATATTGGTCACGCTGGTCTCGAACTCCCGACCTCAGGTTATCTGCCCACATTGGCCTCCCAAAGTGCCGGGATTACAGGCGTGATCCACTGCGCCTGGCTGCTATTAACGATTTTAATGAAAATAAGCAAGCCAAATCTTAAACATCTCAAATCAAGCTTTCTTTAATCTTACCAATAAATATATTGTTTCTGGCTTGCCTTTTCTTATCTTTGATGAGTAAATATGAAACTTATTTACATGTAAGGTAGAATTTTGTTTAATGGGAAAACTTGAAATTTGGCATCCTAAGATCTGGGTTTTAGTCTTAGATTTGTCACTTACTAACTGTATGACCTTGGTCGAGTAATTTTTTAAAGTCAGTTTATTTACACGAGTATCACTTCACAATTGACTTCAGGTGACTTAAGAAAAAATGTGTGTAATACAAAAAGTCAAAATGTTTTTTTAAAGAAATCAGGTTGTCAACATATAAATGGTGCTGGAATCACTGGATATCCACCTGCAAAAGGATGACATTGGACCCCCTTCCTTTCAACATACACAAAAACTAACTCAAAATGGATTATAGATCTAAATGTAACAACTCAGGCCCAGTGCGGTGGTTTGGCTGGGCGCGGGGGCTCACACCTGTAATCCCAGCACTTTGGGAGGTCGAGGCGGGCAGATCACTTGAGGTCAGGAGTTTGATACCAGTCTGGCCAACATGGTAAAATCCCATCTCTACTAAAAATGCAAAAATTAGCCCTGTGTGGTGGTGCATGCCTGTAATCCTAGCTACTCAGGAGGCTGAGGCAGGAGAATTGCTTGAACCCGGGTTGCGGAGGTTGCAGTGAGCCGAGATCACACCATTGCAGTCCAACCTGGGTGACAGAGCTAGACTCCATCTCAAAAAAAAAAAAAAAAAAACTCAAACAGTAAAAAGATCAATCACCCAGGCTTAAGAATCTGAATAGACTAAAGAAGATATACAGTGGCCAATAAAGATGTAAAAAGGTGTTCAACATCAGAAGCCGTTAAAGAAATACAAAGCAATGCTTCAGTGAGGTACCACTGCACACCCACTAGGGTGGCCATAATCAAGAAGATGTATAGTAACAAGTGCTAGTCAGGATGTGGAGAAATGGGAGTCCTTATAGGATCTAAAATGGTGCAGCCACTTTGGAAAACAGTCTGGCAGCTCTGAAAAGTTTAAATGTAGAGTTACCATATGACCTAGCAATGCTACTCTTAGGTATCCACCCAAGAGATATGAAAGCATATGTCCACACAAAAACTTGTAGAGGAATGTTCATAGCAGCATTATTCATAATAGTCAAAAAAGTAGAAAGGGCCAAGTGCAGTGACTCATGCCTGTAATCCCAGCACTTTGGGAGGCCAAGGTGGGCAGATCACTAGGTCAGGAGTTCGGGAGCAGCTTGACCAACATGGTGAAATCCCGTCTCTACTAAAAGTACATAAATTAGCCAGGTGTGGTGGTGCACATCTGTAATTCCAGCTACTTGGGAGGCTGAGGCAGGAGAATTGCTTGAACCCGGGAGGTAGAGGTTGCAGCAAGCCAAGATCATGCCACTGTGCTCCATCCTGGCCAACAGAGTGAGACTCTGACTCAAAAAAAAAAAAAAAAAAAGATAGAACCCAAATACCAATCAAATGATGAGTGGATAAACTAAATGCGATATATTCCTACAATGGAATACTATTCAGCCATAAAATAGGAATGAGGAATGACTGATAATGGGCATGGAGTTTCTTTTTATTTATTTATTTATTTATTTTTGAGATGGGGTCTTGCTCTGTCATCCAGGCTGGAGTGCAGTAGTGAGATCATGGCTCACTGCAGCTTCAACCTCCTTGACTCAAGTGATCTCTCATCCCTTCTTCCTTAGTAGCTAGGATTACAGGTATACACAACCATGCCCGGCTAATTTTTTTTTTTAAAGACATGGTCTTGCCATGTTGCCCAGGCTGGCATCCAACTCCTGGCTTCAAGCAATCCTCCTGCCTTGGCCTCCCAAAGTGTTGGGATTATAGGCATGGCCACTGCACCTGGCCTGAATTGTATGCTTTAAAAGGGTAAAAACCTATTTTGTAGTATATGAATTATATCTCAACAAAGCTGTTATAAAATAAACCTTGCTGAAGGAAAAACAATAGTGCTAATGGAAGATTTGTACAGAGTAATGTTTATCATGTAGTCCTATTCATTAGCTGAGGATGGGCCACAAATTTGGCTTTCTAGCAACTCAGGAAAAGTCGGTGATATCAGGCTGGGTATGGTGGCTCATGCCTATAATCCTAGCACTTTGGGAGGCCAAGGAAGGAGGATAGCTTGAGACCAGGCTGGGCTACGTAGTGAGACCTTGTCTCTACAAAAAATAAACAAAATTAGCCAGGTGTGGTGGGGCAAGCCCCTGGGAAGTTGAAGCTACAGTGAGCTATATTCAGGCCACTGCACTCCAGTCTGCACTCCAGCCTGAGCAACTGAGCAAGACCCTATTGAAAAAAAAAAAAAAAAAACCAGAAAAAGAAAAAACAAGCCAGGCATGGTGGCTCACACCTGTAATCTCAGGACTTTGGGAGGCTGAGGTGGACAGATCTCTTGAGCCCAGGAGTTCGAGACCAACCTGGACAACATGGCAAAACCCCATGCCTACAAAAAAAAACAGACACAAAAAATTAGCCAGGTATGGTGGTTCATGCCTGTAGTCCCAGCTACTCAGGAGGCTAAGGTGGAAGGATCACTTGAACCTAGGAAATGGAGGTTGCAGTGAGTGGAGGTCATGCCACAGCATTCCAGCCTGGGCAACAGGGAGGCCTCATCTCACTTAGGAAAAAACAAAATTGGCCAGGCGCGGTGGCTCATGCCTGTAATCTTAGCACTTTGGGAGGCTGAGGCTGGCGGATCACCTGAGGTCGGGAGTTCGAGACCAGCCTGACCACCATGGAGAAACCAACCTGTCTCTACTAAAAATAAAAAAAATTAGCCAGGCGTGGTGGTGCATGCCTGTAATCCCAGCTACTCAGGAGGCTGAGGTAGTAGAATCCCTTGAACCCAGGAGGCGGAGGTTGCAGTGAGCCGAGATCGCACCATTGCTCTCCAGCCTGGGCTACAAGAGTGAAACGCTGTCTCAAAAAAAAAAAAAAGAAAAAAAGAAAATTGATACGGATCTGACATAGGTACTGTTTTTCTTCATGTTGCATGAAGAAAAGGAGTTTTATACAAGTTAAGTAACTTGCCTTGGAACCCCAAGTTGGGGTTTTTAACCCAATCTGTCTCTACTAACAACTTGGTACAGCCATGGAAGCTGAATGATGTCAATGAAACATGTTGAGGTGAAATACCTAGCCATGCTGATCTGTCCTGTTCCCTTTTCTAAATTTTTATTTTTATATTTTTTGGTCTTCCTTTCAGGGCTTAAATGCTTGTTTAAAAAGTAAGATGTATTTATTCTACTTGTTTGTGGTTAGAATATTCATCGTCTTCATCTTTATTATATATTGATTTCCTTGTTTTTTTAAAAAATCTTTGTAAAGTAGCTCATATGATACATACTTTCATAAAGAAAGGGCGAAAACCTAAGAGAGCATTGTTTAGAGATTAATCATGATATCACCTCATTTTTGAAATAACTTAATGATAAAGAGATGTTTCTCAGGCAGTCTGGATGTTAACATTTTTTGTTTTTTATTAGAACTCTAGGATAGAAGAGGCCTTTTAATAATTCTATTAAAAAGTAACGGATAGGCTGGGCATGGTGCCTCCTGCCTGTAATCCCAGCACTATGGGAGGTCCAGGTGGGTGGATCACTTGAGGTCAGAAGTTCGAGACCAGCCTGGCCAACATGGTGAAACTCCATCTCTACTAAAAATACAAAAATTAGTCAGGCACAGCAGTGTGTACCTGTAGTCCCAGCTGCTCGGGAGACTGAAGCAGGAGAATTGCTTGAACCCGGGAGGTGGAGGTTGCAGTGAGCTGAGATTCCCGCCACTACAGTCCAGCCTGGGTGATAGAGCAAGACTCTGTCTCAAAAAAAAAGGAATGGATAAATTTCACTGAATGTCACTTGTAGTGAACAAATATAAGAACACAATTAAGAATTTACAAAGCTGCTGAGGCAGGAGAATGGCGTGAACCAGGGAGGCGGAGCTTGCAGTGAGCCGAGATCGCGCCACTGCACTCCAGCCTGGGCGACAGAGCGAGACTCCATCTCAAAAAAAAAAAAAGAAAGGAAAAAAAAAAGAATTTACAAAGCTGGGCTAGCGTCAAGAGATCGGAACATAAAACTAGATTTCAGATCAAAGGTTCTGTTTTGGAATTTGTTTGACTTATTTTATGACCTTGACAAAGTTATTTCATTTGTTTGTGGCTCATGTTTCAACTTCCACAACAGTGTACTTTTGGGAGACGCTGTTATTTAACAGGGAACTGCTTTGAAATGCAATGTAATTTAAGTGAGGATTTTCATTAGCTGAAAAGTTGAGATGCCATGGGGTGTGTGTTTTTCCATCGCTGTTTGACTTGGGTCACAATCAGTCATTGTTCTTACAAGTTGGAGATAATATAGAGCTTTTAATTTTTTTTTTAATTTATATTTGACTTTCTGTCCACTTTGAAGATGATTATAATCCATTGACTTATTTCTAACAATTTTTATACCTCTTTATTTAGCTCTGTAGCTTTCCTGGTTTAGAAGGTAAAATGGACAATGTAATATATAGACTCCTAGAACCTTAAAATTGGAAGACCTTAATCATTTGGTCCAACCTCCTACTCTTTTATGTGATTAAAGCTTTTTGCATTTTTGTGTTATGCAACACATCTTCAAAAGAAATATGCTCTGTCTCAGATTCTGAGAAGGTGGCAGCCATCCTTATACACATTTGCTTATTCGTAAATATTAATTGCACAGTGGACCAAGCAGCGTGCTATGTGCAGAAGGATACAGGGTGAATTCGATCAGAGACTAGAGGGAATTCAGACATTTCAGCAAGTAAACACAGTCTACTGGGTTAAGTCCTATAAACATTACATGAATAAGAAAGTTATCTTGTCCTTTGATAGTAGGAGGGAAAGAATGTCAAGGCAGCCATCATAAAAAAAAAGTTGGAGTGTTGTCTTAAAGGACGTTTGGAATATGAAAGGCAGAAATCTTCAGGGAGAAGGAGAAGTGATGGGGAAGCAAGTCAAGGCAAAAGGAAAGGTATATGCGCAAAGGGACAGACACAGAACGGGAGAGCATGGCTGGAGTTGCAGCGTGGTGGGTTAGAGAGTACACAGTGTGGAGGAGGAGGGAGAAGGCTGGTGAAGGTGAGTGGACATGTTGTGAAATGCCTAATACCCTTGGCGAAGGAAACTTGAATCTTTGTTATCCATCTGTGATAGGGAGCTGCTAACATTTAGCCTGAGAACTAACCTGGTTATATTTGCATTTTAGAAATATTCTAGTGGCAGTGTACAGAAGGGGTTGCAGTGGGGTAAACACAGAGCCAAGGAAACCTCTTAGGTTGCTGTAATAGTGAGGGCAAGAGGTAAGGAGGCAACATCAAAGGAGAGGAAAGGATCATTTAAGCTTTAAATCTTCGGGACACATTGATAGGACTTGACTCAGTTGTAATAATAAAAGGTGACTATGGGGACAAAAAAGAAGAGTCCAGATTTCTGGCATTAATGAGTTGGTATCTACAGTAGCTAGTATAGGAGTAGCTGATGGATTGTGTTTAAACGGTGATTTGGAGTCATCAAATGCTTTATTCTTTGTGAAGCCTTTCCTGATTGACACACCTCTGCCTGATTATGGTCTTTCTCTTCTTCAAGGTGGCAGCACTTTTCATAGTTGTGCTTATATGTAGTTATTTGTATGTTCAGTTCGTTTCCATTGTTCACTTCTTGAAGGCTGGGGCTATTTATTTATTTATTCATTCAATTTTTAGACAGAATCTCACTCTGTCACCCAGGCTGGAGAGTACAGTGGCGCAATCTTGACTTACTGCAGTCTCCGCCTCTCAGGTTTAAGTGACTCTCATGCTTCAGCCTCCCAAGTAGCTGGGACTACAGGTATGCACCACTGTCGGCGCCCAGCTAGTTTTTGTATTTTCAGTAGAGACAGGGTTACACCATGTTGGCCAGGTTGGTCTCGAACTCCTGGCCTCAAGTGATCCACCTGTCTCAGCCTCCCGAAGTGCTGGGATTATAGGTGTGAGCCACCGCACCTGGCCAACTGGGGCTATTCTTATTTATCATAGTCCCCTGCAGCCTTGAACTCCTGGGCTCATGTGATCCTCCTACCTCAGTCTCTCAAGTGATTAGGAACTACAGGCACGTGCCACCACGCCTGGCTTTTTTTTTTTTTTTTTTTTTTTGTATTTTTCAGGTGTCGCTATGTTGTCCTTGCTGGCCTTGAATTCCTGGCCTCAAGTGATCCTCCTGCCTCCCAAAATGTTGAGATTACAAATGTGAACCATGGTGCCCTGTGTAATTCCTTCTTCTAACACCTGCTTTTAATGCTCCATTTTAGACCTACACAATCAGAATTTCTAAGACAGTACCTGGGAATCTGAAATTTAAGATCTGCCTGTGATTCTAATGATCACTAATGTTTTCAAATTTATATGTAGAGCAGTGAATGGGCGGGCGGTAGAACAGTTTTTTCTTATTAACTTTGCTATCAAATGACAGAAAGTCAGTTACTAACTTCAGACTTTAAAATGAAAGTGTAAAGATGGTACTGACATCTTTCTCTTGAAAATGATCTCAGAATAACAAGGAGAAGAAATATGAATTCTGTGCTCAGTGACATTAGGAGACAGAAGAAAACCCTGTCGACCTAATGGGAAAAAAAATGAGCAAACTTAATGTAAGTAGAGAGTTTATTTGGGTCAAATTTGAGGACTACAAGCCTGGAGCATAGATCCAAGACTCCTGTTAGGAGCAGTTACAAGTGGGTTTTTTGTTTTGTTTTGTTTTGTTTTTGAGACAGAGTCTTGCTCTTTTGCCCAGGCTGGAGTACAGTGGTGTGATCTCGGCTCACTGCAACCTCTGCCTCCTGGGTTCTAGTGATTCTCCTGCCTTAGGCTACCTAGTAGCTGGGATTACAGGCACTCGCCACTACGCCTGGCTAATTTTTGTATTTTTAGTGGAGACGGGGTTTTACCATGTTGGCCAGGCTGGTCTCAAATTCCTGACCTCCAGTGATGCGCTCACCTTGGCCTCCCAAAGTGCTGGGATTACAGGTGTGAGCCACTTGGCCCAGCCACAAGTGGGTGTTTTTGTTTTTGTTTTTGTTTTTGAGATGAAGTTTCAATGTGTCATCCAGGCTGGAGTGCAGTGATGCAATTTTGGCTCACTGCATCCTCCATCTCCTTGGTTTAAGCAATTCTCCTGTCTCAGCCTCCCAAGTAGCTGGGATTACGGGTGTGTGCCACCATGCCCAGCTAATTTTTGTATTTTTGGTGGAGACGGG
Source organism: Pan paniscus (assembly GCF_029289425.2). Lineage (NCBI taxonomy): Eukaryota > Metazoa > Chordata > Mammalia > Primates > Hominidae > Pan > Pan paniscus. The sequence continues at coordinate 103,233,833 of NC_073259.2, read as the reverse complement.
GTTTCACCATGTTGGCCAGCCTGGTCTTGAACTCCTGACCTCAAGTGATCCGGCTGCCTTGGCCAAAAGTGCTGAGATTACAGGCATGAGCCACCATGCCTGGCCACAAGTGGGTTCTTTGTTTGTTTGTTTTGTTTTTTTGAGACAGAGTTTTGCTCTCGTCACCCAGGCTGGAGTGCAATGGCATGACCTTGGCTCACAGCAACCTCTGCCTCCTGGGTTCAAGCGATTCTCCTGCCTCAGCCTCCCACACAGGTGGGTTTTTTAAAGGAAAAGAAGAGGCAATTCCTAAGTTGTTTGTCAGTAATTTATATTAAAATATCATAAGCTGTTTGATTGACTTTACATTGTTCTTTGTTTCACAAATTCTAGGAACATGGAGACTATGGGTGGAGGCAGCTGGTCAGGGACAAAAATGCCTTCAAACAGTTGCACCTGGGCATGGGATTTGGGCCATCACTGAAGTCTCATACTCATGTTTCTCTGGGCCTGATAAATTTTGCATACCTCACATAGCTCAGTTTGCTCTGAGCTATTTTTCATTTTTCACACCATATGAGTAAGGGCTACCATGCCCACCAACAATATATAAAGGTTCCAGTTGGTCCACATCCTCACCAACACTAGGTATTTTCTGTTTGTTTTTTTTTATTATAGCCATTGTGTGGGCATGAAGTATATCATTGTGGTTTTAATTTACATTTCCCTAATAACTATGTTGAACAAGTTTTTATATACTTATTGCCCATTCTTATATCTTCTTCTGTGAAATGTTTCTTCACATATTCACATCTTTTATCTCTTTTTTTAATTAAAAAAAAATAGAAATGAGGTCTTGCTTTGTTACCCAGGCTGGTCTCAAACTCCTGTGCTCAAGTGATCCTCCCACCTCAGCCTCCCAAATTGCTAGGGTTACAAGCGTGAGCCACCGCACACAGCCTTTTTGTTTGAGTTATATTGAGTTATCAGAGTTTTTTTTTTTTTTTTTTTAAGAGACAGGTTCTCACCCTGTCACCCAAACTAGAGTGCAATATTGCGATGATAGCTCACTGCAGCCTCAAACTCCTGGGCTCAAGTGATCCTCCTACCTCAGCCTCCCAAGTAGCTGGGACTACAGGTGTGTGCCATTATGCCTGGCTAATTGTTTTTTATTTTTTTATTTTGTAAAGACAGGGTCTTGCTATGTTGCCAAGGCTGGAGTGCAGTGGCTCAATCATGGCTCACCACAGCCTCAACCTCCTGGGTTCAGTGATCCTCTTACCTCAGCCTCCTGAGTAGCTGGGACTACATGTGTGCACCACCATGCCCAGCTAATTTTTGTATTGTCTGTAGAGAGAGGGTTTTACCCTGTTGCCCAGGTCTCGAACTCCTGTGTTCAAGCAATCTGCCTGCCTTGGCCTCCCAAAATATGAGATTACAGGCATGAGCCAACACTCCCAGCCCTATCAGAGTTCTTAATGTATTCTAGCTACGAATTCTCTCTCAGAATCATGATTTGCGAATATTTTCTCCAGTCTATGGTTTATCTTTTTATCTTCTTAATGATGTCTTTTGAAGCATGAACAATTTATGAAGTTCCATTTATCAGTTTTTTTCTTTCATGAGTTATGTTTTTGGTGTCATATCTAATAACTCTGCCTAATTCAAGATCATAAGGATTTTTAAAAATGTTTTCTTCTAGAAGTTTTACAGTTTTCACATTTTTAGTTAATTTTTGTATGGAGTAGCCTCCTCTACACAAGTCTGTGTAATGCAGGCCCTGGCAGAGCAAGGTCCTGAGAAGGAGAGAAAAAAAAGTTACAGAGTAGAGACCTAACAAAAGGAGAGTGATAAAAAGAGGAGAGGAAACAAAGGGTAGGTGCCAAAAATAAATTAACAGCTACTTGAAATTTTTGTGTCGAGCTCGTGCACATTTTAGCTGACTCCAGTAGTCAAATGCTTCCACATCTATAGTGTGCCTGCATTTCTTTAAAGCTACTGATAAGATCCGCTCTTGACCTTTAAGGGATGTCACATTATTTGGAAATGAAGAGTCAGGGCTTCAGTTCCCTGAATGGTTTTGGTTTCTGTTTTTCTCACTTATAATGCATTTGTAATTTTAATTTTATTTATGTTATTATTATTATTATTATTATTATTATTTTTTTTTTTTTACTAACGACATGGTCTCATTATGTTGCCCAGACTGGTCTCAAACTCCTGGGCTCAAGCAATCCTCCCACCTTGGCCTCTCAAAGTGCTGGGATTACAGACATGAACCACCATGCCAAGCCCATTTCTAATTTAAAATTTATACACTGTATTTTGTAAACATTAAACTTTTCTATCTACAGATTATATGGAGAACCCCATTGTGATAGAAAAGTTTGGACTTGCTAAAATATGTTTTCAAAATAACAGTTATCCGTGTGTGTGTGTGTATGTGTGTGTAGACACTTATGTAATCATGATTATTTAGTGCCTGATATGTGGTCTGCCAGGTCAAGGTCAGACTGTGCTTAAAGACTGCAGTCTTCCTGAGGAATATAGCTATGTGTAGTTTAAAAGGTGAGTGATCACGCCTCTAATCCCAGCACTTTGGGAGGCTGAGGCAGGCAGATCACAAGGCCAGGAGATCGAGACCATCCTGGCTAACACGGTGAAACCCCGTCTCTACTAAAAATACAAAAAAAAAAAAATTAGCCGTGCATGGTGGCACACACCTGTAGTCCCAGCTACTCAGGAGGCTGAGGCAGGAGAATCGCTTGAACCCAAGAGGCGGAGATTGCAGTGAGCCGAGATCACGCCACTGCACTCCAGCCTGACCAACAGTGAGACCCTGTGTTTAAAAAAAAGAAAAAAAAAAAAAAAGTGAGTGAATGTATGGCCAGGCACGGTGGCTCATACCTGTAATCCCAGCACTTTGGGAGGCCGAGGCAGGTGGACCACGAGGTCAGGAGATCGAGACCATGCTGGCCAACATGGTCAAACCCAATCTCTACTAAAAATACAAAAATTAGCTGAGTGTAGTAGTGCATGCCTGTAGTTCCAGCTACTCGGGAGGCTAAGGCAGGAAAATCGCTTGAACCCGGGAGGTGGAGGTTGCAGTGAGCTGAGATTGCACCACTGCACTCCAGCCTGGCGACAGAACGAGACTCTGTCTCAAAACAAAAAGTGAGTGAATGTAGTTGAGTAAAACATATCCAACCTGTTAGTCTCCATCATTCAAGAACCTATCTTAGGAAAGAGGAATAATAACAGGAATAGAGGTCATATTCATCTGTCTATCTAATTGTCCTTTTAGCAGTAGAGTTTGAGAGCTAAGGTAAAGTAGCATGAAAAAAGTATCCTAGGCTCATTAGACTGGACTCTGAATTAGTAATCCATTGCTCTTTAAAGATTATTTTCACAAGTAGTTGGTTTCACAACCTTCTTTGAATATTTTTTGCATAACAGTATTTATATTCTTTTTTTTTTTTTTTTTTTTGAGACAGAATTTCGCTCTTGTCGCCTAGGCTGGAGTGCAGTGGCACGATCGTGACTCACTGCAACCTCTGCCTCCTGGGTTCAAGTGATTCTCCTGCCTCAGCCTCCCAAGTGGCTGGGATTACAGGCATCTGCCACCATGCCAGGGTAATTTGGTACTCTTAGTAGAGACGGGGTTTCACCATGTTGGCCAAGCTGGTCTCTATCTCCTGACCTCAGGTAATCCACCCACCTCAGCCTCCCAAAGTGCTGGGATTACAGGCGTCAGCCACCACACCCAGCCCAGTATTTATATTCTTATGGAAGGGTCAGGATTTCTTGGTATTGCATATAAATTATTCTGTAGTAAAGTAAGAAAACATGAAGGGACAAATATACACAAACTGTAAGATTAGTGGCTACTTCTGTCAGAGGAAGAAGAGAACTTTAATATCATAATTTAACAATTTGTTTCACAGAAAGATTTAAAACAAGTATTTCAGAATGTTTGGATTTGTTAAATCTTGGTGGGAGAGTGGATGTGTGGGTATTAGGTTTAGCAGTAATTATTTGTAAGGATATGCTGAGATTACTGGCAGATATTGAAGAGAGATTCAAGGTGTAATAAAATTATTTGTAGGTTAAATATTGGGAAATCTGGGTTCTTTTTCCAACTGTGCTAATAGTTATTGGAGGAAATTCAGCCAGATATTGGGCGGAATTCACCCCCGATATTTCACGTAGGTTGTTTTCATTTTCCCTAAATGTTGGCTGGTCTGAGAAATAAAGGGATAGAGTACAAAAGTGGGAAATTTTAAAGCTGAGTGTCCGGGGCAGACATCACATGTCGGCAGATTCTGTGATGCCCCCTGAGCCGTAAAACCAGCAAGTTTTTATTAGTGATTTCTACAGGGGTGGGAGTGTACAAATAGGGTGTGGGTCACAGAGATCACATGCTTCACAAGGTAATAGAATATCACAAGGCAAATGGAGGCAGGGCGAGATCACAGGACCACAGGACGGGGCGAAATTAAAATTGCTAATGAAGTTTCGGGCACACATTGTCATTGATAACATCTTATCAGGAGACAGGGTTTGAGAGCAGACAACCGGTCTGACCAAAAATTTTTTAGGTGGGAATTTCCTTGTCCTAATAAGCCTGGGAGCACTATGGGAGACTGGGGTTTATTTCATCCCTACAGCTCGACCATAAAAGACTGCCGGCCCCAAAGCAGCCATTTCAGAGGCCCACCCTCAGGGATGCATTCTCTTTCTCAGGGATGTTCTTTGCTGAGAAAAAGAATTCAGCGATATTTCTCCCATTTGCTTTTGAAAGAATAGAAATATGGCTCTGTTCCTCCCGGCTCACTGGCAGTCAGAGTTTAAAGTTATCTCTCTTGTTCCCTGAACATTGCTGTTATCCTGTTCTTTTTTCAAGGTGCCCAGATTTTATATTGTTCAAACACACATGCTCTACAAACAATTTGTGCAGTTAACACAATCAACACAGGGTCCTGAGGCAACATATATCCCCCTCAGCTTACGAAGATGACGGGATTAAGAGATTAAAGTAAAGACAGGCATAGGAAATCACAAGGGTATTGATTGGGGAAGTGATAAGTGTCCATGAAATCTTCACAATTTATGTTCAGAGATTGCAGTAAAGACAGGCATAAGAAATTATAAAAGTATTAATTTTGGGGAACTAATAAATGTCCGTGAAATCTTCACAATTTATGTTCTTCTTCCATGGCTTCAGCCAGTCCCTCCGTTTGGGGTTCCTGACTTCCCACAACAAATAGTCAACTTTGAGTCTTGGCAAATCTCTATTTTAAGTGGGTGTTCTTTGGGACTGTGCTCTTGGTCCAACTCTCACTTTATGTAGTCCCTGTGTTTGACTTCATTCACTCTAATGACTGACTACTATTTATGATTCTAATGGTTCTCAATATAATAAAAAGAATGAATGCAAAAATAAAACTTTCCCCTATAGTTCTCTGACTTCTTGTGAGCATAGAAGTGATGGCAGGTTTTTTTTGTTTTTTGTTTTGTTTTGTTTTGAGACAGAGTTTCGCTTTTCTTGCCCAGGCTAGAGTGCAGTGGCACCATCTCGGCTCACTGCAACCTCCACCTCCCAGGTTCAAGCGATTCTCCTGCCTCAGCCTCCCGAGTAGCTGGGACTACAGGCATGCGCCACCACACCCAGCTAATTTTTTGTATTTTTAGTAGAGATGGGGTTTCCCCTTGTTAGTCAGGCTGGTCTCGAACTCCTGACCTCAGGTGACCCACCTGCCTCGGCCTGCCAAAGTGCTGGAATTACAGGTGTGAGCCAGTGCGCCCGGCCTGATTACAGTTTTTAAAAATCTAAATTTTAACATACTGTAAAAACCTTGAGGAATCCTCTCCCCATTTATTCACTTGAACATCACCCATGCTTTAATAAAGTAACAAATAAAAGGGTTTCAGTGTATGTATGGAACATATATAGTCATATATTTTTTTAATTTATTAAAATGTAATTTTCAGAAGGGTTTCATTGTTAAACCTGCATCTATTTTTTTACCTTGGTTGTGACACTGAAATTCTGGAAGCAGTCGAAAAAAGTTTTTTCCCTCAGTGTTGTATGTGGAAACTTAGAAAAAAGAAAAAAAAATTCTCCCAAATGAAGAACTAACATAGTCATGTGATCCATCACAGTGAGTCTCAGGGAAACAGATCTGCTAGATCCATGATTCCAATGTTAAAAAGACTACTTTAGAGAGAAGTTGCTACCATATTTTTTTTTCCTGTGGCATTTCATTAATGAATGACTGCTGGACTGTCATGGTCATTTTTAATGTTTATCATGTCATTGCCTTGTCCAGCTGCACCCTGGTCAGCACAAAATAACCGTGTCCTGGTGTTGCCAGTGCCTACGAGAATGCAAAGAGACCTCTTTCTAAAACCAGGTCTGACGTTTCTTCAAAGAAACATCCAAGCATTTTCGTTTTAATGTCAGCAGTCATCATTTTCACCTTAGGTATAACATCTAAAATTTATACTTGCTTGTTCCTTATTTACTCTTTTTGGTCTTTACTGTGGAACTGTAGTGTTCTGATCTTGAACTGGAACATAAATGGAGAGAAGCTTCTCTCCTTTTCTCTAATTTCCCTGGAACTAAATCCAACTCTCGATATTTTATTGAAAACAACAACAACAAATTCACCTAAATACTGAGACCTCTTTTTGAGTCATCTTTATTATTATTTTGTTAAAGATGCACATTTTTTTTGTTCCTGCTAGGGCATTTAGTTTTTATACAAAGTAGTCCATAATAAAAGAATTTCATGGCCGGGTACGGTGGCTCACACCTGTAATCCCAACACTTTGGAAGGCCAAGGTGGACAGATCACAAGGTCAGGAGATCGAGACCATCCTGGCTAACATGGTGAAACCCCGTCTCTACTAAAAGTACAAAAAAATTAGCCAGGCGTGATGGCACGCACCTGTAGTCCCAGCTACTCGGGAGGCTGAGGCAGGAGAATCTCTCGAACCCGGGAGGCAGAGGTTGCAGTGAGCTGAGATCACACCACTGCACTCCAGCCTGGGCGGCAGAGCGAGACTCTGTCTCTCTCTCTCTCTGTCTCTTCACACACACACACACACACACACACACACACACACACACACACACACACACGAATTTCATTTCAGCTCCTTAGCATAAAACTGCCTTGACTCTCTAAGCATATATCTAAAAGGGATTTTAAGGAAATTCGGAGAGCCTGTGACTGTAATTTTGACTTATATTTGTTATAGATTGAAGAAGAGCCCTGTTCAGACTATATTTAAGTTGTGAGTTAAAATACCTTTACTTATGGTGAAGTTCTCATCTACATTCCTATTGGATATTAACTAATTATTTTTGTTTGTTTGTTTGTTTTTGTTTTTGAGACAGAGTTTCACCCTTGTTGCCCAGGCTATAGTGCAATGGCGCGATCTCGGCTCACTGCAACCTCTGCCTTCTGAGTTCAAGCAATTCTCCTGCCTCAGACTCCCGAGCAGCTGGGATTACAGGCATGAGCCACCACGCCCAGCTAATTTTGTATTTTTAGTGGAGGCGGGGTTTCTCCATGTTGGTCAGGCTGGTCTTGAACTCCCAACCTCAGGTGATCCACCCGCCTCGGCCTCCCAAAGTGTTGGGATTACAGGCGTGAGCCACTGCACCCAGCCAAATTCTTAAATTATTTGTACACACCCAAAGGAGTCTTCTTCTGGTATCTATCTGTAAGGGGCCACTTCCCCTGTAGCCTTTTTAGTTTGTGACTTCCATTTTGAACCACTGATGGTTGCATCCCAGCAAGGTTCTGGAGCTACTCAGGGCAGTTCATCAATCCAGCTAATGACAGTGAAGATTACCGATTGCTCTCAGCTATTCCTGTGACATGGTTTATCCCTCATCCAATTCTCCACGTTTGCCATTTGAAATGTTATATGGTATGAACTGTGTGCTAGGAGGAAACTTACAAGTATCAGAGTTAAAATTCGTGTCTGACTAGCTCATAGCTGATCTTCATTATTCTTTTATGAGTTCATGCTAAATGTGCTTTTATCCACAGGATGAAGATAATGGAATGAAAAGTAAAGTTCATCATATTGCCAAGGAGATCATGAGCTCAGAGAAAGTGTAGGTATCTAGTTTACAATTCAGAAGACTGTTTTCCCCCCATTGGCACATTTAAAACATTTTTTTCATTGTTGTTTTTTACAGGTTTGTGGATGTGTTAAAACTTTTGCATATTGTAAGTATCTGCTAATATTTTCTTGAAGTCTAAGACTATTCCCTTTTGTACTTTCCCTACCCCTAGAAGTTTTCAGCATTACTAACTTAATGATAGACATTTTCTAAAATGTATGTATTTCATATATGTAGATAACATGATTTCTGAAAGAGTCTTAGTAGCTATATGTCCAAAGTCTTCAAACTTTATGTCTTCATAACAGTTTTTAAGGTGATAATATATTTTCTTAGGCATTTGCTGAAGATACTTGCTGTTAGAGTTTTGCATTAGCAATACATGAAGAGCATCATTATCATTGTCCAAAAGTGTTTTTCTCCTACCTAAATAAGCTCCCAGAAACAGACTTGAAATAGGCAATTTTCTTACTATTTTTCCTTTTACCACCTCCATTTAGGAGAGATTAGAAATAGACATTTTGTTCTTGCGATAGCACATGTACCCTAAAACTTAAAGTATAATAAAAAAAAAAAAAAGAAATAGACATTTTTACAACTAAGTTTTAGTTCTATTTTCTGTTTTTTAAATGGTCAACTTTTTTTTGTTTTTTTGGTTTGAGAGAGCATCTTATTCTGTTGCCCAGGCTAGAGTGCAGTGGTGCGATCTTAGCTCACTGCAGCCTTTCAACCTCCTGGGTTCAGGCAATTCTCCTACCTCAGGCTCCTGAGCAGCTGGGACTACAGGCACTCACCACCATGCCCAGCTAAATTTTGTATTTTTTGTAGAGATGGGGTTTCAACATGTTACCCAGGCTGATCTCAAACTCATGGGCTCAAGTGATCAACCCGCCTTGGCCTCCTAAAGTGCTGGGGTTACTGACATGAGCCACTGCAGCCAGCCTGTAATTGTCAACTTGAACAGACTTGTTAGGAAAGAATTATGATATGTGTCAGGGTGCATATTCATTTTTCTCATGCACTCCTTTGTCCTTGCAGGTTTTCACAAGTTTCATTATGCATTGACAGTTAAAGTGCTTTTAGTGTTACTTTATTTCAATTATATTTAGGCAAGATATTAAGACTTAAGAAAGGGGTAAAACAAAAGGAAAAGGTAGATGAAAATGAAAAAAGGAGTTGAAGTGACAGTTTACTTATGTGGTGTAATTATTAACATCATAAATTAGGCTTAATTATGGAGAAATGAAAGGTTCACCAAATATACATCCATTTAAGTCTTGGCAAACAGTATCATTATTTTCAGGTTTTCTTTGAATGGATACATACAAACATGAAAAGTAGGTTACACTTAGGCATGATTCACATTCACTAAATGATTACCTGTGCTCTGTTCTTGGTCCAACAGAAACCCAGGGGCCTGGCATGGTGTGGTGGCTCATGACTGTAATCCCAGCACTGTGGGAGGCTGAAGCGGGTAGATCACCTGAGGTCAGGAGTTTGAAACCAGCCTGGCCAACATGGCGAAACCCCATCTCCGCTAAAATACAAAAATTAGCCAGGTGTGGTGGCATGCCTGTAGTCCTAGCTACTCAGGAGGCTGAGGCAGGAGAATCACTTGAACCCAGGAGGCAGAGGTTGCAGTGAGCCAAGATGGTACCACTGCACTCCAACATGGGTGACAGATCAAGACTCTGTCTCAAAACAAAACAAAACAAAACAAAACAAAAATAGGGGCCTGATTCCTATGTGAAAAATCTGTAGCTTTGGAAATTCTTTAAAAATTCTTAACATTGCTAATTTGTTTTGAGAAAATATTTCCCTGTGAATAGTTTCTCACATTGATTTTTGGCTATATTGGTAATATTGGTAAGTTCTCCCTTCCTCTCTCTCTCCTTTTTTTTTTAATGACTCAGGGTCTCACTTTGTCACCCAGGCTGGAGTGCGGTGGCATGATTTCCACTCACTGCAAGCTCTACCTCCTGGGCTCAAGCGATCCTCCCATCTCAGCCTCCTGAGTAGCTGGGACCACAGCCATCCATCACGCCAGGCATTTGTTGTATTTTTAGTGGAGATGGGTTTTAGCCATGTTGCCCAGGCTGGTCTCGAACTCCTGAGCAATCTGCCCACCTCAGCCTCCCAAAGTTCTGGAATTTCAGGCATGAGCCACTATGCCCAGCCAGTTCTCTTTTGTAATAGATTTTCTTTTTTTAATGATAGGACAAAGCTAGGCATGGGTAGCACACACTTATAATCCCACCTACTCAGGAGGCTGAGCCAGAAGAATCCCTTAGGAGTTCAAAACTGCAGTGAGCTGATTGCACCACTGCACTCTAGCATGGATGACACAGCAAACCCTTTTTCCAAAAAAAAAGACAATATTTTGTCACCCTAACAAATTTGTTGAGTGGCAAGCTTACTGTCATTTCATATAAATTATAATACGTTTAATAAATAAGTGGCTTTTCAAAATGAATTTCTTGTATATTTGCTGCTCTGCCCTGAACATCCCCACCACACCGTAGACATCTGATATAATTAAGTACAAGTTAATAGGAAGGTTTTTGGTTGTCTTATTTGCTCTCTGATGGGAGCTAGCCTTAGTAAATATCTCTATAAAAATATTATGTAAATGTACAGATAGTCTGCATTTAAAAAAATATTTGGGCCGGATACGGTGGCTCATGCCTGTAATCCCAGCACCTTGGGAGGCCAGGGCGGGCGGATCACATGAGGTCAGGAGTTCAAGACAGCCTGACCAACATGGAGAAACCCCGTCTCTACTAAAAATACAAAAATTAGCCGGGCGTGGTGGCACATGTCTGTAATCCCAGCTACTCTGGAGGCTGAGGCAGGAGAATCGCTTGAACCCAGGAGGCAGAGGTTGCGGTGAGTCGAGATTGTGCCATTGCACTCCAGCCTGGGCAACAAGAGCGAAACTCCCTCTCAAAAAAAAAAAGTGTGTGTGTGTGTGTAATATATAGTATATATAGTACATTATATAATATATAGTATGATATATAGTATATATAACATACTATGTATTGTATATATAATTATATAGTATAGTGTATATAATATGTAGTATAGCAATCTATTATATATTATACATATATAGTATATGTACTATATATTATATATGATTACTATTATATAGTATTATATATCATATACTATATATACTATATATAATACTATATGTATAGTCACTTATTTATCAAACATTATAATTTATATGAAATGACAATAAGCTTGACACTCAACAAATTTGTGAGGGTGACAAAATATTGTCCTTTTTTTTTTTTTGAAATAAGGGTTTGCTGTGTCATCCATGCTAGAGTGCAGTGGTGCAATCAGCTCACTGCAGTTTTGAACCCCTAGGCTCAAGGGATTCTTATATATATAATACTATATATACTATATATATATATAACTATATATAATATACTATATATTATGTATAATATATGCGATATATAATATACTATGTGATATATAATATACTATGTATTATATATAATATATGCTATATATAATATAATATATGCTATATATTATATAACAATATAACATATAATATATAACATATGCTATATATTATATAACATATAATATAACATATAATATATGCTATATATTATATAACATATAACATATAATATATGCTATATATTATATAACATATAACATATAATATATGCTATATATTATATAACATATTATATATAATATAATATATGCTATATATTATATAATATATATATATTTGGAAGGGTTTTTTTAGACAAAGATGGACTGGCTATATAGTATTAGTAATGAAGCATCTTTGCTTCACTAATTTCTTTAGGTGGAGACGTACATTTCCTTGAAAATTTGAGAGACTCAATAAAATCCATAGAGCCAGAGGCAAGGCTACCCTAGGCATCCAGATGTCTGTTACTAAATAGATTTTTTTTTTTTTTGCATTGTAAAAGGAATAGAAGACTTTCTTAGTTCTCATTTTTTTTTCCATGTTAAAATCACTTCATGCTGTTTTACTGAATACACCCTGACTTTTGAGTCTTGTGAACCATTTTCAGCATTTTTTCTTTAGTTGTAAAGAATCTTTCTCTAGCTTCTGTTGACATGGCTACCAAACCTTCACTCTGGAGCAGCTTCTTTCACGTGAGAACTGTTCTTCACTGAATGAAGCTCATTGTTCAGAGTACCTTTGTTTTGCTGCTGAGGTGTTTTCCCTACCTTGGTTTGGTATTTCCTTCTCTTTAGATGCCTCTGTTTCACAGCTGTCTTTCCAAGCCTTCAGGGACTTGTGGAGAGAGGGAGGGAAGGTGACTTGTGGATCTTAAATGATGTTCATCTGATCATTTAACCTAACCGAATCCCATTTAGTTAAATAAATGGTGTTCTATTAAGTGCTCTCTATGTTCCTTGCAGCATGCTATGTTACGTCAATTATCTGTTTTAATCCTCGTAACAACCCTATCAAATAGATGTTATTCCTATTTTTTTCAATGAAGAAAGTAAGCTAACTGTCAAAAATAACCCACTACTTAATAGGAAAACCAGACTTTCAAGTCTGGTCTGTCTGAGCCCTTGTACTTAGTTGTTCTTTAGCAATTGATTGAAAATTATTACTTGAAATCTCTACCATGCTGTATAGGATATAGTGTATCTGGATGTATTAGCTTGCTTTCAGAATTCTTTTAGTTGCCCTGGAAACCAGAGAAACTTATTTTTCATCTTCTAAAGATGACAATGAAGCTAGATCTTGGTCACTTAGAGTTATTATGATGATTACTTGTTAGTGTTATTAAAGGAGATTGGAAACTAGACATAAAAGATTGCTTTCAGTTATGTTTTCTACAGTTTTGCATTGATGATTATGCACCACTGATGATTATATACTGTATCACTGGGTCTACATATAGAGAGGGAAGAATAATTTCATTGGGAAAATATTTTTATTTTAAAAACAAAGTCAAATGGTTAATGTGGGGACTTTCCCACCTCTACTTTTACTCCATAGTTTCACACTCATTTCTGCATATTTATCATAGCACTTTGACCTCCACAGCTGCTTTGCTTTTGCTTAAAGTGAAGTGATTCCTGGTGTCCTTCATGAGGACAGGGAACCTTGTAGGGCTCCATGTCTGTCCATATGTTCATTTGGTCTTTGTAATTCACTGTGTCATGATAGTAGTTCAGTAATGCCCTGAGGTCAGGCAGCTGGGTCAGGACAGCTGGTAATTAAGTCACATACCCCTCATTGGTGCTGGAGATATAAAGCCTGACCCCATGAACAAGGCCATCTGTTTTGTGCTTCATTGCCTCAGATGCTCATACTTGATTTTATTTGCATCGATTTTTTGCTTAGGTCTTCCCTAAGTGATTCGAGCTGGCAAAGCTGGTATGTTAATATCTCAAAAGAATTAAAGATCAACTTAAAGTTAATCTGATTCTGATTTGTAGGTTTTGGGGAATTAGTAAGAATAATATTATCATATGCTTCATAATTCAGAGGCCCATTTCTAGCTCTACAAATTCCACATTAAACAAGCATTTGGTTATTATGACCAGAAACTACAGTGTAGGTGGTTCAATTTTGCATGCAGAATCTTTGGTAGGTTTTGTTGTAAGGATGAAGTCTAGGTACTTGATGCTAACAAACTCTATAGCTAACTAACATTTTCACACTCTTAACTCCTCCCCCCACTATTTTAATATTTTATTTACCCAGCTTTTCCAGTGTGAAAAATTAAACTCTGGATCTAACTTTTGAAGAGCTAATCCTGCTGTCTTGCATCCTCACCGATGCAAGGAGGTGTTAGTGAATTTAGATTCTTCTGCCTCAAAATAGCTTTGCCTCTGGCTTTTAAGTGTCATCACACTTTCCCAAATTATCCTGGTTGTTAACATTTAGAAAAATAACCAGACATATGTTGTAATAATCCTTTTATAAAAAAAAGATGTCACCTCCTCCCAGTGGCACCAGTTTTGGCAATGGCTGAGGTTCATGAAGAGCTGAGAAGTTAAAGATTCTGCGTGTGGTTCCTGTGTGAATTAGTTACATCTGGCATTGGGGCTGTAGCACACAGCTGTCAGGAAATGGTGGCCCAAGAGGTGAGGGAATGAGACTGGGGCCAGGGCTGCTGCATGTGGTTATGGAGGCCAAAATTGGGAGTGGAGTCCAATTATTCAATGACACTTGTTGAAGCAAAAGCACAGTATGGCAGGGTTTATTCAGGACTATCATAATGGCATAGGGGGCCTGGCGCAGTGGCTCATGCCTATAATCCCAGCACTTTGGGAGGCCAAGGTGGGTGGTTCACTTGAGGTCAGGAGTTCGAGACCAGTCTGGCCAACCTGGTGAAACCCCATATCTACTAAAAATACAAAGATTAGCTGGGCATGGTGGCATATGCCTGTAATCTCAGCTACTCGAGAGGCTGAGGCAGTAGAATCGCTTGAACCGAAGAGGCAGAGGTTACAGTGAGCCGAGATCATACCACACTCCAGCCTGGACGACAGAGCAAAACTCCATCTCAAAAACAAAAAACAACAGACATAGGGACCACTGCAATGGGATTTTGCAGTAGTGGAGAGAGATTGGGCTCAACTCCAAATATATTACGGGCAAATGGGAATTTATAGCCAAGGAGGAGCAAAGTGGGCGTTAGTGGATGGAAAATTACTAACAAGAAACTTCAGGAGCAGGGGAGATTCTGGCTAAACCAACTTAAGAGGATTCTTGCTGAAGACGGACCAGCCAGGGTGATCATACATCACCTGGGCAATGGTAGAGGATGAAGAACCCGAACAATATCAAGGGTGGGAGGTTCTTGCTAAAACTGGATTTTACAAGAAAGTGCACAGATGGGCCTAAGAAAAGATTCAGGAACCTGACCAGTACAGAATCTTTGCCGAGTGCTTACTTAGAATATGTAATTCTCTGGTTGGACACAATGGCTCACGCCTGTAATCCCAACACTTTGGGAAGCTGAGACAGGAAGATCACTTGAGGCCAGGAGTTCAAAACCAGTCTGGCCAACATGGTGAAACCCCATCTCTACTAAAAATACAAAAAGTTAGCCAAATGTGGCACACACCTATAATCCCAGCTACTCAGGAGATGAGGCAAGAGAATGGCTTGAACCTGGGAGTCAGAGGTTGCAGTGAGCTGAGATTGCACCACTGCACTCCAGCCTGGGCAACAAGAGCGAAACTCTTTCTCAAAAAAAAAAGTAAGCTGGGCGCCGTGGCTCATGCCTATAATCCCAGCACTTTGGGAGGCCGAGGCAGGCGAATCACCTGAGGTTGGGAGTTCAAGCCCAGCCTGACCAACATGGAGAAACCCTGTCTCTACTAAAAATACAAAATTAGCCAGGTGTGGTGGCACATGCCTGTAATCCCAGCTACTCAGGAGGCTGAGGCAGGAGAATTGCTTGAACCCGGGAAGCGGAGGTTGTGGTGAGCTGAGATCGCGCCATTGCACTCCAGCCTGGGCAACCAGAGTGAAACTCTGTCTCAAAAAAAAAAAGTAACTCTGTGGGTTTCATGGATATATACTCTCAAAATTCTTATAGCCTTTATTAAGTGTACTTCTGCTATTTTAATTATTAAATTTCTATTTTATTCTGACATACTGCTTTTAATTTAAAAGAAAACATTGTGGGCCATCAGTCCATTCCGAGCTGCCTGAAAACATCCAGTAGTACTGGGAAAAGCAGAGTTTTGCCTGGTGTGTGACAAGGGCCTCCATTTAGAGGCAGCCATCTCACTGGTCAGTTCAGTTTGTATTTGGCTGGTCTCTGTTAAATGTGTCTTAAATAAACAAGTTCCCTTTTTGGCAATGGTGGCAGACATATGGAATGCAGGGTCTGGCAAAAGCTGTGTCAAACCGGGTCCTTAAGTTACTTAGCAGCTAACATCACTGTCACTGTCATGGCAGAGGAAATACCTTCCAACTGGGAAACAAAAGTTATCCTGCTGCCAGGAGACAAATATAGCCATTACTTACTCCACCAGAAGAAAGGGTGGCGCTTATTGCTTTGCCGAGCAAGGAAATCTTGCATCCAGATTATATTAATCACTAAACTGGTCAAAACAAAAGCAAAAAAGATAACCATAGAGGATGTTTAACTATTCTGCTTTGAATACATTATTCATGATGTATAAATGTATTCTATAGCCCTGCATGATAGCAGACAGCCTAATGATTTTCAAAAGTGTTAAGTGGCTCTATTTTCTCTAGTAAATGTGAGTGCTGATTGAAGCAAGCTGTTGGGAGGTGAAATTTGGCTGATATCCATTTGGTTTCTGGAGATGTTCTGAGTGGTTTTCTGGATTAGAGCTTATAATACTATGAGAATTAAATGCTCTTATTTTATGTGATAGTAATTAGGTATACAAGTTAGTCCTTTAGTTACTGGTGTGAGTAGTTGGCTCCTTTGGGCTAATGTGACTGTGGGATCAATAAACTTAGTCCCAGGTACTGAGTCCTAAGTGAAAGGTTTTTTAGCATTGATTAAGCATAAGAGGATTGGACTTCTTCAAAATAGCCATCCTTTAGAAAAAGAATCCTTTCATATACTTTAAGTTATCTGTGAGGTTTTTGGTTGTCCAGAGTTAAAACAAAAACAAAAACAAAAACAAAAACAAAAACACCTCATGGTTAATATATGTATGTTAGGGGCAGGTGTTGAAAGGATCATTGGAAGGAACAGTATCTTTTTTGGTTGATTTCATTTGCCCGGTAAATCCCTGAAGGGAAAGCAGTTGGAAATAAAGGTAAGGGAAGATAAGGCCTATTAGTCATTTACCCAAACTTTGCTTTCAGATTTTAATTAAAACTGCTGTTTCTAAAAAGGAAAAAATCTTTGTTTTTGAATCCTCAGGACTGTGGAACAGATTTCACTCTGTTTTACTTATATCTTGAGGCCCACCCTTAGGGGACAGTGAAATCTAGGCAAATACTTATCTCCTACCCCACCCTTTCCAAGTGCTCTGGAGTAATAGGGTGCGGTGATATTGACCTATATTAAAACATGGTACAGATAGTCTAGAGAACAGTAAATGAAAAATAATAGGTGAAGAGAAAGATTCTTATTTGTGAAAAGTGTAAACCCTGGTGAATTTATTGAGAGGTTGACAAGAGGGAGGGGAGAATTTCAGGTCCAGAGTTAAAATGTTTCATTCTGTGTGCCAACTGCATTGCAAAAAAAGTTTTATGTGCAATATCTAATTAAAGTCTCATAACTAGTATTATACTCATTTAGCAGATGAGGGAAATCAGGCTGGCCTAAGGAAACACAGTAAATAAGGAGCAAGGGCTTGGATCCAGGATTCTGATTATCAAGCATGTGCCTGCCAGGCACGGTGGCTCATGCCTATAATCACAGCACTTTGGGAGGCCCTAGTGGGAGGATTTCTTGAGCTCAGGAGTTCAAGACCAGCCTGGGCAACAAGGTGAAACCTTGTCTCTACAAAAAATAGAAAAATGGGCTGGGTGCAGTGGGTCACACTTGTAATCCCAGCACTTTGGGAGGCTGAGGCAGGCGAATCAGAAGGTCAGGAATTCGAGACCAGCCTGGCCAACATGGTGAAACGCCGTCTCTACTAAAAACATACAAAAAATCAGCTGGGTGTGGTGGTGGGCACCTGTAATCCCAGCTACTCGGGAGGCTGAGGCAGGAGAATAGCTTGAACCCAGGAGGCGGAGGTTGCAGTGAGCCAAGATCGCGCCACTGTACTCTAGTGTGGGTGACAGTGCGAGACTCCATCTCAAAAAAAAAAAAAAAATACAAAAATGAGCCTGGCATGGTGGCACGCGCCTATAGTCCCAGCTACTCACTCGGGAAGTTGCCATGAGCTGAGATTGGGCCACTGCGCTCCATCCTGGACGACAGAGGGAGACCCACAACACGTGCCTCTCTCCACATGCCTCACCTAGGATGCTCCAGTTGTTGGGAAATGATGACTGAAAGTGGACAGTGAGACTCTTAAATCCAGAATAAAATTAGCTAAGATCTCCTGGGAACTTTTAAAATAAATGGATTGTGTTTATATTGATGGTATTGGAATAATTCTAAAGACTATTTAGAATTGCATTACAATTTCCAGACACTCGCTTAGTATAATTGCTAAGTTTAGAGATCAAACTAAAAGGTTTAAGATAAATATCATATAGTATGTTTGAAAATCAAATAATCATCTCAGCCACTATTTTTTATTTTTAATTTCCTATCTAGGTGAGTGGGGTAGGAGGAAGGGGGTACTTTAGATTTGTAATTCTGCATGAGAAATACAGCTGTGCAATCTGTATCATTTTAGGGAGGAGGGGGACTGAGGATAAAAGCTTGTTATCAAGTTACATTGTGTGTATTGTTTTTCCTGCTCTGGACTGTAATAGGATTTCCGGGATGCAGTAGCTCATGCTTCCAGGCAACTTGGGAAACCAGTGATTGAGGACCGGATTCTAAATCAGATCCTATACTACTTGCCTCAGCTGTATGAGCTCAACCGGGATCTCTTGAAGGAACTGGAGGAAAGAATGTTGCACTGGTAAAAATGGACTGTTTTCAGATTTTCCTAGTGTTTCCAATTTTAGATGAAGCCATAAGGGCCCCACATGTGACAGAGATATATTTTCATTACATTGAGTTGTTTGAATATATTGTCTTTGCAGTTATCCTAGATTGATTTTGTTTTGTTTGTTTTTTGTTTTTGAGATAGATTCTCATTCTGTCACCCAGGCTGGTGTGCAGTGGCACAATCTCGGCTCACTGCAACCTCTGCCTCCCGGGTTCCAGCGTTTCTTCTGCCTCAGCCTCCCGAGTAGCTGGGATTATAGGCGCGTGCCACCACGCCTTTCTAATTTTTTGTATTTTTAGTAGAGATGAGGTTTCACTGTGTTGGCCAGGCTGGTCTCGAACTCCTGACCTCAGGTGATCTGCCTGCCTCGGCCTAAAGTGCTGGGATTACAGGTGTGAGCCACCATGCCTGACCAGATTGATTATTTTCAATGGCCCAAAATTCACAACCTTGGCACACCAAGCTCAATACTATTATTTTAAACAAATCTTTCGTAATCCTGCCTCAGAAGCAAGATGCAGCCGATTTAAATTTCTATAGGTGAACTTGGGCAATCAAGATTTTTGAGATTCAGTGTAGATAGATGCTATATGCTATATTCACATTAGAATAGTTTCTAAATGTTTTATTTACCTTCTGGAGCTGCAGGTCATGAAACTCCCTTTCCAGTTTTGAAAAAGAGGCCGTTCACTGAAATAATAGGATGGTTATTTTGGAAAAGCAATTTTTTTTTCTTTTGAGATGGAGTTTCACTCTTGTTGCCCAGGCTGGAGTGCAATGGCACGATCGCAGCTCACTACAACCTCTGCCTCCCAGGTTCAAGTGATTCTTCTGTCTCAGCCTCCTGCGTAGCTGGGATTACAGGCGCATGCCACCATGCCTGGCTAATTTTTGTATTTTTAGTAGAGGCGGGGTTTCATCATATTGGTCAGGATGGTCTCTAACTCCTGACCTCAGGTGATCCGCCTTGGCCTCCCAAAGAAAGGCAAATTTATATATGTATGACATGCTTGTAGAAGCTGTAGATTTAAGAATAGGAAAAGAATACCAAAAGGTTGGTATTGGAAGCTACTTCCACTAGGCTGAAGAAAATAAGTATGCAGAGGCTTGGTGACTTCTGTGGAAATAATGTAGAAAGATTGGTGTAGGAGGATTGAATTTACTGTTGAAAACCATGGGGAACACAACATGATTAGAATAAGAAAATAGTATCACCTACTTTCATGTTCAAAATTTCTCTAAGCTTTCTTTATATATAAACCAGAAAAATACCTCTGCTTGTTTTGGAAATATCTTGCCTCTATATGTTGGGTAAATATGGCAGATAAGCAATTAATACATAGCCGTAGCCTAAGTATAAAATAACACACAATTTAGGACTGAGAAATGACTAAAATGTAGTCTTTAAAGGTCATGATAGGCCGAGCACGGTGGCTCATGCCTGTAATCCCAGCACTTTGGGAGGCTGAGGCGGGTGGGTCACTTGAGGTCAGGAGCTCGAGACCAGCCTAGCCAACATGGCAAAACCTCGTCTCTAGTAAACTTACAAAAATTAGCCAGACATGATGGCAGATGCCTGTAATCCCAACTACTCGGGAGGCTGAACTGGGAGGCGGAGGCTGCAGTGAGCCGAGATTGTGCCACTGCACTCCATTCTGGGTGACAGAGCGAGACTCCTTTAAAAAAAAAAAAAAAAGTCATGATAGAAATAAAATATAACTGGCTGGGCGCTGTGGCTCACACCTTTAATCCCAGTATTTTGGGAGGCCGAGACAGGCAGATAAGCTGAGGTCAGGAGTTTGAGACCAGCCTGGCCAACATGGTGAAACCTTGTCTCTACTAAAAAACAAATCTTTTTTTTTTTTCTTAAGTTAAAAAAAAAAAAATTGGGGCTTATTTGCTTCCGATTTTTTTTTTTTTTTTTGAGACAGATTTTCACCTCTTGCCCAGGCCAGAGTTCAGTGGTGTGACCATGGCTCACTGCAGCCTTGACTTCCCCAGGCTTAAGTGATCCTTCCACCTCACCCACCCAAGTAGCTGGGACTGCAGGTGTGCCCCACCACGCCTGGCTAATTTTTTAAATTTTTTGTAGAGACAGGTTGCCCTGTGTTTCCTTGGCTGGTCTTGTGCTCCTGGGCTCAAGTGATCCTCTCGCCTCCGCCTCCCAAAGTGCTAGGATTACAGGCATGAGCCACTGCACCTAGCCTAATTTTCTATTTATTAAAATATTTTTCTCTTAGGGTTCAAGTCAATACATATTCTTTGGTGTTAGTTGACTTTCTGAAATAACATTTTTCCATTGGCTTTTAACAACAATTGATGAAATATTTTATTTTCACATTCAAGAAGGTTTGCATATCTACTATGTGCTAGTCTGTGCTCTAAGTATGCAGAGGATATCACAGTGCACAAAACAGACATCCTGCTTTCATGGAGCAGACATTTAATAGGGGAAGGACCAGATAAATAGACAAGAAAACTACCAGAAGCAGTTTCTGAGTTGCAGAGACCTGAAATAGGACGCTGTGGTAGCAAATGAAGCTTGAGTGGTCAGGGAAAGCCCTCTGTGAAGGTGGCATATTTACAGTGATATCTGAAAGGAAAGGAGGAGCCAGCCAGGGTTCTATATTTCCAGGCATGTAGAACCATTAGTGGAAGTCTGCATAGTGGAAATGAATTCCATGTCTCCAAAGAAGATAAAGAAGGCCAGTGTGGTGGGAGAGAAATGGGGAAGAGGAAGAGAAGTGTGACAGGGGTCAGAAAGGGCAGGCCTTTGTATGCCAGGTAAGGAGTTTGTTTTTTTTTTTTCTTTTTTTTTTTGAGACATTGTCTCACTGTGTCGCCTAGGCTGGAGTGCAGTGGGCACAATCTCGGCTCGCTGCAACCTCTACCTACCAGGTTCAAGCGATTCTCCTGCCTCAGCCTCCCAAGTACCTAGGATTACAGGCGCCTGCCACCATGCCCAGCTAATATTTGTATTTTTAGTAGAGGCAGGGTTTTACCATGTTGGCCAGGCTGGTCTCAAACTCCTGATCAGAAGTAATCTGCCCGTCTCGGCCTCCCAAAATGCTGGGATTACAGGCGTGAGCCACCGTGCCCGTCCAAGGAGTTATTTATTTATTTATTTATTTATTTATTTATTTATTTATTTATTTTTGAGACAGAATCTTGCTCTGTTGCCCAGACTGGAGTGCAGTGGCACAATCTCGGCTCACTGCAACCTCCCCCTCCCGGGTTCAAACAATTCTCCTGTCTCGGCCTCCCAAGTAGCTGGGATTACAGGCATGCACCACCATGCCCGACTAATTTTGTATTTTTGGTAGAGACTGGGTTTCTCCATGTTGGTCAGGCTGGTCTTGAGCTCCTAACCTCTGGTGATCTGCCCACCTCGGCTCCCAAAGTGCTGGGATTACAGGTATGAGCCACTGCACCCAGCCATGGTAAACATTTTTTAAGACTCTCTCCTTGTGTTGAAGAATGGTTTGGAGAGGGCAAGAATGGAAGCAGGGAGACCAGTTAGAGTCCAGGCAAGATGGGATGGTGGCAGTGGAAATGGTGAAAAGTAGGCATTTTGAGGTATGTCTTACAAGAAGAGAAAAAAAGATAAGTTGGCGGCTTAGATGTGGACTCTGCGTATCATTGCATATGTTCATCACTCTCTCTTTATATTTTTTTGTGTATCTCTTCTCTATCCATAGGACTGAACAACAAAGAATTGCTGATATCTTTGTAAAGAAGGGACCATATCTAAAAATGTATTCCACATACATCAAAGAATTTGATAAGAATATAGCCTTGCTGGATGAACAGTGCAAGAAAAATCCAGGTTTTGCTGCTGTTGTTAGAGAATTTGAGGTATTTGCTACTATCTAATGTTGAACACTTCTCTTTCTTTTTGTTGTTGAAGCTTTAATAACAAGTTGCAGTCATTGAAAACAAAGCTTGCAAACAAAGAAAAAGTTAAAAAGTAATCCCTTCAAAATCAAATATGGAATTGAACAATTTAAATGGTGAGAACTCAAGAATGTACATGACTTAATTTTGAAAATCTGTTATTGCACATGGGAATATTTTGACTTGGAAAGAATTTTTTTTTTGAGACAGAGTCTTGCTCTGTTGCCCAGGCTGGAGTACATTCGCACGTAGATTGGCTCACTGCAACCTCCGCCTCCTGGGTTCAAGTGATTCTCCTGCCTCAGCTTCCCCAGTAGTTGGGATTACAAGCACATGCCACCACACCTGGCTAATTTTTTGTATTTTTAGTGGAGATGGGGTTTCACCACATTGGCCAGGCTGGTCTCGAATTCCTGACCTCAGGTGATCCACCCTGCTCGGCCTCCCAAAGTGCTGGGATTACAGGCGTGAGCCACTGTGCCTAGCTGGAAAGAATATTTTGATGGGACTTTTTAAACTGTGGTAAAATACATACAACACAAACTTAGCATTTTAACAGTTTTCAAGTTTATAGTTCAGTAATGTTAAGTACGTTGACATTCTTGTGCAACCAGATCCCCAGAACTCTTTTCAACTTGCAAAACTGAAGCTCTATAGGCATTAAACATTAACTCTATTCTCTCTTCCCTCCCAGCCCTTGGCAACCACCATTCTGCTTTCTGACTCAATGAACTTGATTAAGGAACATGTCTTAACTTTTAATTTAACTTCTTCTTTTATCCTAACAATTAACTTACAATGATGGATGGGAAATAGAATTTATGTTTCCTTTTAGGTAAATAAATAACATGGTTTTGGTGCCAAAGTTAAGAAAAAGTAATAACCTGTTCAGAGCATGTGTCAGCCAAAGCTTTGACTTTTAACTCAGAGCTGTGAGGGTGGAACCCTGATTTAATTAGAGATAAAATCACAAGTCCCCTCCATCAATTTGGAGTAAAATTTGCGTACTGTATTTTAGTACTTATTTCTCTGTTTTGAAGCTTAAAAGATCGGTGAATTCCAGTCACACAAAACTAGAAGTGAAAAGGGTTTTTGTTTGTTTGTTTGTTTTTGTTTTTGTTTTGTTTTTTGAGATGGAGTCTAGCTCTGTCGCCCAGGCTGGAGTGCAGTGGTGTGATCTCGGCTCACTGCAACCTCTGCCTCCAAGGTTCACGTGATTTTCCTGCCTCAGCCTCCCGAGTAGCTGGGATTTCAGGCATGTGCCACCATGCCCAGCTGATTTTTGTATTTTTAGTAGAGACAGGGTTTCACTGTGTTGGCCAGGCTGGTCTCGAACTCCTGATCTCATGATCCACCCACCTTGGCCTCTCAAAGTGCTGGCTGGGATTACAAGAGTGAGCCACCTCACCCGGCCGAAATGAAAAGTTTTTAAAATAGTATGGTATTGCTGATTTCTGATTTGTGCAATAGACAAATAATTAAATTTTAAAGTCATCTGTAATTTTTTCTTCTTTTCCTCTCCTCTGTTGTCTTTGTGCTATCAAAAAACAAAGTGCAATGTAATTGTGGCAACTGATGATTGACCCAGGTTTTGGTAAGAGTCCAGTGAGTTGTGTTACCTTGTTAACAAAAGAAAACGGGGAGCCATAAGGCCAGGAGAATTAGTAATCTGGGTTAATGATGCTTGGATGAAAGATACTTTCTTAACATGCATTATCATTATAATTTCATAATCACTCTGTGTACCAGATAGTGGTGGTACATATTTAGAAAATGATAAAAGTCTGAGTAAATCTAACAAAACTTATCAACCAATTTACGCTATGTTAGAAGCATGACTTTTTTTTGTAGTTCTTAGGATGCAGGGACATTTTCACTTGGCCTTTTTGATGCCACCTCACAGTAAACTCTTAGGTTGGAGAATGAGGGTGAGGCTCAGGAATGGGCCGAGATAGATGTCTGTTGTACATACTAAGGAAGAGAGGTTTCAAGGGATAACCAAATGTCTTTGTAGTCAAGCCAAAATGTGGTTCCATAATCAAATGTTCCTGTAAATGCTGTGATTTGGGGGCTTTTTATAAGGCCATTCATCTGCAAAAGACTTTTACATTCTTCAGACTTCTTAAAGAAGGGATACTTAGCAAGGCCGCTTTTCAGGTTATCTTTACTTTCTACAGTTCTCCCTGCCACCACCATTATTTTGACTATATTGACCACAAGGCTCTGATTATCATTTGAATCCAATTCCTGGCAGTTGTATTTCCGCTGCCTTATTTTAGGGGCCATGCATTTCCTTCTTGGTCCATTGGGATTTGTTTGTATTTATCAATACAAGTGGGAGCTGCTGAGTAGGGTGGGCTCTAACTAGCCTAGGACACAGACTGTGGCTACCACGCTCTTTGAGAGGGTTGTTAACAAGTTTTTCCTAGGAGCAAATGGTTTCAGGGACTGCCTACAGGAAAGGGTGGAGGTTGGTGGTCAGTCTGGCTGGGGTTCACTCTCAGTGTATCTAACAGCTGTACCTTAAAATAAAAGGGAGCCTCTCTACGAATCTCCTTCCAGAGTTGCTTGATGTTTAAAGTTTGGCTTCCTGAGCACTTGAATCTGGGTCCCCTGCTTCTTAGAAAACACTGTGTTAATTTAGATGCCTTCTCCTTTCAGATGAGCCCTCGCTGTGCTAATCTGGCCCTCAAGCACTACCTGCTCAAGCCGGTTCAGAGGATCCCCCAGTACAGGCTGTTGCTGACAGGTGGGCTTCTCCAGCATTTTGCCAGCCACCCAGTTGGTTTATCCATCAGCCAACTCTTCTTGCCTTTATGAAACTCGGGTGCCTCTCTTTGTATATCACCCCAGTCACCACGTTGCCTAATATGTGGATTTGTAGATTGCTTATATACTTCACATATACGTTGCCTGAACTGAACGGCTTTCGGTTCTTTGATCATCCATCCATGTGTGCATTTTCACCTCAGGGCATTCATACATGTAGCTACTTTTTAATTCAGAACATCTTTGACCATCCCAAGCCCATACCCGTGCATCATTTCACCTGGCTAATATTATTAATTCCAAGAAGATACTTTCCCCAACTACTCGAGAGTGGAGTTTAGAGGGTCACTCCCACATATTTATATAGCACTATCATAGCCCTAGTTACTTGCCTCAGAAGGTTGTTATAAGGTTTGATTGATGAGCTAAATGTGGACAGTGCTTAGAATAGTACCGTAGCTGGGTGCAGTGGACATGCCTGTAGTCCCAGCTACTGAAGAGGCTGAGGCGGGAGGATCTTTGAGCCCAGGAGTTTGAGACTATCCTGGGAAACATAGACCCCTGTCTAAAAAAAACAGGAATAATGCTTTAATTATAACAAGTTCTACATTAAGTATTAGCTTTTACTATTATTAGTAATAGTAGTATTCTTATCCTGATAGTTATTTCCTTATCATGATAATAGTCTATCGTCTACTAGACTGTAAGCTTCAAGATTATAGAGCTATGTCTGTTTAGTAAGGAAAAAAGAAGGAAAGAAAAAAGCAAAAACACTGTGTTTGAGTGAAGGAACTTGCTGTAATCAGGCCTTTATATTCACTGGCTCTTTAAATCCTCACCATAGCCTTGCAAATATCAGTTTTATCTTCACAGATGAGATAACAGGCTTATTGAAATTAAGTGGTTTGGCATCACAAAAAGGCTAGTGTAGTCTCAGTACCAAACATAGTTACCCAACACCTACTACTAGGTTCTCTGGAATATTTGCTGAACTGTATTGGATGTACAGTGACTTAATATGCATATATAATATGCATTAAAATTGTATCAAAATGGACAAGAACATCAAAATGTGGCCACAACCGTAAAGTCAGTGTGTTCTATAAGTAAATTTGGAGGTACTGGGTTTCTGTTACTCTCCTTAAGAAATGGTGTCCATGCTTTTCTTCTTAACTTCACTCTCTTAAGCCAAGAGCTATATTGGAGATAATAGGTGAATCCTGAAAAACCAGGATTTCCTCATTTCTCTTTAGGGAAAAGGCTTCAGCACTTCAAAGCTTGCCTAGTGACAGACTGCTCACGAGGAAGACCTACCTTTTAGCCCCAGGACAGGCTGGAGTGCAGTGGCGCCATCTTGGCTCACTGCAGCCTCCATCTCCCAGGTTCAAGCGATTCTCCTGCCTCAGCCTCCTGTGTAGCTGGGATTACAGGTGTGCACCACCATGCCTGGCTAATTTTTGTATTTTTAGTAGAGGCGGGGTTTCACTATGTTGGCCAGGTTGGTCTCAAACTCCTGACCTCAAGTGATCTGCCGACCTTGGCCTCCCAAAGTGCTGAGATTATAGGCGTGAGCCACCACAACTGGCCCTTAATTTAAATTTCTAAGGATGAATCAGGCACTAGGTTTCTGTCTGGAATGACATAAAGCCAACTGAATAAGGATATCCTGTCCCTCTGTACTTTCTTACTTCTGCTTTTGGCAGAGATTTAGAATACACAGGACAAAGGGAAGTACTGATACACATGTTGTGTTTTTGCTAGATAAATTCAATGCTCTCATAAACCAGCTATTGAATGGCATAGGCTCTTTCCATAGCTGTCAAATGAAGTACTGTTTTCAGTGGCAAAAGACAGCTATAGTTTCAAATGGGAGAGGAATGGAGCAAGAATCTGAAAATTTAATGCAAAGATTAATTTTTACATATTATTTATTTATTTATTTATTTATTTATTTATTTGAGACGGAGTCTTGCTCTGTTGCCAGGCTGGAGTGCAGTGGTGCAACCTCAGCTCACTGCAACCTCCGCCTCCTGGATTCAAGAGATTCTCCTGCCTCAGCCTCCCGAGTAGCTGGGACTACAGGCGTGTGCCACCACGCCCAGCTAATTTTTTGTATTTTTAGTAGAGACGGGGTTTCAACATGTTGGCCAGGATGGTCTTGATCTCTTGACCTTGTGATCCGCCTGCCTTGGCCTCCCAAAGTGCTGGGATTACAAGCATGAGCCACGGTGCCCGGCCATATTATTTATTTTATTTTACACACTACGACTGTTCTAAGTAGTAAAAAGTCTACATATGTTAAATTTAGGTTTCATGCTTAGTTTGTTTTTTTATTGAGAAAGTGTGAAATGACAAAAGCAGGTTTTTAAAAACTCTCTTTACTAAAATAGATTTTAACTAGGTGTAGTGGCTTATGCCTGTAACCCAGCAACTCAGGAGGCTGAGCCGGGAGGATTGCTTGAGCCCGGGAATTCGAGGCTACAGTGAGCCATGGTCATGCTACTGCACTTCAGCCTGGGTGACAGTGAGAATTCCGTCTCTTAAAAAAAGAAGAATTTTGTTTTATAATACCAACATCATGTGAGCTTGGAGTTATTTTTAGTTTGAGCTACCTCTTACTTAATCTTAGATTGGGAAATCTTTTCTGTTATTTATTTATTTATTTATGAGATGAAATCTTGCCTGTTACCCAGGCTGTAGTGCAGTGGCACAATCTCAGCTCACTGCAACCTCTGCCTACCAGGTTCAAGTTATCCTCCCTCCTCAGCCTCCCAAGTAGCTGGGATTACAGGCGCCTGCCACCATACCTGGCTAATTTTTGTATTTTTAGTAGGGATATGGTTTTGCTGTGTTGGCCAGCCTGGTCTCAAACTTCTGACCTCAGACGATCTGCCCACCTCGGCTTTTCCATTCGTTAATTGATGCACAATACCTTATATATAATAGGCCCTCGATACTGGTGGATTTGGGAAGGGGGAAAAGTGATGAATGGCTTATTCAAGGCCACGAAATCAGGACTAAAATTAAAGAAAGAATGTAGTAGACTTTGTATTCTTCATCCTATGCCTTTTCTTCCATTGTTTAAAATTCTTTCCTTCCCCTAAGCCTGACCTGAAGTCAGGTCAGAAGTCCATTCTCTTTGTAGCCATCTCTGATTGCTTCAGTTCTCCAACCTTGAGTTCAGGGAGTGTGTCTTATATCTATAATTTAGTGGCCTCCAAAATATCTGGGTCAGTTTTGGATATGTTGAAGCTGTTCAGGAAGTAATTCAGATTGGTTTTAAGCTAGGTTTAAAACATCTCACCAGGTGTGGTGTCTCACGCCTGTAATCCCAACACTTTGGGAGGCTGAGGCTGGCGGATCACCTGAGGTCAGGAGTTCGAGACCAGCCTGACCAACATGGAGAAACCCCATCTCTACTAAAAATACAAAAATTAGCCAGGCATGGTGGCACATGCCCATAATCCCAGCTACTCGGGAGGCTGAGGCAGAATTGTTTGAACCCCAGAGGCAGAGGTTGTGGTGAGCTGAGATCACACCATTGCACTCTAGCCTAGCCAAGAAGAGCAACCTCCCTCTCAAAAAAAAAAAAAAAAAAAAACTCTTTAGCCAAAATGTTTTTCGTCCAAAGAATGACATTGAGACAACATTTATATTAGAGATGATATCTTCTCCTAAAAAGAAAGGCACAAGCACAAAGGTGAAATGTCCTCCCAAGGCTACACAGCTTTAATTGAAGCACCTATGTTCCTATAATCCTAAGGACATTCCTATAACCTTGCAGGTCAATACTAAAGATTTGCTTTTTTATTTTTATTTTTGTATTTAAGTGATCCATCCTGTTAACTGATGCTTTTTATTTTTATTTAAAATTCTGATTTTCCAGTACTCATTTTTGTGATGTTCTGATTACTCTTTACTTTGCAAGATATATCTACTGTTGCTGTGAAAGTACTGCTGTCTAGGCACTGAGATTTTTTTTTTTTTAATTTTATGTAAAAACAGGGTTTCCCCATGTTGCCCAGGCTGGTCTCGAACTCCTGGGGTCAAGTGATCCTCCTGCCTTGGCCTCCCAAAGTGTCGGCATCACAGGCCTGAGCCACTGGGCCCAGTCTGAGATTTTTTAAAGTTGGATTTTAAGTCTTAAATTTGCATCTTTCAAACATGTTAATTACTTTGGATAATAAAGCTCAAATGATTTAATCCTCCAACAACTTTGTGAGGTTAAGTACTTTTATTTCCATTTTGGAGTTTGGATTGATTCCAAATGCACAACATATACAAGAGCAGGCAGGAGTGGTACTTCATTCATTTGAGGCAACTCCTGGCAACTTTGCTGTTTTAAGTTTCAGGCTGAGAAGGGGAAGGAGTCCTGCCTGATTCAATGTAAGTAGGTTTGTGCCTCCCACTGAGATATGCGTAGATGATAAGATAAGATGGTTTCTTCTGGAATCCTTTTAGAAAAGATCAGCGGAAATCCCCAGATAGAGCAGTCTGTCATTGCTGTTCAAATAACCATGCTATTGTCTTCCAGTGTTTTCTTTTCTGGACTTACTTTGGGTTTCTATAGGGTATTCTATTTGGGCAATCTCTTCCTGCATTGTAGTAAAACACTTAAACCTACATTCTTGTTAGTATTTTTTTAAGATCAGTTCAAACCGGATCTAAAAGAATGCATATAGTTGTATAACAAAATCAGTGATTTATATAATTTAAGCCTAAATATTTTAAATTTTGGCTGGGCATGATGGCTCACGCCTGTAATCCCAACACTTTGGGAAGCTGAGGTGGGCAGATTGCTTGAGCTCAGAAGTTCGAGACCAGCCTGGCCAACATGGTGAAACCCTGTCTCTACAAAAAATACAAAAATTAGCTGGGCGTGGTAGCATGCGCCTATAATCCCAGCTACTCAGGAGGCTAAGGCAGGAGAATCACTTGAACCTGGGAGGTGGAGGTTGCAGTGAGCTGACATCGTACCACTGCACTCCAGCCTGGGTGACAGAGCAAGACTCTGTCTCAGAAAAAAACAAACAAACAAAACTTGTAAATTTTACTTTCGTATTGGCTACTCAAGGCCAGTTTATCAGGCTGGATCCTGTTTGAAGTTGGGAAGAATGGGAAGAAAACAGACTTATCTTTTTTCTTAACTTTTAGTTATCAGAGCAGCCTTAACTTTTCCTTATCTTCTTCTTTCTCATCTCTTCCGGGTAGAGACCATCTTTATTATCCTATCCCAGTGTCAGGCATAGATCCTGGAACACATTAGGGACTCAGTCAACTGACAGGTGTAATTAGGGAAAGGGAGAGTTGCTCTTTTTTATAAGATTGAGAATCCCCATGCAGTAGCAGCAATGAATGTTGGATGGATGGATGGATGGTTGGATGGATGGATGGATGGATGGATGGATGGATGGATGGATGGATGCATGGATGCATAGATGCATGGACGGATGGATTAATAAATGTTTAAAAGCATTCTTTCAGTCATCCAGTCACAAAATTATGGAAAGGACTGAAATCCTTCCGTTTTCTCTTTCCTCCCTGTAGGATCTGCCAGCAAATTTTCCTCCACCTCTAGTTTCTGCTCCTTCTATTTCTCTGTTAGGCTCCAGGCCAGGCCCTTCTAAACTCATGCCATTTTATAGCAATATCTTGCTGGTGGTCATGCTACCTCTTATCACCCCTCCATGTAGCCTAGCACAGTTACTGCCTAATTTCTCTTCCAAGGACACACTTTCATTCTGTTTATTAGAAAAGTTGAAAACCCACTTATTAATAGTATAAAGACCAGTTTATAACCCAGAATTACCTGAACCTTCTTTTCCTTTAGTCTAGCTATAGTAGGTTTTTTGCTGTCTCCTGAAAGCTGTCCTTCAAAACCAGATTCTCTCCTCCATTAATTACTCCACCAACAAATATTTATATAAGTTGGCCCTGAGCTGGACACCCATATGCACTGGCAGACAACACAGTGGTGGCCCCTGCCCTGATGAGGCTTACAGTCTTCCTCTTTGAGGTCATGCCCAATCACTTAGGCCCCCACTGAGCCTTCTCCTTCTCAATTCCTAAAAATTGTATTGCTCTTGCCCTTTGTCTTGTGACTGAATCTTTTAGTTGTTTAATTATACCATGGATCTGTGCCTTATCTTCTCCACTAGATTGTAAACCCCTTGAAGTCAGAGGCAGGGCTGGGCATGGTGGCTCGTGCCTGTAATCCTAGCACGAGTTGGGAGGATCGCTTGAGCCCAGGAGTTTGAAACCTGCTTAGTCAACATAGTGAGACCCTGTCTCTACAAAAGAAAAATTTAAAAATTAGCTGGGTGTGGTGGCACACACCGTTCATCCCAGCTACTGAGGAAGCTGAGGCAGGATGATCACTTGAGCCCAAGAGTTCAAGGCTGCAATCAGCCATGATCGTGCCTGCTGTACTTCACCCTGGGCGACACAGCAGGACCCCCATCTCAAAAAAATAAAGTCAGAGGCAGACTTTAGTGCAAGTAGCAGTCACAAAAGATACTCACTCAGTTTGAGAAAGTATATTCTGGTGATGTGTTATTTTTGTAAGGGCCACTTTTTGTCTTTGAAGGGATCTTTTGTGCATACAAAAATATTTAAGGATTATGAAAAAACTAAGTCTTTTTTCATCTTCTACCATCCAGAGATGGCTATCACATATCCTTTTAGTTTTTTTCCATCTACCTGTGCTATATGTTGTATAATTTGTTTTTCGGAAAAAAGCCTTTCATTTGTGGAAGGTTATTACATTAGTGTTGAAACAAGTTAAATCAGTAAGGATCCTGATAGAGAAAATATAAGATACAGGAATTTTAAAATTCCTCTGATAAGTCTTTTCCACTTATGTAGTTAGAAAAAAATAGTCCTTTGATTAAATGTGGATCAGGTGGTTTCTTTGATCTTGTTCAAAATATTTATGTTATATAAAAGGCTACTTTAACAACATATTATATTACTTTTTCTCGTTGTCTTTGCCTTTAGGATGATATTAACTGCCTCTAGGTTTTAGAAATCTAGGATTTCTCATGTTGGTAGAAAATGAGATATTTAAAACATCTGTTATAGTGTTCTGAAGCTATAAATTTGAGCTATGTACAGGCTAACAAGCACATATAAAAAAGATCACAATTAAATTAATAGATGACTTTTTTTCTTTTGAGATGGAGTCTAACTCTGTTGCCCAGGTTGGAGTGCAGTGGCACGATCTTGGCTCACTACAACCTCCACCTCCTGGGTTCAAGTGATTCTTCTGCCTCAACCGCCCGAGTAGCTGGGACTACAGGCACGTGCCACCATGCCCAGCTAATTTTTGTATTTTTAGTAGAGACGGGGTTTCACCATATTGGCCAGGCTGGTCTCGAACTCCTGACCTCGTGATCCACCTACCTCGGCCTCCCTAACTGCTGGGATTACAGGCGTGAGCCACCACGCCCAGCCGCTAATAGATGACTCTTTTTTAAAAACCCTTACTTAAAACTTCTGTTTAGCAAGTGTTTATTTTAAAACCTAGGGTTAATTGTTTGTATCAAAGTTATTTTAACACTGTCTCTAAGGCAGAACTTGATTTAAAAAAAAAAAAAAATAGGGCTGTCCTGCACTCCAGCCAAGGAATCTAGTTATCTAGTTTCTGACGAGCCCAAAGGTCTCTGATATAAGGCAGTTCCAACCATGTAAATTAGGAAGATAATGCAACTCAGAATTCAGAATTCATGTTGTAATTTGCTCAGTTCTTGTTCTGTTGCAATTCCTCTTTTTTTATTTTTTATTTTTTTGAGACCAAGTCTCACCCTGTCACCCCAGCTGGAGTGCAGCGGTATGATCTCAGCTCACTGCAACTTCCGACTCCTGGGTTCAAGCAATTCTCCCACCAAAGCCTCTCAAGTAGTTGGGGTTATGGGTGCCCACTACCACGTCTGGCTAATTTTTATTGTTCTGTTTTTTTCTTTTTCTTTTTCGAGACTGAGTCTTACTCTGTCGCCCAGGCTGGAGTGCAGTGGTGCGATCTCGGCTCATTGCAACCTCCACCTCCCGGGTTCAAGCAGTTCTCTTGCCTCAGCCTCCTGAGTAGCTGGGATTACAGGCATGCACCACCATGCCCAGCTAATTTTTTTGTATTTTTAGTAGAGATAGGGTTTCACCATATTGGCCAGGCTGTTCTCAAACTCCTGACCTCAAGTGATCCACCTGCCTCAGCCTCCCACAGTACTGGGATTACAGGCATGAGCCACCGTGACTGGCCTTTGTTTTTTGTTTGTTTTTTTAAAGAACCTTTATTGTTTTTATAGTTGCCTCGTATGCTTTCTTGCCAGATGCCTTTGGAGCAGGGGCTTTCTGGGCTGGAGCTTTTTGACCCTTCTGAGCTTTTGGAGGAGGTGCTGCCTTCTGGTCTGTGGCTTTCTGGGCAGGAACCTTCTGGGCTGGAGCCTTCTTGCCCACAGCGGTCATCTTTTTTGCTGGAAATTTAGCAGCAGCTGCAGCAGCACCCTTAGCAACAGGTGCTTTTTTGGGAGAAGCTTTCAGGAGAGCTGCCTTTTGAAGCTTCTTAACTTCATTCTTGATTATTCTGTCCCTCATTTTCTTTGCCTTCCTAACTTTAAAATGATCAGAATCTGTCATCTTGGCTTTCCTTTCTCTGGCTTCAATCTTCCTGGCCCATTGTGTGGCTGCCCATTTTGTATTGATGTCTACCTTCTGCCAGGCTTGTGGGACATACTTCTGGTGGGCACTGTATGGAAACTTGAGAATGAAATCAGTGAGCTGCATGTACTTGAAAGGCATGGCCTGTCTCCTCACTTTAGCGCAAGGTCCACCAACCAAAGCCCTGTTCTGATCAATAACATCTATGATCACAATGAATTTTCCAGATGAGGTCCAAAGGCGACGTAGGTTGCCCAGCCAACCTCCATGAAGTGCCTGAACACCATATTGGCGGCAGTCGTTGAGAAGGAATTCATTTTTAATTGTAGTTGTGAAAAAGGTATTTTGAGAGATAGTATTGAATAAATTGTATCCAGGTATCCACAAAATATAAATATTTATTTATTTATTGAGACATGGTCTTGCTCTGTTTCCCAGGTTAGAGTATGGTGGCAGGATCATGGCTTACTGCAGCTTCAACCTTCCAGACTCAAGAGATCCTCCCACTTCAGCCTACCAAGTAGCTGTGGCTACAGGCATGCACCACCATACCCGGCTAATTTTTTCTATTTTTTTGTAGACATGGGATCTCACTATGTTGCCCAGGCTCATCTTGAATTCCTGGGTTCAGGGGATCCTTCCACCTCAGCCTCCTAAAGTGCTGGAATTATAGGCATGAGCCACTACACCTAGCCATCCATGAAATATTTTAATGCTATGGAAAGTGTTTAGGGTATATAAGACAAGCACATTTCATCATCGCTTCTCGGCCTTTTGGCTAAGATCAAGGGTAGCACATTTCATCCACCTATTTTATTAGCTTAGAGCTTTTAAATGTAATCTTAGTTTCTCTGTAGAACAGGAGTTCTTAAATTTTTTTGTGCCTAGATTCTTCTGGCAGTCTGATATAGCCTATGAGCCCTTCTCAGAATAATTTTTTTTAAGTGCTGAATAAACTACATAAGATTAAAGGGAAAACCAACTGGGCTGAAGTACAGTTACTAAAAAAAAAATTTTTTTTTGCTATACCACATCACAGTAATAAAATATTTTTTAATCGTGACATAGTAATTAATGCATGCACTTCTTTAGTACTGCATTAAATAAGATCAGGTGGCAGATGTAATAAGTACCATGATTTTGAAGTAGGAGTGAGAGGAGTGCTAAGAGGGATAAGATGTCTGCCACAACTGTAATATGCTATAAAAATATCTGTGGTGATAAAGTCACAGATATCACTGATACTGTTGTGGTTTGCACCTACATTTATGATGGAAGAAAATCCTATTTTACACGTAGAGGTTAGTGAAAATAGGGTGGGTTTGTTTGTGTGCCTCTTTTTGCCCTCCAAGTTTGCAGATACCCCAAATTCTACCCATAGACATTGCTACAAAGCCATTCTTTTTCCAATTCTAAGTGCAGATTTGACCCAGATTTCCTGCAAGTAACCAATTGCCTCTGTTGCTGGGACTTGTCTTGGCAGAGCTATAGCAAGCAGAATCTGTTGCTAAAGTTGCTCTCACAGTTTTTGTCAGAATCACGGGCTCTCATCAGGACCTGTTTCAGTTGGAGAAAACACTGAACTTTAATCAAATTTGAACTGTGGTGCTTATATTTGCTTTATTCTTCGCTTGGCTGTTAGGTAATAAAATGTGCTTATCTCCCTAAACCTAAGTTTGCTTTGTTGATACTCAGGGTGGTACAGACCAAATATGGGTAAGAGCTTCTTTTAAGTGTGGCTCGACTGTGCCAAGGCCATTTCTGTACACTTAAGATTCCTGCTTAATAAACTGGCAGCTACTAGAAAATGTATCCACTAAGAAAAGCAGTCTCAGGCCAGGTACGGTGGCTCACGCCTATAATCCCAGCTTTTTGGGAGGCCGAGGCAGAAGGATCCATTGAGCTCAGGAGTTCAAGACCAGCCTGGGCAACATAGGGAGACCCCACCTCTTTAAAAAAAAAAAAAAATTAGCCATGCATGGTGGCACACACCTGTAGTCTCAGGTACTCAGGAGGCTGAGACAGGAGTATCGCTTGAGCCCAGGAGGTCGAGGTTGGTGGAGGCTGCAGTGAGCTATAGCACTCCAGCCTGGGCAACAGAGGGAAACCCTGTCTCCAAAAAAGAAAAAAAAAAAGGAAGAAAGAAAGGCAGTCTCAGACAAGTCAAGTCAAAATAGTGTGTATATTGGCCGGGCGCGGTGGCTCACGCCTGTAATCCCAGCACTTTGAGAGGCCAAGGCGGGTGGATCACGAGGTCAGGAGATCGAGACCATCCTGAATAACACGGTGAAACCCCATCTCTACTAAAAATACAAGAAAATTAGTTGGGTGTGGTGGTGGGCGCCTGTAGTCCCAGCTACTTGGGAGGCTGAGGCAGGAGAATGGCGTGAACCCAGGAGGCGGAGCTTGCAGTGAGCAGAGATAGCGCCACTGCAGTCCAGCCTGGGGGATAGAGAGAGACCCCATCTCAAAAAAAAAAAAAAAAAAGTATATTGACTTTTGCAGTTTGCCTCTTCTTAGAACATTCTGGATATGCCTAGCTAGACTTTCCCACTAAAAAGGGACCTGGGGAGATACCATCTATCATGAGATCTGTGTCAAAATTTTGCCTTAGGATGAGCCTGGAGTTGGGTTTGGTTTGTGAGTTCTGTGGGGATGCCGCCTCAGGACCAGGGTTGTGTCAAAGTCTAGGATAGATCAGGGCTTCCTTACATAATTCTTGGACAAGGATGCCTGCAAGCAGTTCTCC
The DNA here is from genome assembly GCF_029289425.2 of Pan paniscus. Taxonomy (NCBI): domain Eukaryota; kingdom Metazoa; phylum Chordata; class Mammalia; order Primates; family Hominidae; genus Pan; species Pan paniscus. The sequence goes on along the minus strand of NC_073259.2, from coordinate 103,197,063 downwards.
GACCTGAGCCTCCCGAGTAGCTGGAATTACAGACATGAGCCATCACACCCAGCTAATTTTTGTATTTTTAATAGAGACAGGGTTTCACCATGTTGGCCAGGCTTGTCTGAAACTCCTGTCCTCAGGTGATCCTTTCCTTGCCATATTTTGTGCCCTGGTGAGGAGGGGGTGCATTGGTCCAGGAAAGGGACCTTTTCTAATTCACAGAAAGGCAACCTGAGAGCCCAGAAAGATCATTTTTTTTTTTTGACACAGAGTCTCACTCTGTCGCTCAGGCTGTGCAACCTCCACTTCCCAGGTTCAAGTGATTCTCCTACCTTAGCCTCCCAAGAAGCTGGGACTGGAGGCATGCACCACCATGCCCAGCTAATTTTTGTATTTTTATTAGAGACGAGGTTTCACCATGTTGGCCAGGCTGGTCTCGAATTCCTGACCTCATGTGATCTGCCCACCTTGGCCTCCCAAAGTGCTGGGATTACAGGCATGAGCCACTGTGCCCCTCCCGAGATGACACTTTCTAACTTAGGCAAGCACCACATCTATAAGAGGTGGTTCTAGGCCACATACAGATTCAAGGACTAGAATTGAATGAGTATTTGAGAAGCAGAAGAATTAGAGCCAAAGGCCAGAGCCTTTTTTTTTTTTTTTTTTTTTTGAGACTGAGTCTCGCTGTGTTGCCCAGGCTAGAGTGCAATGGTGCAATCTCAGCTCACTGCAACCTCTGCCTCCCAGATTCAAGCAGTTCTCGCACCTGAGCCTCCCGAGTAGCTGGAATTACAGACATGAGCCACCACGCCTGGCTAATTTTTGTATTTTTAGTAGAGACGGGGTTTCACCATGTTGGCTAGGCTGGTCTCAAACTCCTGTCCTCAGGTGATCCAACTGCCTCAGCCTCCCAAAGTGCTGGGATGACAGGTGCGAGCCACTGTGCCTGGCATAGCAGATCTTCTTCTAGGTGCAGGGGCTACAACAATAATTAAAATCAGGCTTTCTGTCCTCAGGAAGGCCACAGTTTTAGCATTTGTGCATAAAATGATACCTTATATTATAGTACCATTTACTTAGCTTCTAATATATTCATGACATTACATATTCTCATTAAACTTAACTTAGAATTTTGGAGTTTTATTGTTACTTGTCAAAATGATTTTGTGTATAGAAATAAATAGGATATGTACATTGTTAAATAATATTCTGGGAGGCAAATGCCAGTGCATACATATTCTAAGGCATCAACAATTAAAGTTACACAATACCATTGCAAGAATAGATCTATTAATTTTTTTATAAAAGGAATTATTCCTTATGTAATAAGGAAGTAACTTGAAATGGACTGTGTTTATAAGAATCTAATGTATGACAAAGTAGGAAACTCAAGACAATAGAAAAAAGATTGTTTATTAAATAACCTATTAATAATTTGAAAAATAACCAGCCTGGCCGACATGGTACAACCTCATTTCTACTAAAAGTACAAAAATTAGCTGGGCATTGTGACACACATCTGTCGTCCCAGCTACTGGGGAGGCTGAGGCAGGAGAATCCCTTGAACCCAGGAGGCAGAGGTTGCAGTGAGCCAAGATCATGCCACTGCATTCCAGCCTGGGCAACAGGAGAGACTCCATCTCAAAAATAATAATAATTTGAAAAACAAATCAAGGTCCCTACATTAATACATATACTACAAATAAAATCAGAGCTAAATATGAAGAATTATAAAACTGGCTATTTATTGAAACTCTAAAATGAGGACAGGATGAAAGATAGTTTTGTAGGCCCAGAAAAATTAATTATAAAGGAATATATATATATATATATATATATATATATCCTTTTTTTTTTTTTTTTGAGACGGAATTTTACTCTTATTACCCAGGCTGGAGTGCAATGATACGAACGCAGCTCACTGCAACCTCCACCTCCTGGGTTCAAGTGATTCTCCGGCCTCAGCCTCCCTAGTAGCTGGGATTACAGGTGCCTGCCGCCACGCCCGGCTAATTTTTTGTATTTTCAGTAGAGACAGGGTTTCACCATGTTGGCCAGTCTGGTCTCAAACAACTGACCTCAAGTGATCTGCCCGCTTCGGCCTCCCAAAGTGCTGGGATTACAGGGGTGAGCCACAGCAGCCAGCCTGTAAATGAAAATATTGACACTTTTCATTTCATTTTATTTATTTTATTTTTTGAGGCACCTTTGCACCATTATAATAACATTAAAATATTATAAAAGTTTAAAATACAGTCAAAGTAAAAAGGCAAACAGCACATCAGAAAATATACCTCTAGGAAATTTTCATTTCAGTACAAATACTAAAAATAGACATCTAGACTAAAAATATGAACAAATATAATAACTTAGAAAAAAGAGCACATAATAAATATATAGTGGTGTATTGTGTCCTTCGAATGATAACTATCAAATAAAACAGGTTACCAATTCTATTAGCAATAAAAAACTGCAGCACACAAAATTGGCATTTACTGAAACTGTTATTCTCATATATTTGTATTAAAAGTTTCACATCCCTTTAGGAAAGGTTTTTTGTGATATGTATCAAGCACCCAAAAATAATTTAATATTTTATTTTATTTTATTTTATTTTATTTTTGAGGTGGAGTTTCACTCTGTCACCCAGGCTAGAGTGCAGTGGTGCGATCTCGGCTCACTGCAACCTCTGCCTCCGGAGTTTAAGCAATTCTCCTGCCTCAGCCTCCCGAGTAGCTGGGACTATAGGCGCACACCACCATGCCCTGCTAATTTTGTATTTTTAGTAGAGACAGGGTTTCGCTATGTTGGCCAGGCTGGTCTTGAACTCCTGACCTCAGGTGATCCACCTCCTTCACCCTTCCAAAGTGCTGGGATTACAGACATGAACCACCATGCCCAGCCTAAAATTTTTTTTAACTTTAATTTTTTTCTATATCACAAATCATGAAGCAAAAAAAAATACTAAATAAATAAATAAATAAATTATTCTCCCTGATCCCAAGGAAAGAATCTGAAATATGGAAGAAGGCATGCTTTATTTATTTATTTATTTATTTATTTATTTATTTATTTTTATTTATTTTTGAGATGGACTCTCACTCTGTCACCCGGGCTGGAGTGCAGTGGCGTGATGTCAGCTCACTTCAACCTCCGCCTCTTGGGTTCAAGCAGTTCTTCTGTCTCAGCCTCCTGGGTAGCTGGGACTACAGGCGCATTCCACCACACCCGGCTAACTTTTGTATTTTTGGTAGAGATGGGGTTTCACCATGTTGGTCAGGGAGGTCTCGAACTCCTGACATCGTGATCCTCCCGCCTCAGCCTCCCAAAGTGCTGGGATTACAGGCATGAGCCACTGCACCTGGCCTATTTTTTTATTTTTATTTTTGTTTTTTTGAGATGGAGTCTTGCTCTGTCACCCAGGCTGGAGTGCAGTGGCACAATCTTGGCTCACTGCAACCTCTGCCTCCTGGGTTCAAGCGATCCTCCTGCCTCCACCTCCCTAGTAGCTGGGATTATAGGCGTGTGCCACTACCCCCAGCTAATTAGTAGAGACAGGTTTTTGCCATGTTGGCAAGGCTGGTCTCAAACTCCTGACCTCAGGTGATCTGCCCACTTCGGCCTCCCAAAGTTCTGAGATTACAGGTGTAAGCCACCACACCAGCCGACAGTGCTAATCAGTGTTACTTATAAATCCAAACCCATTAACTTACAAAAGTAAAAGAGGACAGTATTTATAATTATGCCTGGACAGCAGGTATAAGGCAGGACTATATGGGGAGATAAGGTTGTATTGCCATCCTACTTACGTAAATAGCCAAAACAAATTAAATGCACTAAAGAGCTAATAGAACACCTAAGTACTGTATGATATACCCCTAGGATGGTTTTTAAGTCAAATCAAGCATTTATAAAAACAAGGAAATAGTTTAGTAATTGTTTTTCTCAGAGATGTTCATAGTTTAAGTTTTCCTCATTATTTAATTTTTCAAATTTTTCATTTTTTATTTTATTCAACAAAATATGTTTCATGATATTTTGGAATGAGAATCGTTACAGTTTTCATTCTGGTTCAGCCTAGTTATTTTATGCATGAGGATATTAACACACAAAAATGCTATGGGGCATGGTCAAAGTCCCATGCCTCAACTAGATGTGGCTGGACCAGGCAGAGTAAGCATTTCTATCTTTATTATTATTATCATCATCATCATCTAAAGACTTAGAGATGGGTCTCACTATGTGCCCAGGCTGTATCCTCCCACCTTGGCCTCCCATAGTGCTGGGATTACAGGCATGAGCCATTGCACCTGGCCCAAGAATTTCTGTCTTCTAATTCCAGAGCAAGGGCTCTTGACCACTTCACCAAGCTGCCTTGAAGTGTCAGTATGTTTTGTAACTTGACACTTGATGCTTGTTTTTGGTATTTAAAATGATCAGTACTTTGTTTCACAAGTCAGGCTAATTTTAGGTTGTTTCTTGCAAAATCTGAAACTTCATAAAACTTTACAAAGTCATATTGACTAGACTTACTTTTCTCTGGATCCCATAATTCTGTATGTGTTGCTGATCCCACTACATATTTATGGAGGAAAGAAGAAATCTGAAAAATACAAAGCAAGACATGTCCTCAAATTCAAAACACTTGACTTTGGAATGTTATCCCTCCTATACACTCATTTCCTCTGTGCTTTGCTGCCAAACATTTCTCAGTGCACGGTCCAGGAATCTGACTGGGTGTTGAATGCAAAAAGTCCCAGATTCCCACAGATGACTAATTTTTATTAATGGTTAACAGGACTTCCGACTAGTTTCTGCTCTAAGTTGGTTATGTATTGATTAGGTAATCAATGAGTGGTGGTAAGGCTCCCTGGGAACCCTTATACAGAAAACTTAGATTTCCAACAAGATATAGTATATATTGGGTCCTCATCCTTTCTCTCTCTCTCTTTTTTTTTTTTTTTTTTTTTTTTGAGACAGAGTCTCGCTCTGTCATCCAGACTAGAGTGTAGAGGTACAATCTCGGTTCACTGCAAACTCCACCTCCTGAGTTAGCAAATCTCCTGCCTCAGTCTCCTGAGTAGCTGGGATTGCAGGTGCCCACTACGATGCCTGGCAAATTTTTATATTTTTAGTAGAGATGGGGTTTCACTATATTGGCCAGGCTAGTCTCAAACTCCTGACCTCAAGTGATCTGCACACCTCAGCCTCCCAAAGTACTGGGATTACAGGCATGAGCCATTATGCCTGGCCTTGGGAATTTGTTGTTGTTGTTGTTGTTTTTGAGACAGAGTCTTGCTCTGTCACCCAGGCTGTAGTGCAGTGGCACGATCCCAGCTCACTGCAACCTCTGCCTCCCAGGTTCAAGCGAGTCTCCTGCCTCAGCCTCCTGAGTAGCTGGGATTACAGGCATGCGCCCCCATGCCCGGCTAGTTTTTGTATTCTTAGTAGAGACGGGGTTTCACCATGTTGGCCAGGCTGGTCTCGAACTCTTGACCTCATGATCCGCCCACCTCGGCCTCCCAAAGTGCTGGAATTACAGGCATGAGCCACTGCGCCCGGTGGCCTTGGGCATTTTATATGAGAACAAAATTAACTTGTACTGGCACCGTGGCTCACACCTATAATCCCAGCACTTTGGGAGGCCAGGGTGAGAGAATCACTTGAGTTCAGGAGTTCAAGACCAGCCTGGGCAACATAGTGAGACATCATCTCTACAAAAAATCAAAAACTTAGCCCAACGTGGTAGTACAGGTCTGTTGTCCTAGCTACTTGGGAGGCTGAGGTGTGGGACAGCCACTTGAGCCTGGGAGATTGAAGCTACAATGAGCATTGATCACACCACTGCACACTCCAGCCTAGGCAACAGAGCGAGACCCTCCAAAAAAAGAAAGAAAAAAAAAGGCAGCTTGCATATCCCTAGAAGTTGCACATAGTATGTTGTGTTCCAGTTAATTTTTTGCTACTCATGTTGGGTGATGGTGATGGAGTTAATAAACTTTTATTAATCAGTGATGCCACCTGGTGGCCAGAGAGTACATTTTGTAGTGTACCTACATGCTGAACCAACATCTGCTTTTTTTTCCTTTGATAAAAATAACCTCAGTGGCATTTGAGGCAGTTTTATTAGTGAAGTTTTGAATAATGCTCAATTTGTTTTGGCAGGAACAGAGAGGTCATAGAATACTACCAGTCTAACATGGCAAACTGAAATGACTGCTCTCCTCGTTGTTATTAGGAAAGCTTCTGCCGAATACCAGGTCCTAAGTGATAGGTAATAGGTGGTTCCCTATGACCAATATAGGCGTGTCTGTCTGGTCTCCTTTCCTGGGTTTCACCTGGGTTATAACAGTTACTGGGGCAGCTACTGGTTTCCTGTTCCTCCCATCTGACTCAGGGTGATCAGTCACATTCTTATGCTGCAGTTAAGGGCCCAGGTGATTCTTAACTGTTTAAGGAGATCCAGGCCCTGCTCTCTTTGCCAAGGTAAAAGTTCTCAAAAAGATATACTGCAAGAAGATGCCCTAAAAACATGAATGGATGGATGGATGGATTGATGGATGGGTGGATGGATGGATAAGTTGGAGAGTTGGATTTTGGAGACCATAAAGATATTTTTAAAAATTGGCAAGGAGGGTAAACCTAACTCCGTTACTTCCTTGATTAATAGCATGATGTTGCAACGTGTTAATGGTGGGTTTTCTGCTCAGTGTATTTCAACTGTGTTCATAAAAGTTCATGTTTGAGTACAAGCAAAGAAAATGCAACTTAGAAGTTTATGAGGCTCAGCACAGTGATTCTGAGGTCAGGATTTCCTAATATGGACATCTTCTGGGGAGCCCTTTTGGTTTAGAGAAATGTCTCTGTTTTCATGGATATACTTCTGTATTAAAAAACAGAAATTTAAGACAAACTAGGAAGTCGCCATGAGTCTGATATTTAGGTAAATCTGCATTCCTTTCCACAACAAGATATAGTAACTATCTAACAGCTTAAGGAAAATCACTTGATTAATGAGGTAGCTTAGGGTTTGAGAACATCTAATAGGGAGGGTAAGTTTGTCTCCCCAACCCTGTCAACTGTCAGCCATAGAAATGTTAAATGTTTGCACTCACCAGACATGGATTATGTAATATATTGAATGCATTCTGAGTGGGGTCAGAGTGAGAATATTTATTTTCATCTCCAGATGGGGCTAAGTATAACATATAACTTATGTATTTTGTTAATTTGGGAATTTTTTATTTTTTGTGTGTGCCCACTTCATTTTTCCTTTATATTTTGGGGGGGATGCTCTCTTCGTTCAGATTAAGATCTAAATTGCTAGCGATGGTCTCTGGCAAGATAGAACCTATGCCATGGCGCAGGGAAGCTTAATATGTTTATACATAACATCTCACCATGGCTTATTGCCAGTGCTGGATATTTATAATGTGCACGTCTAGACTCACACAGGCTCTTAGATCACTGTCTCAAAGACTTACGAAGTTTCAGCATGGGGCACGTGTTTGTGTCATCTGTTATGTTTGAAGATCTGGCACCAATACCCCTGTTTTCCTTTGTTCCTCTGAGCATGATGTCATAAATCCATGAGATGAAGTTGTATCTATTCCATAATAGTACTAACTAGCAGTTGGGTCTGATAAAGATATATTCAGTCACTGAACACACCTTTCCTCCTTTCATTTCCTCGGTTCCCACTGGCATTAGAATCGGTTTCAGCATTTATTGCCTTTTACCTCAACTAAAATACAATCCTATCTAAAAAATAATATATTCTTGGCCAGGTGCAGTGGCTCACTGCCTGTAATTCCAGCACTTTGGTAGGCTAAGGCAGGAGGATTGCTTGAGGCCAGGAGTTAAAGACCAGCCTGGGCAATAAAGCGAGACCCTGCCTCTGCAAAAAAACAAAAAAGCAGACATGGAGGCACACACCAGTAGTCATAGCTATTTGGGAGGCAGAGGCAGGACGATTGGTTGAGTCCAGGAATTTGAGGCTGTAGTGAGCAATGATTGCAGCACTGTGCTCCAGCCTGGACGACAGGGTGAGACTCTGTCTTGAATGAGTAAGTGAACTGTTTTTATTCAGTAAGCATTTATTGTCCCCTTTGTGCAAAGCCCCTGACTAAGTGCTGTGTGAGAGAAAGATGTGTCAGATGACTTGCTCACAAGGAGCTTTGAGTCTAATGAAAAAGAAAATGATAGAAGCATAAAGTGAGACTGCTGTGTCATGTGTTATTCAAAGGCAGAAAACGTTTCTTTCAAATGGAAATTTTGTAAGAGAAGGGGGATTTAAGAAGAGCCTTGAAGAGTGTGAGTAGAATTTGTATAAGCGAGACAGAGGAAGGGATCGAGAAAAAGGGACTATTAGAGACAAAAAGTGTGAAGCCAGGGGGACACATGGGGAGTGTTTAAGGGGTTGCACAGATCAAATTTAGTCAGAACAAAGGGCCCATTTTAGGCAGTAGCAAGAGAGAGAGAAAAATCGATAGGGACCATGTAGCAGGGGGCTTTAAATTCCAGAAAGGAATTTGTATTAATTTAACAGGTAATGGGAGGCCATCCAGCATTTCTCAACAGAGAAGGAAGTATTGCCTTGAAATTCCATGACTTTCCTTGGTGTTAAAGATTTATTAAATATAGGTTCTTCTATTACCTCTTTCCTGTATTATAAGAACTACTATATACCATATTACTTATTTACAGACTATCTTCATCCAAAGCAAGGTTTCTCAACTTCAGACCTATTGATATTTGGGGTCAGATAATTTTTTTGTTGTTGCAGGGCTGCATTATAAGATATTTAGCAGCATGTCTGACGTGTGTGTGTGTGTGTGTGTGTGTGTGTGTGTAGTAGAGATGGGGTTTCCCCATGTTGGCCATGCTGGTCTTGAACTCCTGACTTCAAGTGATCCACCCCCTTTGGCCTCCCAAAGTGCAGGATTACAGGCATCAGCCACCGAGTCCAGTCTGCATCTCTGACTTCTAACCACTAGCCACCAGTAGCCCCCGCTTTTCCCCTGTTATGACAACCATAACTGTCTTCAGACATTGCCAGATGTACCCTAGGGGGCAAATTTGTCCCCATTTGAAAACCACCTGTTTAAATACATATATTGAGTTCCCTTGGTGTCCTGAGCATTGTTAGACTCTCAGATTAACAAATCCAGGAGACTTTTAGGGATTGGATTAATGCCTTAGAATTTTATACTAGACGTATGTCTGATCTCAAGATTAAAATACTTCCTATGTGTTGGGATAAAAGCTGAATTGGGCATTAGGAGACCTGAATTCTTATGCTGGCTCTGCCACCAAGAGGTTGTGTGAGTTGGGTGAGATCCTTTGCTCAGTAATCTGATTCCTCATCTCTAAAATAACCAATGTTTCCTCCAAGGTTTTTCTAGCTCTGACTCTATGTCTTGATTTCAAATTGATCTCAGGGCTTTATTTTTTCACATTTTTAGAAAGTTAGCACAAGTTGGACTAGCATGTATATTAACCAGCAAGACTAATGAAGTATTGAAAAAGAAAGATATGTGTTTGGGGCTCACTGGTTTATTGTACTTAAATACTTTTTTTTCTTCTTTTCTAGATTATTTGAAGAATCTCATAGAAGATGCTGGAGATTACAGAGACACTCAAGGTAAATAATTTCTGTGGTTGCAGAAGTTTTTATATTATGTTTATTTAGGTAGGGCTAGAAAGTAAAAATATATTGATAACAAAATCCATTACAAACTCTCTTCATACGACTTGAAGGGCAGGTGCGGTGGCTCACACCTGTAATCCCAGCAGTTTGGGAGGCCGAGGCGGGTAGATCACCTGAGGTCAAAAGTTTGAGACCAGCCTGGCCTACATGGTGAAACCCCTTCTCTACTAAAAAAAATACAAAAACTAGCCAGGTGTGATGGTGCACGTCTGTAATCCCAGCTTCTTGGGAGGCTGAGGCAGGAGAATTGCTTGAACCCGGAAGGCGGAGGTTGCAGTGAGCCGAGATTGCGCCACTGCACTCCAGCCTGGGCGACAGAGCGAGACTCCTTCTAAAAAAAAAAAAAAAAAGACTTGAGGCTTTCCTGGAAACTCCATTTTGAGCAGATTAACATAGAACCAGATAAGTAGTAAAGCAGTGCTGGGGATAGGTGAGATGATATGGGCAGGGGAGACCCACGGCCAGCCCTGCATGGGAACCAGCCTCTTGTGACTGTGGAGCCAGCGTGGTGGCTGAGGTCAGGAATCTTTGCCCTCCTGTGCTCAGTCACTCTGTGCCCGTGCCATATTCAGTTTCCCTAGAGGTCCATTTCTTTGTCTTTCAAAAACAGGGATTGAACCAGATCTGCAAGGTCCTCAAGCTTCAAAATCATGAGTCCATGAAGTGACTAAACTACAAAGCAGGGATGAGTCTAAAAAAGCATATTATTCTGGCACTGTCTAACAATAGGATATTAGCCTTCCCTCAGCCCTAGTAGTACTTAAGGGAAACAATCCATTACAACATGAGGGACTCATAGCTAGTGGGATAATTGGAGTTCCTGTGTCTGTCTGCCTGTGTCTCTCTCCCTCACAATCTCTCTCCCTCCCTCTCTCCTCAGATACACACACATACACACAGATTAATTCTGTTTGGGTGTTTCTGTTTATTCCCAACAACCTCTTTCAAATGTCACAGGTATACCCCTTGTTCTTTTTTTGTTTGAGACAGAGTCTCACTCTGTCACCCAGGCTGGGGTGCAGTGGCACGATCTCGGCTCACTGCAACCTCTGCCTCCTGGGTTCAAGCAATTCTCCTGCCTCAGCCCCCCAAGTAGCTGGGACTACAAGCATGTACCACCATGCCCGGCTGATTTTTGTATTTTTAGTAGAGATGGGGTTTCACCATATTGGCCAGGCTGGTCTTGAACTCCTGACCTCAAGTGATCTGCCCACCTTGGCTTCCCAAAGTGCTGGGATTACAGATGTGAGCCACCATGCCCAGCAACGCCTGGGTCTAACTGCAGAAACATATTAAGCAAGTCCATTAATTTTATGAATTTTGATCACATTTTTTTTTTTTAATTTTTTGAGACAGAGTCTCACTTTGTCACCCAGGCTGGAGTGCAGTGGCATGAACACGGCTCACTGCAGCCTCAACCTCCTGGGCTCAAGTAATTCTCTTGCCTCAGCCCTCCAAGTAGTTGGGATTACAGGCACATACCATCACACCCTGCTAATTTTTATATTTTTTGTAGAGACAGGGTTTCACTATCTTGCCCAGGCTGGTCTCGAACTCCTGAGCTCAAGCTATCTGCCTGCCTCAGTCTCCCAAAGTGCTGGGATTACAGGCATGAGCCACCACACCTGGCCTGATCACATTCTTGTATATCCTTTACATTTGCAGAGTAAAAAGTGAACATTTTTAACCCTTTTTGTAGAGATTCTTATATATTCTTTTAATCATTTTACTTCTCTAACATCTTCTGTTTGTGTACATTATGCTTTTAAAGGCGGTTTTGTTTAAAGGAAAAGCTTGTGGTTGGGGATCTGACAAGTTTCCTGTCTTCAGTGATTGTATCTAGTTAATGAAGAAGTTTATAATACCCATCAAATAAAGAACAAAGCAAATGACTTCAAAGTAAGGGTGCACCGAGCAGGACAGAATTATTTGGATGACAGAGAAAAGTGTGAAGGTTAAAGAGGCAGGGAAGCTTTGCAGGAAAAAGTAGGACTGGAGATGAGTGGGAGAGTGGGTGAGAGGAAAAATGAGCATTCCCGACGGCAGCCCCTCTCGTGAGGATACAAATTGTACATGGAACTTATAGAATAGAAAGAAAACATCTGTCCTGGGTCCTGGGCTTCTGCCTTCAATGAAAGTGAGTTATTAGCTCCATTTTACACATAAAACAAATTCAGGGTCAGAGATTAAGGAGTTTATTTAAAGGAAATTACATGTGACAGCAAAGACATAGATGAGAAAACCAGTGAACAGTGAGGCCCACTGTATGGCCAGAGGCACAGCAATCATATGGTGAGCAGTGGCCGGGCGTGGTGGCTCATGCCTGTAATCCCAGCAATTTGGGAGGCTGAGGCAGGTGGATCACTTGAGGCCAGGAATTCAAGACCAGCCTGGGCAACATGGCAAAACCCTTTGCTACTAAAAATACAAAGATTAGTGGGGCATGGGGGTGCATGCCTGTAATACCAGGTACTCAGTAGCTGAGGCATGAGAATCGCTTGAACCTGGGAGATGGAGGTTGCAGTAAGCCGAGATCCCGCGACTGCACTGTAGCCTGGGCGACAGAGCAAGACTCTGTCTCAGGAAAAAAAGAGTGGTGAGCAGTGTGGATGAGACTTCAAGGGTGAGGGAAGGTGAGGCAAGAATAACTTTGAAAGGTAGGCAGAAGAGTTAAAGGAATAGAGGCATCAGGGCCTCTTAACGGGATGACGTGGGGAAAGTAGAATCACAGAATGGAGTAGGGAAGGTAGAGCTTGGGAGACCAGGTGACCAAGTAGCAGCAGCAGCTTTGTCATCCATTAAATCTTAAGGCATCTCTCCCCTGTCCACCGGGAATTCCAGCAGGCCAGAAAGCAGGAAATGTGTCCACGGTAACCTCTTGAACCTGCTGTGAAAAGGGTACCAGGCGCCGTAAATTCTGATACATGGCTGAGCACCGTGGCTCACACCTGTAATCCCAGCACTTTGGGAGGCCGAGGCGGGTGGATCACCTGAGGTCAGGAGTTTGAGACCAGCCCTGCCAACATGGCGAAACCCCATCTCTACTAAAAATAGAAAAATTAGCTGGGCATACTGGTGTGCGCCTGTAATGTCAGCTACCCAGGAGACTGAGGCAGGAGAATTGCTTGAATCTGGGAGGCGGAGGTTGAGTAAGCCAAGATCATGCCACTGCACTTCAGCCTGGGAGACAGAGCAAGACTCTGTCTCCAAAAAAAAAAAAATTCTGATATATAGTCAGGGTCTCTATATAGGGAAAAACCTGCTTTCCTTTAATAATAGTGATGATGGTACATCTGGAAAGAATACAGGCCAGGTGTGGTGGCTCACACCTGTAATCCCAGCACTTTGGGAGGCTGAGGTGGGCGGATCACGAGGTCAGGAGATCAAGGCCATCCTGGCTAACACGGTGAAACTCTTTCTCTACTAAAAATACAAAAAATTAGCCGGACGTGGTGGCAGGTGCCTGTAGTCTCAGCTACTTGGGAGGCTGAGGCAGGAGAATGGCGTGAACCTGGGAGGTGGAGCTTGCAGTGAGCCGAGATCGCGCCACTGCACTCCAACCTGGGTGACAGAGCAAGAAAAAAAAAAAGAATACAGAAGCCTCCACGGCTGGTACCAGGAAGACAGTCCTTTGATAGATTACAATAACTGGGCCAAAACACCTCAACCCCTTTTCAGAAATTGATTTATTGTTGTTGTTTTTGTTTCGTTTTGTTTTGTTGAGACAGGGCCTCATTCTGTCACCTAGGCTGGAATGCAGTGGTGTGATCTGGGCTCACTGCAGCCTTGACCTCCTGGGCTCAAATGATCCTCCCACCTGAGCGCCCCAAATTGCTGGACTGCAGACATGAGCCATGACACCCAGCTAATTTTTGGATTTTTTGTGGAAACAAGGTTTTACCTTATTGCTGAGGCTGGTCTAGACCTGAGCTCAAATGATCCGCCCACCTCAGCCTTCCAAAGTGTTAGGATTACAGGCGTGAGCCACCGCGCCCAGCCACTCTTTTTTTTAGTAGTCCTTTTTTTGATGACCACTGTCACTGCCACAGCAGCCTCAGGAGGAGATGCTTCCCTCTCTAACACTCTACCAGTTTTTCTCAGTGGGAATGCTACTGTCATATTGTTCTGAATAATCTTTGTGTGGGTTTCTAAGGAGTATTGCATGGAGTTTGGCATCCCTGCCTCCTACCCACCAAAGGCCAGTGGATCTTTCTGGTCATTGTGACAACCAAAAATTGTCTTTACACATGTTCACATGTCCCTAAGGGAGCACTATGGCCTTGGGTTGAGAATAACTGCAGCCCCAAAGCTGAGAAAATGCAGACTTTTTCCTTTAGACCTAGTTATAAAGATGACAAGGCTGGAGTATGGAAAAACACTTTTCTAAAGGCAAAGGGTTAATAAAAAGAATAAAACACAGATAGGCCCATGAAGCTAATAACCCAGCTCACAAAATGACACTTGCAAATTCCTAAGATCTAGGATGCTTCCATGTGGGATTTCCCCCATTTCTAATTCATGCCTCTTGGAATCAGACTAAGAGACTGAGACCTGATCTTAGTCATTTCTCGTAGTTTTTATTTCTATAACAAGATCCTTTTTCCTCACTATCCTTCTCTCCCAAGACAGTTTATACTGGGATGGTCCTTATCTTCCAGGTGAAATCCCATCCTTATCTTTGTAAACTTGAATAGGATAATCAAATCACAGCACAAAACAACCCTGACATTCATACTGTTAATAAACATGGTCTACAGTGTCTCTTTAGAGTCTTCTTTTGGCTCATTGTTTCCCTATATATTGTTTTGGCCAGGTTTTTGGTGGTGGTGGTGTTGTTTGGTTTGGTTTGGTTTTGCCTTCATTGAACCTTATATTTCTGCCTACTCACAGTCAATAAGCTCCTCCAGAGGTTGGTTGCTATAAACTAGCTATCTTGTCCCCTGGAATTGCTTAATGTTGCAAACTATTTGTTTCCATTGTAATTACTAAATGCACGTTTTGTTCCTGCCTATTTCAGATGCCCTTGCTGTTGTTATAGAGGTAGCCAACCACGCCAATGACACCATGAAGCAAGGAGTAAGTGTCTTGTTATCAGTGGCTGGTGTGGTCTTGAACCTGAAAGCCCAGGCCTTCATATGCTTTCCATTGTCTTTCTGTAGGACAACTTTCAGAAACTTATGCAAATTCAGTACAGCTTAAATGGACACCATGAAATTGTGCAGCCTGGTCGGGTAAGCATTTTACATTGCTTTTCGCAAACTTAATACGATGCATTTAGGTACCATCTGTATCTGTTTATCATTTTATAAAAATAGGTTGTTTTTGTTACTCTTCATTGATTCAATCTTGATCACTTTATCCGTTCAAAACATTCATGATGTAAGTCACTGTGACAATTCAATTAGGAATAAGCCCATTTATGAAGTAAGTCCAATTCAATTAGGGGAGCGGCAAGGGACCCCACAGAGTATCTGATTTAATGGGATCGTTTTATTGTGTGATGCCAGCGACCTCACACAGTTTTGAAGACAATTTCATTTAACATCTTTAATGTAAGAGAGGATTATGAAGGGAGGGGGGAGATTGGTATTTTGATCCTCCTCATATAGCACAAAAGTGGCCTAGGGAATTAATTCGGGAAAATTACAAAATGCAGTTGTCAGGATGTTGGGTATGCTTCAGGATCAAGTACACGCTCAGTCAATTACATGTGTCTCCATACAGTATCCCAGGGGCCAATATTGGAATTATCCAACCCTGCTTGCTTTTCCGATTCCTAAATGATTTAAGGGTTTAAAATTAACTATGACTGTAAAAAATCTCAAGGAAACTGTGGCTCCCTAGTCTGTCATGAAAAAAATTCTCAGGGAAGAAAGTTGAAAAGGAAATTATATTGTCGTTGTGTTGTAATGGTAGGACTAAATGGGTGTTTGTTTGGGTGAATCAGGTTTTTCTCAAAGAAGGAATTCTGATGAAGCTGTCTCGGAAAGTGATGCAACCTCGAATGTTTATCCTGGTAAGAGGACTTGTGTAGTTCTGATGCGGCCGAGGTAGGGATAGTTGTTTAAGGAAGGGAGACATTTATACATGGTAGATAAGCTTAGCACCTTCAAATATCAGCCTCACCAGCTTCTTGAACTGGCCGTACCACTTAATTGCATTTCAAGTATGGGAAATAACGTCTGTTATGATGTATAACCAGAAGATTATTTCTTTTTGGAATTTATTCCATTTCTAACTTGGAAAATTGTTCTAATCATTTGTTTCGGCAGACTAATACCTTTGTGGGATTTAGAATTCAAAAAACATTAAATCTGTTACAGAACTTGGAAATAAAGCACGTTTTCCAGAAAGTGCCTTTTAAATTATATTCTAATAAAACATTCTGGGTAGTTCTAGTGTATATAGCAGAATATAAGTATTTTATTCAGAGAGCTATTAGCAAAGAGGTATTATTTATCCTTTAATCTTGTATCTTGTCAAAATCTTTGTGGCAGTAATGTGTTTCTTTACTTTCTCCCCTGAAATGTTTCTACTTTCAGTTTAATGATGCCCTGCTGTATACAACACCAGTGCAGTCTGGGATGTATAAACTGAACAACATGCTCTCACTGGCTGGAATGAAGGTCTGTGCATCTGTTAGATGTTTTGTTTTGTTTTGTTTTGTTTGAGACAGGGTCTCATTCTGTCACCCAGGCTGGAGTGCAGTGGTACAATCTTGGCTGACTGCAACCTCCACCTCCTGGGTTCAAGTGATTCTTCTGCCTCAGCCTCCTGAGTAGCTGGGACTACAGGCACCCACCACCACGCCTGGCTAATTTTTGTATTTTCAGTAGAGACGGGTTTCACCATGTTGGCAGGCTGGTCTCGAACTCCTGACCTCAGGTGATCAGCCTGCCTTGGCCTCCCAAAGTGCTGGGGTTACACAGGCGTGAGCCATGATGCTCACCCAGGTGATTTGTTTTTAAACCCAAATAAGGTCGGTGTGGTGGCTCACATGCCTATAATCCTAGCACTTTGGGAGGCTGAGGCCGGTGGATCACAAGGTCAGGAGTTTGAGATCAGCCTGACCAACATAGTGAAACTCCATCTCTACTAAAAATACAAAAAAACAAAAAACAAAAATTAGCCAGGCATGGTGGCGTGCACCTGTAATCCCAGCTACTCAGGAGGCTGAGGCAGGAGAATCGCTTGAACCTGGGAGGTGGAGGTGTCAGTGAGCTGAGCTCGCGCGACTACACTCCAGCTGGAGCAACAGAGTGAGACTCCATCTCAAAAAAAAAAAAAACCCAAATAAAGGCTGGGCATAGTGGCTCACACCTGTAGTCCCAGCACTTTGGGAGGCTGAGGCAGGATAATAACTTGAGCTCAAGAGTTAGAGACCAGCCTGGGCAACATAGTGAAAACCCCCATCTCTATTAAAAATAATAACAACAACAAATATATGATATATTTAGAGAAAATTCCCTAAGATAAACATCTTTCTTACATCCTTTACTTTTCTGTCTATATATGTTACTGTTTATGCATTTGTTTTGTTTTGTTTTGTTTTTTTGTGACAGAGTCTCACTCTGTTGCCCAGGCTAGAGTGCAGTGGTGCGATCTCAGCTCACTGCAACCTCTGCCTCCCCAGTTCGAGAGATTCTCCTGACTCAGCCTCTTGAGTAGATGGGACTACAGGCTCAGCTAATTTTTGTATTTTTCACAGAGACGGGGTTTCACTATGTCGGCCAGGCTGGTCTCAAAGTCCTGACCTCAAGTGATCTACCCACCTTCGCATCCCAAATTGCTGAGATTACAGGCGTGAGCCACTGCGCCCTGCCTGTTTATGCATTTGATTATTCATTCATGTAGTCGTTTGTTCACTCATGCATTAATGTATTCATAGGATATTTATTGAGAACTACTATAAACAAAACAGTAATGGGTTTGGTGGAAAATATGAAGATAAGTTGAAGCATGATTCTTATTGTCTTTCCTCCCCCAGGGACTTAGCAACTAGTTGGGAAGACAGTACACTACACATAAATACCTATAAAGTAGACAGTAATAAATATCACTATAAAGGCACAATTACAGTTTTGGGAATTCAGAAAATAAAGAACTTGCAGTGTTTGACAGTCATAGTGGGGACTGGCCTGCAGCTTTTGAGAGCAGCTAGGAAAGAAGGAGAAAGAGGAGGAAGAGCCAGTGGACCTTAAAGTATAGGTCACATTTGGCCACGCTGAGATGTAAGGGAAAGGCATTCCAGGTGGAGGGCATATTGTGAGCAAAGTCCTGGAGGTGGGAAAGGTGGGCTGGTGTGTGGGCTTTTCAATTCATCTGAAGCATAGAGTAGATGAAGGAGAACAGCAGTAGAGAAAGCTGGATAGGAAGGTTGGTTGTGGATGTCAGCAGCCAGGGCCATTGGACAACTTCAGCTCATTGATATGGTTTTCAGTAGGATGAGTCGGCTCAAATTGTTGTGCTTTCTTCCAGGTCAGAAAACCTACCCAAGAAGCCTATCAGAATGAATTAAAGATTGAAAGTGTAGAACGTTCCTTCATTCTCTCAGCCAGGTAAATTTCTTCTTCTTTTTTTCTCATTCTGAGTCTGCTTGCTAGGGAATGTCAGGAAAATTTTGGTTTTTGGTTTTTGGTTTTTTTTGAGACAGCATCTCACTCTGTCACCCAGGCTGGAATGCAGTGGCACAATCACGGCTCACTGCAGCCTCCACCTCCATGGCCCAAGCAGTTCTCCCACCTCAGCCTCTTGAGTAGCTGGGACCACAGGCATGCACTACCATACCCGGCTAACTTTAAAAATATTTTTTTGTATGCCAGGTGTGGTAGCTCACCCCTGTAATACCAGGACTTCGGGAGGCCGAGCTGGGCAGATCACTTGAGGTCAGGAGTTTGAGACCAGCCTAGCTAACATGATTAAACCCCATCTCTACTAACAATACAAAAATTAGCCAAGTATGGTGGCAGGCACCTGTAGTCCCAGCTACTCAGGAGGCTGAGGCAGGAGAATTGCTTGAACCCAGGAGGCGGAGGTTGCAGTGAGCGAAGATCCCACCACTGCACTCCAGCCTAGGTGACAGAGATTCTGTCTCAAAAAAAAAAATTTTTTTTTTTTTAGAGATGGGGTCTCCATATGTTCCCCAGGCTGATCTTGAACTCCTGAGCTCATGCAATCTTCCCGCCTTGGCTTCCCAAAGTGCTGAGATTACAGATGTGAGTCACTGTGCCGGCCTATTTTTAAGAATACATAAAAATAGATTTTTATGAGTATAACAGGGAAAGATATTGCCAACACTTTTTGCACTTAGGTTAGCTACTGACTTTTTGTTCTTCTTTTTCTTCTTTCCCAATACCGTGCAGTTTTACTCTTGATTTACCATGCAAGGAAGTGGCTGAGAGCAGAGGCAACAGTATGCTAGAAGCACAGAGATTAAAATGTTCTTCTGAATAGAATAACAATGGTGAAAGTGCTTTGCTGATCATTTTTTAAGTGGCTATTTCAAATTGTTTTTAAGAACAACTAGTGCTTTATAGGTTATTAGGAAATTTGTATGTGTCACTTAAAGGTTCTAACAAACCTATGAGGTAGGTGTAATCTCCTTATAAAAATTAGGAGACTAAATTACAGAAAAATGGAGTTGCTGTCTTACGGATACATATTTGACACAGCCAGGATGCAAATCAAAGTCTTTTGCTTTTAAGTCCATTGTTATGGGCTGGGTGCAGTAGCTTACGCCTGTAGTCAAGCACTTTGGGAGGCCAAGGCGGGTGGATCACCTGAGGTCGGGAGTTTGAGACCAGCCTGGCCAACATGGTGAAACCCCATCTCTACTAAAAATACAAAAAATTAGCCGGACATGGTGGCGTGTGCTTATAATCCCAGCTACTCGGGAGGCTGAGGCAGGAGAATCACTTGAATCTGGGTGGTGGAGGCTGCAGTGAACCGAGATCACTCCACTGTACTCCAGCCTGGGTGATAGAGCAAGACTCCATCTCAGAAAGAATGGAGGGAGGGAGGGAAAAGAAATCCATTATTATTTATGATACCACCTTGCCCCAGACCGGCACCTGCAGTGACTTAATATGTTGCCATAATGTAATTCAAGTGCTGAGGAAACCTGAAACTCTATGACTCATAAAAATACATTATTGAGTTACTGACTGAGTGGCGGAAGTGGGTATTTGGGAAGGTTTGACTGGTGAAGGGAGAGATGCCAATAGTCATAGCATGCTCCACTGCACAATCTAAATAATGAGACACTCGTCTTCTCAGACTTAACCTTTGATCTAATAAAAATAGAAGCAAACGCTTTTGTAACACTTACTGTATGTCAGGCACCATCATAAAGACTTTATGTGTAGTACTTCGTTTCATCTTCACAGCAACCTGTAAGGCAAGTTGTCGTTATTATACCCATTCTATGCTGAGAAAAGCCACTCAGCTATACTAGCAGAGCCAGGATTTGAAACCAGGCAGTCTGTTTCCAATTGTCCATACCACTGAAATCAACTAGGATCTTAGGAGCAGGTGGAGTAGTGGCCAGAATCATTTATTACTCTGCATCAGTCACAGTGCTCATGTTTTGTTTTATATTTATTTTCTCTTTTAAGTTCTATGATAACTTTGTGGGGTGGATATTATCTTGATCTTCCAGATTAGAAAAATGGAGGCTCAGAGAGATTCAATAACACATCTAAGGTTACACGAGTAGTAAGCAATGGAGCTGTGATTTGAACCTAGGTGTTTCTGACAACCTTTATAATTTTGCTTATGTCCATGAATGTCAAGGACTCAAACCAAATGTCTGACTTCCCAAAATCAGAGGACCACAAGAGTCATCCTGGGGTGTGCTACTCCTCTGAAATGCAATGGCTACTGCTGCCTGACATACAGGATGACAGGAGAAGACAAATACCTGTGTCTAGGGTTTGTCAAATGCTTCGCAGCTAGCAGTCAGAAAAAGCAAATTTCTTGGGGGTACCTGAAGCATCCACCAGATACCAATATTTAGAGAGTGCAGGTAAACTTAGTATTGTGACTTTTTCTTTTCTTTTCCTTTGTTGTTGTTGTTTTTTTGTTTTTGTTTTTGTTTTTTTGAGAAAGGGTCTCGCTCTGTCACCCAGGCTGGAGTGCAGTGGCACGATCTCGGCTGACTGCAGCCCCCGCCTCCCGGCTTCAAGCGATCCTTGTGCCTCAGCCTCCCAAGAAGCTGGGACTACAGGCATGCGCCACCATGCCCAGCTAAGTTTTGTATTTTTAGTAGAGACAGGGTTTCACCATGTTGCCCAGGCTGGTCTTAAACTCCTGACCTCAAGTGATCCACCCGCCTCAGCCTCCCAAAGTGCTGGGATTACAGGCGTGAGTCACCACTTCTGGCCATCTTTTTAAATTTTAAAATAGAGATGACCTTTCACCATATTGGCCAGGCTGGTCTTGAACTCCTGACCTCAGGTGATCCGCCCACCTCGGCCTCCCAAAGTGCTACAGGCAGGATTGCGTTCAGCCCTTTTTTCGTTTTTGAGGGATAGAGGAGTTTGAACAAAAGTTCAGAGAACAAGGCCGGTGCTAAGTGGCTCATGCCTGTAATCCCAGCACTTTGGGAGGCCGAGGCAGGTGGATCACGAAATCAGGAGATCGAGACCATCCTGGCCAACGTGGGGAAACCCCGTCTCTACTAAAAATACAAAAATTAGCCGGGTGTGGTGGCGCTTATCTGTAGTCCCAGCTACTCGGGAGACTGAGGCAGGAGAATTGCTTGAACCCAGGAAGTGGAGGTTGCAGTGAGCCGAGATCGCACCACTGCACTCCAACCTGGCAGCAGAGTGAGGCTCTATCTCAAAAAAAAAAAAAAAAAGAAAGTTCAAAGAACATTAAGACCATGTATATCATGTTCCCAGTGAGTGCTTGAGCTTGATTCTTAAAATCAAGAGGTTATTTTCAAAATTCCAAGGCGGAAATGCCTATAGAAAAGTCAAGTTTTAATTGCACTTCTATTTCCCAAGTAAAAATGAGCCTTGGTGAAAAACAGTAATCTATTTTATTAAGATTAAATAATTCAAGAAATTATAGTAAATGTTTCTTTCCTTGGTTGTTAGGTGAATATCTGGATGTTCATGATTTCCAGATCAGTACCAGACAGGTGTAATGAACAGCTCTGATCAAGATTTATATTTCTGTAATTTTTTTTTTTCCTTTTTTGTGACAGAGTCTCGCTCTGTTGCCCAGGAGTGCAGTGACGCGATCTTGGCTCACTGCAACCTCCACCTCCTGGGTTCGAGCAATTCTTCTGCCCTAGCCTTCCGAGTCACTGGGACTACAGGGGTGTGCCACCATGCCCGGCTAATTTTTTTTTTTTTGTATTTTTAGTAGAGATGGGGTTTCACCATGTTGGCCAGGCTGGTCTTGAACTCCTGACCTCAAGTGATCCACTCGCCTTGGCCTCCCAAAGTGCTAGGATTACAGCCGTGAGCCACCATGCCCAGCAACATAACTATTTCCATTCTTCTTATCAATCAGGGTGGCAACCTCTCTTCCGCTGTCAGCTGGAGAGAGATAACTACCCCGTGAATCTCATCCAAGTTCCTGCCAGTGGTAGCTGGGTAGACAGCTTCAGTTTCTTGTCAGGAGCAAAAATAAACACCATAAGCTCTCACACCCATTCCCTTTTCTTCCAACTCAGGAGGATCCAGCATGCCCAACAAGACGGCAAGGTCCTGATCCTTACCATCAATGTTGGGAAAAGGGCATTTTTCTGTTCACTCATCACTATTGTAAGCATTGATATCCTTGCTCCAGGCAAGATGGTCCTCAGCACTGTCTGTTGCAAGGGCAATCAACTTCACATTGCTCTTGGTGAATTCTGGTGCCAGCTTTGCAGCTCTGCCAAGCTCCATAGTGCACACTGGTTTAGAGTCCCGAGGGTGGGAAAAAAGAATGCCACAGGAGTCTCCTAGAAAGTCGTGGGAACAGATACAGCCAACAGTGCGATTAGCCTCCGAGTTGGGAGCCTTGTGGATGGCAGCATTAGTGACATGGTGGGCGAGACAGTGTAGCCACGGCAGCAAGCAGCCAGCTGGTCTGGGCAGTCCTGTTTGTGCTTTTGTTAGTAGTCTGGGGCTTAGTGATAAGCAGTGATAACTGAGAGCAATCATTGCTGAGTCAAACTAACTTTAGTGATGAGAGAAAGTCATTGTTTGGAGACTGGCATATGGAGAGCTATGAGGGAAGGCGATTGTCTGCTATCAACCATTAACAAATGTTTACTGGGCATCACCTACCCTGTCCAGGAGCTGGGGGTGTGCAATCCCTGTCCTTAAGGATAAGCTTTTATTCTAAAGTGGGAGATACATAATAATCAGGTTTATTTATATATATGCACATATAAATAATTTGGAGTATTCAATGTTATAAAGAAGAATAAAGTAGGCTGAGCAGATAGAAAGTGATGAGGTCAAGAACTTATATGGGGTGGGGGGGGGGGATCAGAAAAGTTATCTCTGAGGAGCATCAGAGACCAGAAGCAAATCCCAGATGGAAGGAACAGCAGGAACAAAAGACATACCAGGGAGGCAGGAAAGGGTATAGTATGTTAAAGAAACAGCAAGAATTCCAATATAGGTAGAGCCTAGTACTCCGGGGAGAGCCTAGTACTCCCCTAGTACCAGGGGAGATTAAATGTGAGTTACAGTTTGGGGGCAAGAGTTAGGGGCCACCCATAGTAAGGTCATTGAATTTTTAAGAGTTTTCAGCTAAGTGATAATATCTAATTTATGTTTGTGAAAGATCACACCGGCTTCTTTGTAGAAGACAGACCATCAGGAGACTACAGTAGAAGTTGGGCAGCCAGGTAATGAGTGCCCAGCAGATGATGGTGTGTCTTGGGTTAAAGTGATGAACAATGGTATGAATCAGAAAAAAACCCAATAGGATTACTAATGGGCTGAATGTGGGTTCTGCAGGGGAAATCATTGAACTGGAAAGTTCTTGATAAAGGAAAAATAAATTTCCAAGGGAGGATCAAGCTGGCATGAGGGAAAGAGAGCTAAGGCATATTGAATGTCATTGGTATGCCATGCTCTCCTTCCAGATTCCTCCAACCAGTTAGGCAGGTACTGCATCCCATATTAAAGTGGGTAAGGAGTCTCTCCATCTCTTCCCACCAACACACTGCATGCTCCATCAGCACGGATCTGCGTGTGACTCCATGCATGCCAGACAACTCCACAGCTGTCTGCCTTCCACAGGTGTTACCTCCACCTGCAGTTCATCCCTTCGTTCAGTAAGGAATATGGAGCCTCTACCTTGGGCCAGGCATTGTGCTGCGCATCGGGACACAGTGGATTAAAAATTAAAAGGGTCAAGTCAGGTGCAGTGGCTCACGCCTATAATCCCAACACTTTCAGAGGCCAAGGCAGGCGGACCACTTAAGGTCAGGAGTTCAAGACCAGCCTGGCCAACATGGTGAAACCCCGTTTAATATTTTATATTAAAATATAAAAATTAGCTGGGCATAGTGGCACACGCCTGTAATCCCAGCTACTCTGGAGGCTGAGGCAGGAGAATTGCTTGAACTTGGGAGGCAGAAGTTACGGTGAGCCGAGATCGCACCACTACACTCCAACCTAGGCAACAGAGCGAGACTCCATCTCAAAAAAAAAAAAAAAATTAAAAGGGCCCTTCCTTCACTGAGCTGACATTCCATGGAGGAGGACACGCACTTAGCAAATATTAACACAATTAAGTATTGTGGTGATTAAATGGTGCATAGAAAAAGTACCAGGGGCTAGGAGGCTGTAAAGCAAAGGACCTTAAACTGCAATGGGGGAGAGAGGGCAGCCTCTTTCCTACAAACCCTGCTGTTTATATTGACTTAGGAAAGATAAGTAGGAGTCAGAGGGGCAAAGAGGAAAAAGGAAGAGCCTCCTAGTCATTAGGAGCACTGTGTACAAAGGTCCTTAGGTGAGAAGGGGCATGACATATTCAGAGAATTGGAAGGTCAGTGTGGCACGAGCTCAAGAATGAGGAAGAGAATGACCCAGGATAAGCCTGGAGGGACAGGTGACTTAGATGGTGCAGAACCATCTTGTGGGATTTGGTCTTTAGCCTAAGAGCCACAGGAAACCGCTGAAAGGCTTATACAAGGGAATGATGTGATCAGACTGGCATTTTTTAAAGAGTATCCGGCTGCTGCATGGAATCTGGTTTGGGAGGTGGCCTAAAGGAGAGGACTGATTGGACACAGGGTATAAGAGGAGTTCTTCAGAGGAGACTCCAGCATATACTATGAATTGGGAGATGGTGCCATGCACTGTGACAGGGAGCACTGGGAGAGGAGCAGCTTTAGGGGAGAAATTGGGAGTTGAGTTTCAGGTGTGCATATGGAATGTGAGGTGCATATGCAACATCCAAATGCAGCCATCAAGGGGCAGTTTCTGTAAGGATCTGGATTTCAGAGGGAAGTAGGGGCCAGAGGCATATATTTGGGCACCATTAGCTTAGAGATGACCACGGCTGGCAGACTGAATGAGGGTACACAGAGAGTTCCCTGCCAAACTCCTGTAACTCTTTAAGTCCTAACTTTGTCATCACCTTTGCAGAGCCATCCCTGCTACTTACATAAGGTAATTTACGACTTCTATGTTATTTATCTACATTTGTCATATCATATGTTAATACATGTTTCACCTCAATTCAGTGTGCATCCTTACAAGTGAGGTATATTTTGTCTGCCCAGTTCTTGGCTTAGGTCCTGGCTTAGTAGGCTCCCAGTGAATGTTACTCACAGTGTTACTCACAAATCAAAGTGATGTGGCCTTTGAACCTCAGAGAAGCATCCTGCAGTTAGTCCAAGTAGTAAATGGTGTGGCATGGTCTAACAACCCCAAATCCTTTCTATTGAAGGGTTTTTAACCTTTTTTTTTTTTTTTTTTTTTTTGAGACAGAGTCTCACTTTGTTGCCCAGGCTGGAGTGCAGTGGCACAATCTCAGCTCACTGCAACCACCACCTCCCAGGTTCAGGTGATTCTCCTGCCTCAGCCTCCTGAGTAGCAATGACTACAGGTGCGCACTGCCATGCCTGGCTAATTTTTGTGTTTTTAGTAGAGACAGGGTTTTCACATGTTGGCCAGGCTGGTCTCGAACTCCTGACGTCAGGTGATCCACCCTCCTCGGCCTCCCAAAGTGCTGGGATTACGGGCATGAGCCACCACGCCCGGCCAGGTTTTTAATCCTTGGCAATTCATCCCAGTCATTGGGAAAGTGGTACTTACTTGACACAAATTTGCTTTCTTGTACTATACACATTCTATAAAGAAAATAATACTTGACTTAACAGTTTTTCAGTTTGAGGAAGATGCTGATTCTTCTGCTAATCATGTTACAAAAGGAGACTAGAATATCTCCACTGGATGCTGCGGGCAAATGTGTGTGGTCTGTGAGAAATGTGTTATCAAGAGCTGGTAAACATTGTCTTGGCAGAACCCCACACAGGAGAGAGCCAGGAATGATTAAATGAAAGAACAGCATATGTGACATGATTTACACGTTGAATCACATTCCACATGCTCCCTGGGCTCCAGAAGAATCCAACAGCAATTCTCAAATTTACCATCTGCCTCTCTGCTTTCTGTTACTCTTCTGGTGAGGAGCCGGGGAGGGAGGGAGAGATGGTAATGTTTTATGAATGTTTGCTTGGAACCCTGAGCATGTATTCTCATCATGTAGTTCTGCAGAGAACATGAGCAGAGGCTAGCAATGACCTGGTGGTGAGAGGTCCAGTCCTTAACTACACTTGGGTTTAATAACAGCTCATCACTTAGTCTGTTGTCTATAAAGCAAATTATCAAACATTACTAATTCTCAGTTTCCTTACCTGTAAATGGTGAAGGTGGGTGATGATGTTGTAGGAGGGGGCAAGGGGTGTAAGATCCAATGTATATTCCATGGGGAAGCTCTGAGGGTGAGACATGGTGACATTTGCTAAGCATTTAGCAGAGTTGGCTGACGTAGTAACTGTTAAATGGCATCTTGTTTTGGCAGTAATGCTAGAATAGTAGCGGTAAATAAGGCAGGGTTTTGTTTGGTTTAGAGAGAAAGAGGTTATTTCTTTTTTGCTGTTCTTTGTATGTAATGAAAATTTGAGAAATTAATTTGATTTAAAATTTTATTTGTAAAGTGGATCTCTACCTTTTTTAATCCACATGAATGAACATTCTAAATGGCACTCAAGCCATGGATTAGGGAGGCGCTTTCTGAGAATGATGATTGTAGGGAAGGTGAGTGGTTTCTATTCTTGACCTGACCTGGGTTCTCTAAAATACAGCAACATATGTCTATATGCACCATTATTAATGGTGGAATTTTTTATTTTAGAAACACTCTTTAAGAATTCAAATATACTTAAAGTTAGGGCAAATAATACCAGAAACTGCATATTCAGGCACCCAAACTAAAAATAATCATCAAGATTTTGCCACTGATTTTCCTGTTTCATAATTTTCTATTTTAAAACAAATTGCAGATATCAGGTCATTTTACTTCTGCTTTTTTTTTTTTTTGGAGACAGTGTCTTGCTCTGTCACCCAGGCTGGAGTGCAGTGGCACTGTCTCGGCTCACTACAACCTCCACCTCCTTGGTTCAAGCAATTCTCCTGCCTCAGCCCCCTGAGTAGCTGGGATTACAGGCATGCACCACCACACCCGGCTAACTTTTGTATTTTTAGTAGAGACAGGGTTTCACCATGTTGGCCACGCTGGTCTCGAACTCCTGAGCTCAAATGATCCACCCGCCTTAGCCTCCCAAAGTGTTGGGATTACAGGCGTGAGCCACCACGCCTGGCCGATTTTACTTCTGTATACCTCAAAATGCCTCTGTAAATTAAACTACAGACTTTTTTTTTTAACACAGTCACAATCCCATTCTGATGAATTTTGTTTTATTATGATGGAGTTTTAATTATTTATTAAAGTCTTTCTTTCTCTCATTCCCTCTCCCTTCCTCTTTTCTGCTCTTTCTGTACTGTGTATGTATAGATTTATATGTTTATTTTTATTTATAATACCTAACATGTGCCTCTCAGTTTTAAATATACAAAACAAAATTTAAACAGTGGTTTCATAAGTATGCTGATACCAGTAATGATTTGGAGTTAACATGGTTTTGGGAAAAAGACATGGTTGGAAAAACAGAGAAAAAAAAATACCCTTGTCTGACCAAGCTTGCCCCTATTTGGCCCAGTCCCATCTAGCGCTGAATTAAAGATACCTCCTGATGAGCTGGGTAGGGACAGAGAACTTGGTGGGTGAAATAGGTAGAGAAGCCCTAACAAAAACTGCAGCCTTTACCGTGTGAACCTCATTGTCAACATCTGCTTTCTAATACAAAAAAAATGTTCCCTTCACCCCAGTGCCCTTCCTAGAAAATTTTAGTAATCCTTAGTAATCTAAAGATATTTAGTATTCTATGCTATAAATTGGAATTTGAAACTTGACTTATTGGAATCTTTTTAAATTCTAGGATGATGTCTTAAGAAACTCCCTGGCTATATAAATAATCATAATTATTAATTGTACAATTATCCTTTAAACCAAACCAAAAATATTTTCAAGTTTAGGAGAGTTCAAAAGCTATTTAATATAAAGCAGAACTTTTGGAAAGAAAAAATAAGCATTGTATTTGCTAAAATGCCATCAAGGGTTCTCTGTTGTCTGTTCTGATGATCTGTTCACTAAACCTGTCTCAACTCTGAGGAGTTGCTGCTTTTTTGACTGGTATTGTTGGAGGGTGGTGGGATCTGTTGCCATGGGAGAAAGAAAAGAAGAAAAAGGAAAAGAACAAAAACTGACATCTGGTTGATGAAACCTTTTGCCCCCAACAGTTCTGCCACAGAAAGGGATGAATGGCTAGAAGCGATTTCCAGGGCAATAGAAGAGTATGCCAAGAAAAGAATCACCTTCTGTCCTAGTAGGAGTCTTGATGAGGTATTGTCTTCTCCTTTTTTTTTTTTTTCCAGTGCATTTCAAAGTTTTTACCTTAAACATTTCACAGGGGTTTAGGAAAGCAACATGTGTTTCAGAAAATGATTGGACTGGACATCAGAGAGTTACTCTACAGATTAATGTCTCATTTCAGCGCTGAAAGTTTATCCTCCTATTGTTGTCTCACTGCAAGTCTGTGATAGCATATAGCATATTCATGTTTCTTCCCAGCTATAAAACTTCATTGTAGGAAATTTAGAAAATACGAAACAGTTTAAGGCAGAAACTAATCAGCTGCCATCCCACTACCACAGGCAAGACTTTTAAGTTAATTTTGTATTAGAAAATTTTTAGATTGTAGCTAAACTTAGTATTCTGAGCACATGAAAAATATAATAGCCCATATTTCTTTTCTTTTCTTTTCTTTTTTTTTTTTTTTTTTTTGAGACAGAATTTCACTCTTATTGCCCAGGCTGGAGTGCAATGGCACAATCTCAGCTCACTGCAACCTCTGCCTCCTGGGTTCAAGTGGTTCTCCTGCCTCAGCCTCCCTAGCAGCTGGGATTACAGGCATGCACCACCACGCCCAGCTAATTTTCTATTTTTAGTACAGATGGGGTTTCACCATGTTGGCCAGGCAGGTCTCAAACTCCTGACCTCAGGTTTTCCGCCTGCCTCGGCCTTCCAAAGTGCTGAGATTACAGGCATGAGCCACTGTGCCTGGCCAATAGCCCATATTTCTTTTTTTTTTTTTTTTTTTTTTTTTTTGTTGTTGAGATGGAGTCTTGCTCTGTCGCCAGGCTGGAGTGCAGTGGTGCAATCTCGGCTCACTGCAACCTCTGCCTCCCGGATTCAAGTGATTCTCCTGCCTCAGCCTCCCAAGTAGCTGGGACTACAGGCACGTGCCACCATGACCAGCTAATTTTTGTATTTTTTTTTTTTTGAGACAGACTTTTGCTCTTATTGCCCAGGCTAGAGTGCAATGGCACAATCTCGGCTCACCACAACCTCCGCCTCCCAGGTTCAAGCAATTCTCCTGCTTCAATCTCCTGAGTAGCTGGGATTACAGGCATGCGCCACCATGCTAATTGTTGTTATTTTTAGTAGAGACAGGGTTTCTCCATGTTGGTCAGGCTGGTCTTGAACTCCCAATCTCAGGTGATCCACCCGCCTCGGCCTCCCAAAGTGCTGGTATTACAGGCGTGAGCCACCGCGCCTGGCAATTTTTGTATTTTTAGTAGAGACAGGTTTTCACCATGTTGACCAGGATGGTCTTCATCTCCTGACCTTGTGATCTGCCCACCTTGGCCTCTCAAAGTGCTGGGATTACAGGCGTGAGCCACCATGCCCAGCCAATGGCCCATATTTTATCCCCATCTTTTTTGTTTGTTTGTTTTTTGAGACGGAGTCCCACTCTGTTGCCTAGGCTGGAGTGCAGTGGGACAATCTCGGCTCATTGCAACCTCCACCTCCCAGGTTCAAGTAATTCTCCTGCCTCAGCCTCCTGAGTAGCTGGGATCACAGGCACCCGCCACCACACCCAGCTAATTTTTGTATTTTTAGTAGAAACAGGGTTTCACTGTGTTGGCCAGGCTGGTCGCAAACTCCGTACCTCATGTGATCCACTCGACTCGGCCTCCCAAAATGCTGGGATTACAGGCGTGAGCTGCCGTGCCTGACCCTCATCCCCATCTTGGTAGTGTGAGATGCCACTGCTGAATAAAAAGGCAGGCAGTGTGCATGGAGATAATCAGAAGTTCTTCTTCTTCCGCAGGCAGACTCAGAAAATAAAGAAGAAGTTAGTCCTCTTGGATCGAAGGCTCCCATCTGGATTCCTGATACCAGAGCCACAATGTGTATGATCTGCACAAGCGAATTTACTCTCACCTGGAGACGACACCACTGCCGGGCCTGTGGAAAGGTTGGCGATGATAACACCCATCTCCATTGTGGTCTTTACTATCTCCAGGCTGTACATAGTGAGGAAGCATATTTCCCCTCATAAACCATTATAGTTCAAGAATAACAATAACAATTATCATGTTAATGGTAGAAAACATGAATGGTGTTTTCTCTAAATATTTAGGGGGCAGGGGCAATCTTCTTAGTGAACTTCCACCCTCCTACTTCAGAGTTACATTAGAACATCAGTAATAACTGATTCAAAAACAAAATCTAACAAATCCACAATTAAACAGGCCCTCACATTTACAGCTATTATTTAAACTGCATCTCTCTAGTACTAAGTATCCATAGTATTCAGTAGGGGGAATGTTCAGTGTTGAAGTTATCTCTAGTGATGTTTCTAAGCCTTCATGATCTCATTAGTAAAATGGGTGTAGAAACAGTGACATCAGAGAGTCACTCTAAAGATTAAATGAGGTTGTATTTAGAGAGCATTTAGTATGGAGCCCAAAAACTTGGTAGAGTTGCAGAGACGTGGTCGTTGCTGCAGCAGTGATTATGATGATGACAGTGCTGGTGATCAGTATACCTCACAGGCCTTTTTGCATGCCAGGTACTGTTCTAAGCATTTTGCATATATTAACTCCTTTACTTTATTATTTTATGTAGTCAGCCCTCTGTAAGTAATCATCTGTGGCCCCTTCATCTTTCAAGTGTGGTACTATGCATTAGTTCACTATATGCCTGAACTCCAGAGTTATTATTGAGACGAAGTGAGACTCAGTGACTCTGAAACTGTTTTGAAAAGTGGATAGCACCGTAAATTGTTAACATACTTTATGGTTTAGAAACAGAAGTTATTCTAATGAAATTAATGACATAATTCCAATGTGTTTTCAGATTGTATGCCAAGCTTGTTCGTCTAATAAGTATGGCTTAGATTACCTGAAAAATCAACCAGCAAGAGTATGTGAACATTGTTTCCAAGAACTGCAGAAATTAGGTAATATATAAGTAAAGATTTAACCAAAAATTCCTTTATTCCCCAGATGCTTTCAAACAACCTTCTGAGAGAAACACCTTCGGTACATTAGCAATATGATTGTTGATACTTATCTCCAAATTTGTAGTAAGCTTTCTTAATTCATATTTTGTTGTAATTCTGGGAGAGGTTGGGCTGAAATTTGGTTTCAGTCTGTATAAAAGGTTTTGCTAAGAAAACTGTAGAAATGTAATTACAGGGTAAAACACTTAAAACAGTAAAAGGGAACTTTAACTTTCAAGTAATTTTGAAGTCTATAGTTTCACATGATAGCGTGCTCATTACAAATCATTTTATCTATATGTAAAGTAATTCTCTTTACTTAGGTGGCACTTCGTTAGCTTAATTCTAGTCAGTTAATCTGATTTAGTGAGATCTTAATGTACATCTGAATGTGCAGCTTTTTGACCAAACACAAAAATGATACTTCCTATTTCCCTGCTCATTATTTGCAGGTATCTTCCAGTAAAATGAATGCAGCTTAGCAGGACTGCTCAGGTCTATGTTTTGGGAAGAGATTTTTAGTTAAATTCCTGAAACCTGTAGGATCTAAATTTTATTTATATATATTTTTTGAGATGGGGTCTTGCACTGTTGCCCAGGCTGGAGTGCAGTGACACAATATGCAACCTCTGCCTCTCGGGTTCAAGTGATTCTCGTACCTCAGCCTCCTGAGTAGCTGGGATTACGGGCATGCGTGACCCCACCAGGCTAATTTTTGTATTTTAGTAGAGACGGGGGTGGGGGGGCGTCTCACCATGTTGGCCAAGCTGGTCTCGAACTCCTGACCTCAAATGATCCACCCGCCTCAGCCTCCCAAAGTGCTGGGATTACAGGCATAAGTCACCACGCCTGGCCAGGATCTAAATTTTTGAAAGTCTGTTCTTCATTTCCCTGAAGGATAGCTTTTCATTAGCAAGGAGGAATTTCTAAGTGGATGACATGATATTTCAGAGTCCACATATTTCTAGATGAATAATTTATTATTGTTTGCGTACATTTTCCAAGAAGACCCATCCATCTCTTCCTTTATGTTCCTCTCTTTAGTCTGGGTATATGGTATAAGCTGCAAACATTCAAAATTTGTCTTTGAATTCTCCTTCCTCATCATCTATACCCATTTGGTCAGTAACTCTTGTCAATTTTATCATCAAAAATCTTTGTCTTGATTTCTCCATCCTAGCCCTAATAAGGCCTTCGTTATCTCTCATCTAGACAACTATAATAATTTCCTAACAAGTTTTCTTGCTGTTAGTCCTTTCTCCTTAGTACTGCCAGATATAATCTATTTTTCCAAATTTAATCTGCTCATGTCACTCCCCAGCCTAAAACATAGAAACAACAGTCCAGTTTCCTTCAAACCAGCCCCTTTTTTTTAATCTGGCCTCATTATTCTCCAGATAGATGATTTAATTTCACACCTCTCTTCCTTTGCTCATGCTGACCTCTTAGCGCACAGTGTTTCTCCTGCTTGTTTTAACCTGGCAAATTCCTACTTATTCCTTCATGGCCAGCTTTTATCTTATTATCTTCCCAGCTTTCCCTGAACCCTCTGCAATCAGAATTCATTACTTCTTCATCCGTGTCCGATAGCCCCCTTTTTTAAACTGCTTTGTTCATTGTAGCTGGTCTAGTATCTAGACACTTAACAATACCAGGGTTCTTTGGGGTTTACGTCAGTAGGGAAGGTTTTTTGGATTTTTTTTTTAAGTTGGTAGTATAGTCACGTGTTTCATAATTCTAAAGGCACACAAGAGTAATCCTTTCACATAAAGTTCAAAAAGTATAAAACCATAGATAGTAGAAAGTCTTCCTGCCACTCAACTCCCAGCCATCCATTGTCCTTTTCCAGGAGTTATCAATGTTGTTTCTTAGTGTCCTTCCATGGATATTTTATGCAACAGTGTTTATGGATTTGAATGAAATTGAATTGCAAAATGCTGAGCATTGCCTACATAAGCATGCCTGATTTGTTCTAGATCACCAGCACTCCCCTAGGATTGGATCTCCTGGAAATCACAAATCTCCTTCAAGTGCCTTATCATCAGTCTTACATAGCATTCCATCAGGGAGGAAACAGAAAAAAATCCCAGCTGCTCTCAAAGAAGTAAGTGTTTCCATTAAACTTGCAATGTGATAGAGGCTGAATTATTCATATGCATATAATACACCGTTTTTCTTTCATAAAGGAAGATGTCATTTCCCACAACTATTAAGTCATGAATTTTAATACTGATGATGGATGTGGCTGATGCCTCACAATCTTGCTTGGTCTCCCGTCTGACCTAAGTCATTTAGAAAATGGCTATTGAAAGGTTTAGAGAACATTTAATAGCAGTGATAGAAAGTAAAGATAAGTTGGACACACATGAATTTTTTAAAATGACTTTGAGCAAGATCCTTGCCAGAGGGAAGAAGTCCACAGAATATTTTGGGCATTTTGTTAGCATTTACTGATCTGCACAGTTTATTTGTAGGCATTGGTTGGTTATGCACAGCTGATATCACTGATAGTAGGTTGTCTTTCCTTTAAACTTCCTTTAAAAGAAAACTTTAAATAGTGATAATAGCCTATATGCTTAGACCTGCTAATGGTGTAATCCACAGACATTGTTGATATCCTATCCCATTTCCTCAAATTTAGATGTCAAAGAACAAACAGCATTGCCATTTTGGCTACTCCGTTATGATCAGTTTATTAATGAGGTCCACCTGTGCTAGTTTTGTGGCCAGCAGAGTAGTTTTTAATTTGGTTCTCTTGCTTTTTTACTGAGGAGGTGTTCTAGCATACATAGTGGAAGGAAAGAACTCTAAAAATTTGATCAAGATCATGTTTCTTATGTAAAGTTACGAGTATATTCCCAGTTGAAACACAGTGTTTTAGAGGTTCATGGAAATTATAGCACGTATCCATACTTTGTTTCTTGTTATGTCTGAATAATATTTCATTGTTTGTGTATACCACAGTTTATTCACCCATCTCTTGTTGAATATTGGGTTGTTTCCACCTTTTGGCTATTACGAATTATGCTGACAGAAATATTCATGTGCAAATTTCTGTGTGGACATATGTTTTCATTTATCTTGGGTATATACCCAGAAGTAGAATTGCTTGCTCATATGGTAATTCTATGTTTAACTTTTTGAGGAACTGGGAAGTTGTGTTCTTATTCTAGTAATGTTTAAAATATTTTTAGAAACTCCTCTTTTTAGAATTACATTTAGAGCCTCAGTACTCTCAGTAATGGCAGACTACAGCTTTTGAGTTGGAGTTGGATTATTTTTTTTTAATTTTCATTGCTTCTGGGGTACCTGTGGGTTTTGGTTACATGGATGAGTTGTATAATGGTAAAGTCTAAGATTTTAGTGCACCCATCACCTGAGCAGTATACAGTGTACCCAAAATGTAGTTTTATAGTCCCTCACCCCCACAACCCTGATTTATTTTGTAAATAATCAAATCATTGGAAGACATGTTTTGTGGATCAGTTAGGTGATTAAGTTGGTGAACACCAGTTTTATCTTTGAAAATATAGGTCTAGTCATGGCTATTCAGTATTATGGTTGATCTTCTTGTGTGGCTACTAAACTGATCCTAAATTGGTATAAAGGAGAAATGTAATATATTTTGAGCAACATTAATAACAACTTAGATAAGAACATAGTAGGATTCCAATGTAACTATATTTTAAGCAAAATCTCATTTGAATGTTAAACATTCTAGTTGGATTTTTTTTCCTCTTTTTTTTCACTGAGATAGGAAACAATTCTAGTTTTTTAAAAAATTACTTGGTAGTCTTTATAAGGATGTATTTATATAAACCTACTGTTGCTTAACAAATATTTCTAATTTAATGTTAGACCTTAAATTTCCCACTAAACAATATATAATTATTTTCATGAAATTTATAAGAAATTAATATAATTAAAGATACACTTAAAAAATTCACAGAGCGCATGTGTATTAGTTTTCCATTTCTGCATAATAAATTACCACAAACTTAGCAGCTTAAAACAACATACATTTATTATCTCCAGAGTCCAGGCATGGGTTAGCTGGGACTCTGCAGGGCTATAATCAAAGTTTTGGCAAGTACTGAGTTCTCATCTAGAGGCTCATCTGGGAATTCATTTCCTTGTACTTGCAAGACTGGGGGCCTTGGCTTCTTACTAGCTTTTGGCTGGAGGTCCTCAGCTCCTTGCCATGTGGACCTCTCAACATTGCTACTTAGTTGTTCAAAGCCAGCAAGGAAGAAAGTTTCTAGAGTGTCTCCTAACAAGACAGGGCCATATATAAGGTAGCTTGATCATGGGAGTGACATCCTATCACCCTCACCAAATTCTTAGTTAGAAGCAAGTCGTAGGTCCTGTCCACACTCAGGAGGAGGAGAATGTACAGCAGTGTGACTCTCTACAGCAAGGGTCATGGGAAGCCACCTTAAGCGTGTGCCTGCCACACCATTACTAAGGTAGATCCTAAACATTTTTTTATTTATCTACTCCTACATTTTTAAAAACACAACTTTGAATGACCATTATTAGAGTCAATAGGCCAGGCACGATGGCTCATAACTGTAATCCCAGCACTTTGGGAGGCCAAGGCAGGCAAATCAACACCAACCTGGCCAACATGGCGAAACCCTGTCTCGACTAAAAATACAAAAATTAGCTGGACATGGTGGTGCACGCCTGCAATCCCAGCTACTCGGGAGGCTGGGGCACGAGAAGCGCTTGGACCCAGGAGGCGGAGGTTGCAGCGAGCTGAGATTGTGCCACTGCACTCCAGCCTGGGTGACAGAGTGAGACTGTCTAAAAAAAAAGAAAAAAAAAAAAGGCCGGTGTGGTGGTTCACGCCTGTAATCCCAGCACTTTGGGAGGCCAAGGAGGGTGGATCACAAGGTCGGGAGATGGAGACCATCCTGGCTAACACGATGAAACCCCATCTCTACTAAAAATATACAAAAAAAAAATAGCCGGACGTGGTGGCAGGCGCCTGTAGTCCCAGCTACTCGGGAGGCTGAGGCAGGAGAATGGCGTGAACCCGGGAGGTGGAGCTTGCAGTGAGCTGAGATCGGGCCACTGCACTCCAGCCTGGGTGACAGAGCAAGACTCAGTCTCAAAAAAAAAAAAAGAAAAAGAAAAAGAAAAAAAATCAATCAATAAAAGCTTACTGTCTTTTTGCATAGAGATGAAAACATTTTCAACTTTTTATGAAGTAAAAATTAGCCTCTTTTCTTTCTGACTATAATTTGGGAAGCAAAGATTGATTCTCAAAATGAGCTTCCTTAATAGTAGAATTTTCTGTTTATTATTCTGTTTGTATGGTTTTTAGAAGTCCAAAAAGTTTTTTAGGAACAGAATTAAAGGTTCAAATAATTTTCCCTGATGCCCCAAAATAAAAGCAATAAAAAACAAATCCCCAAGTCCCCAAATCCAGCTTTTAGAAAAGCATTTTAGTCTTCTGGAACTATTTTTCTTCACCTGCCAACCCAGAAGACACAGATGAACCTACCAAGAAACATACGCAAACACGTGCAGGCACAGTTAAACCAAGTAAAATTCTATAATTGCCTCTAACATGGGTGTCTTCTTTCTTATGCTCATGATAATAGCAGAGTTCAATTTGTATAGTAGCACTTTGAAAATATATTTCATTCTGAAACATTCTATCATTACAGTTATTGCTTTCAGCACCTATTGGTTGCAAATAATTTTGCTGTTATAATTTGTCTGAAAACCATTAAACTTTGTATGGGGTTTCTTATCTAGGTATCAGCAAACACAGAGGATTCTTCTATGAGTGGCTACTTGTACAGATCAAAGGGCAATAAAAAACCCTGGAAACACTTTTGGTTTGTCATAAAAAATAAAGTACTATATACATATGCTGCAAGTGAGGTAAGATCTGAAATCTAAAGATGAGTAATTTGGGGTTTTGTAATGCCAACTGCAAGTAATTACAATATTTTAAAAATCCATTTGTTGTACATATGATTTTTTGCTTTGCTTTTGGATGGGGGAGGTGTCGTTGCTGTTATTTTTAATGTGAACAGTGTTCTTGCTTTGTACCTGGAGAGCTCTTTCTCAAATGTGTTAGGAATTTTCCGTATTATTAAAATGCAATTTTTGTGTGTGTCGTGTGACTACTAATTACTTTACTAAAGGCAGAGCTGCCCCCAGGCGCATTGGTTCACGCCTGTAATCCCAGCACTTTGGGAGGCTGAGTAGGGGTGGATCACCTGAGGTCAGGAGTTCGAGACTAGCCTGGCCAACATGGCGAAACCCCGTCTCTACTAAGAATACAAATATTAGTGGAGTGCCTGTAATCCCAGACACTTGGGAGGATGAAGCAGGAGAATTGCTTGAACCCGGGAGGCAGAGGTTGCAGTGAGCTGAGGTCGCGCCATTGCACTCCAGCCTGGGCAACAGAGAGACTCTGTCTCAAAAAAAAAAAAGGCAGAGCTGTGTTTCTTTCTGCCAAGCTCTCTTGAGTGATACTCCCTTTACTGTCATCGTTAGATTGCATTGATCTGACGGCAGCATAGATAAGATAGGCTTTTTTGGATTATAAACAATTCTAGCAGTTTACTCTAATTCTGTCCTTTTCTCCTACCTGATCACCCTGTGTTCCACCATCCTATGAAAACACTGCTCTAGGGTCCACACTTTTCCTTAGTGGGATCCAGGTGAATAGCTTACCTTTCTGAGCTGTTTTCTGCATCCATAAAATGAAAGTAATATAATCACGTGCCTTCCTTGGTTTAGTGAGGATGTTGTGAAATTCAGTAGATGTGAACATGCCAGAAATTGTGTGCCACAGTGCCTGGCATATAGGGTACCTAGGGAGGGAGTGGCTCAATGAATATTATTGAATAAATGAGAAGTGAGTAAGTTGTTAGAATTATCATTACCTTATATGTGAATAATTGAAATTAAATTAGAGCTATGTAGATCAAGAGTTTTCAAATCTGAATTTTGTCTCAATCTAAAAAGTTTTCTCCATTTGTATGTTTTTAAATTAGGACGTGGCCGCTTTGGAGAGTCAGCCTTTATTAGGATTCACTGTTATTCAAGTTAAAGATGAGAATTCCGAGTCTAAAGTATTTCAGTTACTGCACAAAAACATGTTATTTTATGTATTCAAAGCAGAGGATGCTCATTCAGCTCAGAAGTAAGTAATCTGGCCATATTTTTCTTTTATTCATGAGATTTCAGTTTTTTAATGGTTGCTTGTAAAATGACCTACTTTAAGGCATGGGGACAACTCAAAATTTAAATCAGAGATTCTAATTAGAAAGATTTAACTTATTATTCAAACTCTTCAGAATTGTTTTAAAGACAAGGCAGGGGTATCTGGAATATTTTCAGGAGGCAGAGGGGAAAATAAAATAGGTAGTCCTATACAAAGTATTTTATCTACACATGATCTCAGAGGAAGCAGCGTGATGCTGCTCTGCTGAAAGGAAGGAAAGCTAAGGCATTTGACCTCTCCTTCTATGAGGGTAAGAATCTTCCCTTGAAACATTCCAGGACTTTGGCAATCCAGCGATTCATTTCTGCCATGGAACAGCAGGAGTTTAAACAGCTGCTCGCTAACTTCTTTGGGGAAAAGGTCAAACACATTAAGAGACTCCCATGCTGTTCCAGTGACTGAGTAGAAGGAAATGGCTATCAGTTTAGATGGCAAAGGCTGAAACAGTCTCTTCAGAATTCCAGCAAGAATCTTCACTTAGATGTTATCAGTTTGCTTAACATAGAGATGCATATCTACCTCTGTGAAATTAGGTCTCTTTTGAACAAAATAGTTCATCATCTCTCTTTCATTTGATTTTTACTTTGGCTTCACAAAAGAATACATTTTTGTTTTCAGGAAGAGGTGTTCATGTGTTCTCCACAAGCTTAAAAGTGCATGAAAATAAAAAAGAATGCTTTAAGTAAGCAAAGCTTTTAGTTTCTTAAGACAGTTAAGATTAATGTACCAGAATTGCACACATCCCTGAATACCAGCCAGGCACAATGTTACACACACTCTATAAGACTCTTTTTTCAGTCTATTTTAGGATATCCAACAGTATATAGCTATTCTTCCAAATATTTTCCTTTGGCTACTGGAGAATATTTTTAAATTATGTCACTTAACCATCTTTTCTATAAAAATTATTTAGACAAAATAGTAATTGCCCTAATATTCTGTCAGATATTAGCTTTCTTACAATTTTCATCTGTATTCATCAAACTGAAAAAAAGTACTGCTTTTCAATATATGTCATCTTTTGCTTATATCACTGAGTTGACAAGATAGAAATGCCACCAAGACAGAATTACATGTAGTTAGGTAAAGGAAGTCAGCTTACTTATAATTTAGAATTGACCCAGGCTAAATTATAAATCTCTTTATTAATATCATATGGATTGCTTTTTGAAGTACATGACAGAATATTAAAATGTATTAATTTTAGTGGAAAAAAAGCCTTGCTATGGCAGTATAACTTACATGCTATTTATGTTCAATATTAAATTTTTGAAAATTCCTTAAAATTTGAACTGAATCTGTTATAGGTTGCTTTTACAAAATAATTAAACTGAGTGATTTCAAGTGTTCATAGTTCTCTGGACTCTCTTCTGTGTGTATGTGTGTGTGTGTGTGTGTGTGTGTATATATATATATATATATATATATATATATATATATTTTTTTTTTTTTTAATAGAGACAGAGTCTAGCAATGTTGCCCAGGCTGGTCTGAAACTCCTGGGCTCAAGCAGTCCACCTATCTCAGCCTCTCAAAGTGCTGGAATTACAGGTGTGAGCCACCATGCCCAGCCTACATAAAATAATACCGTAAGAAATGATATTTCCATAAGAAAGAAGAAAAAGTTCAGAAGCAATTACATTAGTAGGGAGGAAAAAGACTACTCTCAAGTATCTTCTGAATAATTGCAGCTGTGTATATTGTCAGATAAAACTTTGAGACTAAAGAATTTTGGAAAGATGTCTGTGAAACTTTGAGAAGCTCTTTTTTTTTTTTTTTTTGAGACAGTCTCGCTCTGTTGCCCAGGCTGGAGTTCAGTGGCGCAATCTCAGCTCACTGCAACCTCTGCCTCCTGGGTTCAAGCAATTCTCCTGCCTCAGCCTCCCAAGTAGCTGGGATTACAGGCGCACACCACCACGCCCAGCTAATTTTTGTATTTTAGTAGAGACAGGGTTTCACCATATTGGCCAGGCTGGTCTT